>NC_141046.1:72439741-73039741 GCF_041138505.1 Cibotium barometz
GATTACAAATCTTATGAATGTAGAATATGCAACATTGCAGTTTATAACTTTCGTAATTGCTAACTGGCATTTGATATATATACTTCAAATTCTTGGAATTCTGGGTACTTTATTTTTCTTTTGCTATGTTCGTGTTCACACATGACTCTTCTCCTTATCAAGCTTCTTACTATTACTATTACTATTACTATTTGCAAGTAAAATCAAGGTAAGCTCTGTGGGTGCAACCGATTGCATAACGATGCTTACCTCACACAATCTCATTATAGAGAAAAAGCACTCTATTGCTTAAGTGTGCAAGTAATCCCTCTCTAATTATGAAAACAACCACTTAGCACACAAGAGAGCGAGAGAGTACACTCTAGTTTGGATAATGGGTTTATGTCCTTTCTCATTAGAAATGCACGACCAACTTTTTTATGTGTGGCCGCCGAAGACTTGCTCATAGATTTACAAAAGCTTTTAAGTACGTATACCATTTCTCTCTTTGAAACAAGACTATAAACATAATCCACCAATAGAAAGTGCAAAAATAAGGAAGAAAAACTCACAACACAACATTGGGTCTAATGTGTCCCTTGTAGATGGTGGCTCTCCTTCCCATCTGCAATAATAGGATTGAGTACATCCAAATATGCGTCTTATTTTTCAAATATAAATCTTAGTACCTTATGCAATACCTTAAGAATAAAAAAAATTGATCTCTTACATATCTAAGATGTGCAAACATAGAATACATTGCAATTACAACTACAACATTTGGCGGACAAATCTAAAATATGGCGTTAATTAAATATAGACATTTGCACACCGTCATAAATACTCTACATGACACCATGATTGGCACTCCACACCATGCTCAGACTATCATCCATGTGCGACACTTTAATTAGTATTCTTGCACTGCTCAACGCACATTACTCATAAGCGTTATAATCACATTGGTTAGAATAATTAATGGGAATCCTTAACAATTAAGATTATGTTAATTGTGCTAGAGACACAACACCAGTAATACACTAGCTCAATATTCATCAAACATGATAAATATAGAAACTTGCACACTATAAATACTCAACATGACACCTTGATTGGCACCCCACACCATGCTTAGACTGTCATCCATGTGTGACACTTGAATCAATATCCTTGCACTGCTCAACGCCCATTGCTCTCATAAGCATTAATCACATTGGTTAGAATAATTAATTGGACTCCTTAATAGTTAATCACAACATGCTTATGTTCATAGGGAGAAACACAACACTAGTAATACTCTATCTCAATATTCATCTACATGATTATGTTCATAGGTAGAATTTCTACACAAGACCAGTAATATGCCAGCTTAATATTCATCAACATGGTATATCACCCACAATACCAATAACACTCAAATGGCCCCAAAAAATGCATATACTATTAATACGAGCCTTTCAATATTAGTATGAACATGATTATGTTCATAGGTAGAAACACAACACCAGTAATACATTATATCAATATTCATGAACATAGTAAATCACCCACAATACCAATAACACTAACATGGCCCCAACAAATGCATATAATAATAATACAAGCATGTCAATATTAATATAGCATCCCCCATATGATAGTGGCCAATAACACTAACACGGCCCAAATGCATATACTAATAATACGAGCCTATCAGTATTAATATGGCATCACCCACAATACAATATATCATTATGGTACAATGGTATCTCAGATATCCCCAATCAACCATCGAGTGGTCTTCCTAACATCCCTCTTGCTTGGGTTTGCAATTGAGCCTCTTTAAGCCTTGCTTGGACCCATTTAATGCTGAGGTGAGTCACAACTATATCAAATCCTAAAGTCTCTTCAAATATCTACAAAGAGCATGGACCTCTTCCCTGGAGGTGTCTCCACAAATCCTAAAGTCTCTATATTTTAATCACTACTAAGAGCATGGAGACATCTCTTTCCTAGAGATGTCTCCATATCCGCTCAATGTAATCTCTTCTTTGTTTCTTCCTCGCCACATTCCCTTAGTTTGTTTTAGCTCCCTCTCATGTGCCTTACCCCCTCCCAAACACCCTTAGCATGCTATCATACTGATTAGGACCATGTGTGGTATGGTTGCATCATGTACAAATAAACCATGTGCTAATTCACCTTAATTAATCATCGATTGATTTTAGAGCTAAAACAACCAAAATTTTAACCATTTTTCCAAGGCAAGATAAAAGTTCACATGGCATTTTTCAATCGGTTTCATAAATAATACAATAGTCAATGGTTTATGTTGAGTTGGGGTTTATGAAAAGGATAATAACAGCCATGGCGAATCACTTTTGCCATGGGGAGACGGGACACATTTTGGAGATTTGGTATCTCAATCTTGTTGAGGTTTTGTGAAAAAATTATCGTAGCCACATATGTAAGCAAGCTATTTTGTGAAGGTGAGTGATTATGGGGATAGTTGCAAGCCATCTTGAAAACATGATTAATTGTGGACACAATTGAAAGAAGATTCATTTATTCCCATAAGGGAATGGGGTGCAACATTAGTTATGTGAATCAAATCTAGGAAAGGAATATAAAAAAGAACCATAACTTCCCTCTTTTTTCTTCTCCAATCCAAAAAGTTATGCGAATCTAATATAGAAAATAGGGTGTGAAATTAGTTATGTGAATCCAATCTAGCAAAGGATGATTAAAAAAACCACCTCTTCCCTCTTGTTTCTTCTCCAATCTAAGAAGTTATGACAGAGGTGCTTTTAATGAGGAAAGAGAGAGAGTACGTCCATTTGTCTTATTTTTACCTTTTAAATTTTTTTTAAAGGGAACACAAAAAGTACAAGGCTAGAAATTAGAAGGTTATATAAAGCTTTTTTACTATAAGGCACGAAGTTTTTGTTCTTCTTGGAAATGTATTATAATATCTACGTCGTTTGGATTTTGTGAAACGGATAATAATAGCCACAGATGTAGAACAAATCAATTTTGTCATAAGGAGATAGGACACATTTTGGAGATTCGGTTTGTCAATCTTGTTGAGGTTTTGTGAAAAAATACTGCAGAGCCACATATGTAAACTATTTTGTGAACGTGATTGATTATGTGGATAGTTGCAAGCCATCTTAAAAATATGATTAAATTAAAAGTTGAATCATTTATTTCCATAAGGGAATGGGCTGCCAAATTAATTATGTGAATCCAATCTAGCAAAGGATGATATAAGAAAACCACCTCTCCTCTTGCTTGGGTTTGCAATTGAGCCTCTTTAAGCCTTGGTTGGACCCATTTAATGCTGAGGTGAGTCACAACTATATCAAATCCTAAAGTCTCTATAAATCTCTACAAGAGCATGGACCTCTTCCCTAGAGGTGTCTCCACAAATCCTAAAGTCTCTATATTTTAATCACTACTAAGAGCATGGAGACACCTCTTCTCTAGAGATGTCTCCATAACCACTCAATGTAATCTCTTCTTCATTTCTTCCTCACCACATTCCCTTAGTTTGTTTCAGCTCTCTCTCTCATGTGCCTTACCCTCTCCCAAACACCCTTTGCATGCTATCATACTGGTTAGGACCATGTGTGGTATGGTTGCATCATGTATAAATAAACCATGTGCTAATTCACCTTAATTAATCGTCGATTGATTTTAGAACTGAAACTGTCAAAATTTTAGCCATTTTGCCAAGGCAAGATAAAAGTTCACATGGCATTTTTCAAGCGGATAGTTGCAAGCCATGTTAAAAATATAATTAAATTAAAAGTTGAATCGTTTATTTCCATAAGGGAATGGGCTGCGATTTTAATTGTGTGAATCCAATCTAGCAAAGGATGATATGAGAGAACCACCTCTTCCCTCTTCTTTCTTCTCCAACCTAGGAATATATAGGATATTAGTTATGTGAATCCAAATCTAGAAAATGGGGTGCAACATTAGTTATGTGAATCCAATCTAGCAAAGGATGATAAAGAGAACCACTAGTTCCCTCTTTTTTCTTCTCCAATATAGGAAGTTATGTGACATAGGTGCTTGTAATGGCTAAAGGGAGAGAGATGGAGAGAGAAAAGGGGGGAGAGAGAGTCTAGCAAAGGATGATAAAAAAGAACCACCTCTTTCCTTTTCTTTCTTCTCCAATCCAGGAAGTTATGTGACATAAATACTTTTAATGGCATGTGCATGAGAGAGAGAGAGAGAGAGAGAGAGAGAGAGAAAGAGAGAGAGAGAGAGAGAGCACATCCATTTGTCTAAGGATTAATTTTCTCAAGGGCTTTGAATTGATTACAAATCTTATGAGAATGTAGAATATGCAACATTGCACTTTATAACTTTCGTAATTGCTAAAACTAGCATTTGTTATATGTACTTCAAATTCTTGGATTTCTGGGTACTTTATTTTTCTTGCTATGTTCATGTTCACACATGACTCTTCTCCTTATCAAGCTTCTTACTATTACTATTTGCAATAAAAAGCAAGGTAAGCTCTGTGGTGGGTGCAACCGATTACATAACAATGCTAACCTCACACAATCTCATTATAGAGAAAAAGCACTCTATTGCTTAAGTGTGCAAGTAATCCCTCTCTAATTATGAAAACAACCACTTAGCACACAAGAGAGCGAGAGAATACACTCTAGTTTGGATAATGGGTTTATGTCCTTTCTCATTAGAAATGCACGACCAACTTTTTTATGTGTGGCCGCCGCCGAAGACTTGCTCATAGATTTACAAAAGCTTTTAAGTACGTATACCATCTCTCTTTGAAACAAGACTATAAACATAATCCACCAATAGAAAGTGCAAAAATAAGGAAGAAAAACTCACAACACAGCATTGGGTCTAATGTGTCCCTTGTAGATGGTGGCTCCCCTTCCCATCTGTAGTATTTATATCTTTTATTCCAAAAATAGACCCATGGAGGAAATAATAGGATTGAGTACATCCAAATATGGGTCTTATTTTTCAAATTAAACCTTAGTACCTTATGCAATACCTTAACAATAAATAAATTAATCTCCTACACATCTAAGATGTGAAAACATAGAATACATTGCAATTACAACTACAACATTCAACGGAAAAAGCTTAAATACGGCGTTAATTAAATATAGACATTTGCACACTACCATAAATAATCTACATGACACCATGATTGGCACTCCACATCATGCTTAGACCGTCATCCATGTGCGACAACACACATTACTCATAAGCGTTATAATCACATTGGTTAGAATAATTAATTGGAATCCTCAACAATTAAGATTATGTTCATTGGCAGAAACACAACACCAATAATACAGTAGCTCAATATTCATCAACATGATAAATATAAAAATTTGCACACTGCCATAACTACTCTACATGACACCTTGATTGGCACCCCACACCATGCTTAGACTGTCATCCATCTATGACACTTGAATCAGTATCCTTGCACTGCTCAACATCCATTACTCTCATAAGCATTAATCACATTGGTTAGAATAATTAATTGGACTCCTTAATAATTAATCACAATATGTTCATAGGTAGAAACACAACACTAGTAATACACTAGCTCAATATTTATCTACATGATTATGTTCATAGGTAGAATTTCTACACAACACCAGTAATACGCCAGCTCAATATTCATCAACATGGTATATCACGCACAATACTAATAACACTAAAATGGCCCCAACAAATGCATATACTAATAATACGAGCCTGTCAATATTAGTATGAACATGATTATATTCATAGGTAGAAACACAACACCAGTAATACACTATCTCAATATTCATAAACATAATAAATCACCCACAATACCAATAACACTAACATGGCCCCAACAAATGCATATAATAATAATACAAGCATGTCAATATTAATATGGCATTCCCCATGATAGTGGCCAATAACACTAACACGGCCCAAACGCATATACTAATAATACGAGCCTATCAGTATTAATATGGCATCACCCACAATACAATATATCATTATGGTACAATGGTATCTCAGATATCCCCAGTCAACCATAGAGTGGTCTTCCTAACATCCCTCTTGCTTCGGTTTGCAATTGAGCCTCTTTAAGCCTTGCTTGGACACATTTAATGCTGAGGTGAGTCACAACTATATCAAATCCTAAAGTCTCTATAAATCTCTACAAGAGCATGGACCTCTTCCCTAGAGGTGTCTCCACAAATCGTAAAGTCTCTATATTTTAATCACTACTAAGAGCATGGAGACACCTCTTCTCTAGAGATGTCTCCATAACCGCTCAATGTAATCTCTTCTTCATTTCTTCCTCACCACATTACCTTAGTTTGTTTCAGCTCTCTCTCTCATGTGCCTTACCCTCTCCCAAACACCCTTTGCATGCTATCATACTGGTTAGGACCATGTGTGTGGTATGGTTGCATCATGTATAAATAAACCATGTGCTAATTCACCTTAATTAATCTCGTCGATTGATTTTAGAACTAAAACTGTCAAAATTTTAGCCATTTTGCCAAGGCAAGATAAAAGTTCACATGGCATTTTTCAAGCGCATAGTTGCAAGCCATGTTAAAAATATAATTAAATTAAAAGTTGAATCGTTTATTTCCATAAGGGAATGGGCTGCGATTTTAATTGTGTGAATCCAATCTAGCAAAGGATGATATGAGAGAACCACCTCTTCCCTCTTCTTTCTTCTCCAACCTAGGAATATATAGGATATTAGTTATGTGAATCCAAATCTAGAAAATGGGGTGCAACATTAGTTATGTGAATCCAATCTAGCAAAGGATGATAAAGAGAACCACCAGTTCCCTCTTTTTTCTTCTCCAATATAGGAAGTTATGTGACATAGGTGCTTGTAATGGCTAAAGGGAGAGAGATGGAGAGAGAAAAGGGGGGAGAGAGAGTCTAGCAAAGGATGATAAAAAAGAACCACCTCTTTCCTTTTCTTTCTTCTCCAATCCAGGAAGTTATGTGACATAAATACTTTTAATGGCGTGTGCATGAGAGAGAGAGAGAGAGAGAGAGAGAGAGAGAGAGAGAGAGCACATCCATTTGTCTAAGGATTAATTTTCTCAAGGGCTTTGAATTGATTACAAATCTTATGAGAATGTAGAATATGCAACATTGCACTTTATAACTTTCGTAATTGCTAAAACTAGCATTTGATATATGTACTTCAAATTCTTGGATTTCTGGGTACTTTATTTTTCTTGCTATGTTCATGTTCACACATGACTCTTCTCCTTATCAAGATTCTTACTATTACTATTTGCAATAAAAAGCAAGGTAAGCTCTGTGGTGGGTGCAACCGATTACATAACAATGCTAACCTCACACAATCTCATTATAGAGAAAAAGCACTCTATTGCTTAAGTGTGCAAGTAATCCCTCTCTAATTATGAAAACAACCACTTAGCACACAAGAGAGCGAGAGAATACACTCTAGTTTGGATAATGGGTTTATGTCCTTTCTCATTAGAAATGCACGACCAACTTTTTTATGTGTGGCCGCCGAAGACTTGCTCATAGATTTACAAAAGCTTTTAAGTACGTATACCATCTCTCTTTGAAACAAGACTATAAACATAATCCACCAATAGAAAGTGCAAAAATAAGGAAGAAAAACTCACAAGGTCTAATGTGTCCCTTGTAGATGGTGGCTCCCCTTCCCATCTGTAGTATTTATATCTTTTATTCAAAAAATAGACCCATGGAGGCAATAATAGGATTGAGTACATCCAAATATGGGTCTTATTTTTCAAATTAAACCTTAGTACCTTATGCAATACCTTAACAATAAATAAATTAATCTCCTACACATCTAAGATGTGAAAACATAGAATACATTGCAATTACAACTACAACATTCAACGGACAAAGCTTAAATACGGCGTTAATTAAATATAGACATTTACACACTACCATAAATAATCTACATGACACCATGATTGGCACTCCACACCATGCTTAGACCGTCATCCATGTGCGACAACACACATTACTCATAAGCGTTATAATCACATTGGTTAGAATAATTAATTGGAATCCTCAACAATTAAGATTATGTTCATTGGCAGAAACACAACACCAATAATACACTAGCTCAATATTCATCAACATGATAAATATAAAAATTTGCACACTGCCATAACTACTCTACATGACACCTTGATTGGCACCCCACACCATGCTTAGACTGTCATCCATGTATGACACTTGAATCGGTATCCTTGCACTGCTCAACACCCATTACTCTCATAAGCATTAATCACATTGGTTAGAATAATTAATTGGACTCCTTAATAATTAATCACAATATGTTCATAGGTAGAAACACAACACTAGTAATACACTAGCTCAATATTTATCTACATGATTATGTTCATAGGTAGAATTTCTACACAACACCAGTAATACGCCAGCTCAATATTCATCAACATGGTATATCACGCACAATACTAATAACACTAAAATGGCCCCAACAAATGCATATACTAATAATACGAGCCTGTCAATATTAGTATGAACATGATTATATTCATAGGTAGAAACACAACACCAGTAATACACTATCTCAATATTCATAAACATAGTAAATCACCCACAATACCAATAACACTAACATGGCCCCAACAAATGCATATAATAATAATACAAGCATGTCAATATTAATATGGCATTCCCCATGATAGTGGCCAATAACACTAACACGGCCCAAACGCATATACTAATAATACGAGCCTATCAGTATTAATATGGCATCACCCACAATACAATATATCATTATGGCACAATGGTATCTCAGATATCCCCAGTCAACCATAGAGTGGTCTTCCTAACATCCCTCTTGCTTCGGTTTGCAATTGAGCCTCTTTAAGCCTTGCTTGGACGACACATTTAATGCTGAGGTGAGTCACAACTATATCAAATCCTAAAGTCTCTATAAATCTCTACAAAGAGCATGGACCTCTTCCCTAGAGGTGTCTCCACAAATCCTAAAGTCTCTATATTTTAATCACTACTAAGAGCATGGAGACACCTCTTCTCTAGAGATGTCTCCATAACCGCTCAATGTAATCTCTTCTTCGTTTCTTCCTCACCACATTCCCTTACTTTGTTTCAGCTCCCTCTCATGTGCCTTACCCCCTCCCAAACACCCTTTGCATGCTATCATACTGGTTAGGACCATGTGTGGTATGGTTGCATCATGTATAAAAAAACCATGTGCTAATTCACCTTAATAAATTATCAATTGATTTTAGAACTAAAACTGCCAAAATTTTAGCCATTTTGCCAAGGCAAGATAAAAGTTCACATGGCATTCTTCAACCGGATAGTTGCAAGCCATGTTAAGAATATAATTAAATTAAAAGTTGAATCGTTTATTTCCATAAGGGAATGGGCTGCGAAATTAATTATGTGAATCCAATGTAGCAAAGGATGATATGAGAGAACCACCTCTTCCCTCTTCTTTCTTCTCCAACCTAGGAAGTTATATGATATTAGTTATGTGAATCCAAATATAGAAAATGGGGTGCAACATTAGTTATGTGAATCCAATCTAGCAAAGGATCATAAACAGAACCACCAGTTCTCTCTTTTTCCTTCTCCAATCTAGGAAGTTATGTGACATAGGTGCTTGTAATGGCTAAAGGGAGAGAGATGGAGAGAGAAAAGGGGGGAGAGAGAGAGTCTAGCAAAGGATGATAAGAAAGAACCACCTCTTCCTTTTTCTTTCTTCTCCAATCCAAGAAGTGATGTGACATAAATACTTTTAATGGCGCGTGCACGGGACACAGAGAGAGAGAGAGAGAGAGAGAGAGAGAGAGAGAGAGAGAGAGAGAGAGAGAGAGAGAGAGCACATCCATTTGTCTAATGATTAATTTGCTCAAGGGCTTTGAATTGATTACAAATCTTATGAATGTAGAATATGCAACATTGCAGTTTATAACTTTCGTAATTGCTAACTGGCATTTGATATATATACTTCAAATTCTTGGAATTCTGGGTACTTTATTTTTCTTTTGCTATGTTCGTGTTCACACATGACTCTTCTCCTTATCAAGCTTCTTACTATTACTATTACTATTACTATTTGCAAGTAAAATCAAGGTAAGCTCTGTGGGTGCAACCGATTGCATAACGATGCTTACCTCACACAATCTCATTATAGAGAAAAAGCACTCTATTGCTTAAGTGTGCAAGTAATCCCTCTCTAATTATGAAAACAACCACTTAGCACACAAGAGAGCGAGAGAGTACACTCTAGTTTGGATAATGGGTTTATGTCCTTTCTCATTAGAAATGCACGACCAACTTTTTTATGTGTGGCCGCCGAAGACTTGCTCATAGATTTACAAAAGCTTTTAAGTACGTATACCATTTCTCTCTTTGAAACAAGACTATAAACATAATCCACCAATAGAAAGTGCAAAAATAAGGAAGAAAAACTCACAACACAACATTGGGTCTAATGTGTCCCTTGTAGATGGTGGCTCTCCTTCCCATCTGCAATAATAGGATTGAGTACATCCAAATATGCGTCTTATTTTTCAAATATAAATCTTAGTACCTTATGCAATACCTTAAGAATAAAAAAAATTGATCTCTTACATATCTAAGATGTGCAAACATAGAATACATTGCAATTACAACTACAACATTTGGCGGACAAATCTAAAATATGGCGTTAATTAAATATAGACATTTGCACACCGTCATAAATACTCTACATGACACCATGATTGGCACTCCACACCATGCTCAGACTATCATCCATGTGCGACACTTTAATTAGTATTCTTGCACTGCTCAACGCACATTACTCATAAGCGTTATAATCACATTGGTTAGAATAATTAATGGGAATCCTTAACAATTAAGATTATGTTAATTGTGCTAGAGACACAACACCAGTAATACACTAGCTCAATATTCATCAAACATGATAAATATAGAAACTTGCACACTATAAATACTCAACATGACACCTTGATTGGCACCCCACACCATGCTTAGACTGTCATCCATGTGTGACACTTGAATCAATATCCTTGCACTGCTCAACGCCCATTGCTCTCATAAGCATTAATCACATTGGTTAGAATAATTAATTGGACTCCTTAATAGTTAATCACAACATGCTTATGTTCATAGGGAGAAACACAACACTAGTAATACTCTATCTCAATATTCATCTACATGATTATGTTCATAGGTAGAATTTCTACACAAGACCAGTAATATGCCAGCTTAATATTCATCAACATGGTATATCACCCACAATACCAATAACACTCAAATGGCCCCAAAAAATGCATATACTATTAATACGAGCCTTTCAATATTAGTATGAACATGATTATGTTCATAGGTAGAAACACAACACCAGTAATACATTATATCAATATTCATGAACATAGTAAATCACCCACAATACCAATAACACTAACATGGCCCCAACAAATGCATATAATAATAATACAAGCATGTCAATATTAATATAGCATCCCCCATATGATAGTGGCCAATAACACTAACACGGCCCAAATGCATATACTAATAATACGAGCCTATCAGTATTAATATGGCATCACCCACAATACAATATATCATTATGGTACAATGGTATCTCAGATATCCCCAATCAACCATCGAGTGGTCTTCCTAACATCCCTCTTGCTTGGGTTTGCAATTGAGCCTCTTTAAGCCTTGCTTGGACCCATTTAATGCTGAGGTGAGTCACAACTATATCAAATCCTAAAGTCTCTTCAAATATCTACAAAGAGCATGGACCTCTTCCCTGGAGGTGTCTCCACAAATCCTAAAGTCTCTATATTTTAATCACTACTAAGAGCATGGAGACATCTCTTTCCTAGAGATGTCTCCATATCCGCTCAATGTAATCTCTTCTTTGTTTCTTCCTCGCCACATTCCCTTAGTTTGTTTTAGCTCCCTCTCATGTGCCTTACCCCCTCCCAAACACCCTTAGCATGCTATCATACTGATTAGGACCATGTGTGGTATGGTTGCATCATGTACAAATAAACCATGTGCTAATTCACCTTAATTAATCATCGATTGATTTTAGAGCTAAAACAACCAAAATTTTAACCATTTTTCCAAGGCAAGATAAAAGTTCACATGGCATTTTTCAATCGGTTTCATAAATAATACAATAGTCAATGGTTTATGTTGAGTTGGGGTTTATGAAAAGGATAATAACAGCCATGGCGAATCACTTTTGCCATGGGGAGACGGGACACATTTTGGAGATTTGGTATCTCAATCTTGTTGAGGTTTTGTGAAAAAATTATCGTAGCCACATATGTAAGCAAGCTATTTTGTGAAGGTGAGTGATTATGGGGATAGTTGCAAGCCATCTTGAAAACATGATTAATTGTGGACACAATTGAAAGAAGATTCATTTATTCCCATAAGGGAATGGGGTGCAACATTAGTTATGTGAATCAAATCTAGGAAAGGAATATAAAAAAGAACCATAACTTCCCTCTTTTTTCTTCTCCAATCCAAAAAGTTATGCGAATCTAATATAGAAAATAGGGTGTGAAATTAGTTATGTGAATCCAATCTAGCAAAGGATGATTAAAAAAACCACCTCTTCCCTCTTGTTTCTTCTCCAATCTAAGAAGTTATGACAGAGGTGCTTTTAATGAGGAAAGAGAGAGAGTACGTCCATTTGTCTTATTTTTACCTTTTAAATTTTTTTTAAAGGGAACACAAAAAGTACAAGGCTAGAAATTAGAAGGTTATATAAAGCTTTTTTACTATAAGGCACGAAGTTTTTGTTCTTCTTGGAAATGTATTATAATATCTACGTCGTTTGGATTTTGTGAAACGGATAATAATAGCCACAGATGTAGAACAAATCAATTTTGTCATAAGGAGATAGGACACATTTTGGAGATTCGGTTTGTCAATCTTGTTGAGGTTTTGTGAAAAAATACTGCAGAGCCACATATGTAAACTATTTTGTGAACGTGATTGATTATGTGGATAGTTGCAAGCCATCTTAAAAATATGATTAAATTAAAAGTTGAATCATTTATTTCCATAAGGGAATGGGCTGCCAAATTAATTATGTGAATCCAATCTAGCAAAGGATGATATAAGAAAACCACCTCTCCTCTTGCTTGGGTTTGCAATTGAGCCTCTTTAAGCCTTGGTTGGACCCATTTAATGCTGAGGTGAGTCACAACTATATCAAATCCTAAAGTCTCTATAAATCTCTACAAGAGCATGGACCTCTTCCCTAGAGGTGTCTCCACAAATCCTAAAGTCTCTATATTTTAATCACTACTAAGAGCATGGAGACACCTCTTCTCTAGAGATGTCTCCATAACCACTCAATGTAATCTCTTCTTCATTTCTTCCTCACCACATTCCCTTAGTTTGTTTCAGCTCTCTCTCTCATGTGCCTTACCCTCTCCCAAACACCCTTTGCATGCTATCATACTGGTTAGGACCATGTGTGGTATGGTTGCATCATGTATAAATAAACCATGTGCTAATTCACCTTAATTAATCGTCGATTGATTTTAGAACTGAAACTGTCAAAATTTTAGCCATTTTGCCAAGGCAAGATAAAAGTTCACATGGCATTTTTCAAGCGGATAGTTGCAAGCCATGTTAAAAATATAATTAAATTAAAAGTTGAATCGTTTATTTCCATAAGGGAATGGGCTGCGATTTTAATTGTGTGAATCCAATCTAGCAAAGGATGATATGAGAGAACCACCTCTTCCCTCTTCTTTCTTCTCCAACCTAGGAATATATAGGATATTAGTTATGTGAATCCAAATCTAGAAAATGGGGTGCAACATTAGTTATGTGAATCCAATCTAGCAAAGGATGATAAAGAGAACCACTAGTTCCCTCTTTTTTCTTCTCCAATATAGGAAGTTATGTGACATAGGTGCTTGTAATGGCTAAAGGGAGAGAGATGGAGAGAGAAAAGGGGGGAGAGAGAGTCTAGCAAAGGATGATAAAAAAGAACCACCTCTTTCCTTTTCTTTCTTCTCCAATCCAGGAAGTTATGTGACATAAATACTTTTAATGGCATGTGCATGAGAGAGAGAGAGAGAGAGAGAGAGAGAGAGAGAAAGAGAGAGAGAGAGAGAGAGCACATCCATTTGTCTAAGGATTAATTTTCTCAAGGGCTTTGAATTGATTACAAATCTTATGAGAATGTAGAATATGCAACATTGCACTTTATAACTTTCGTAATTGCTAAAACTAGCATTTGTTATATGTACTTCAAATTCTTGGATTTCTGGGTACTTTATTTTTCTTGCTATGTTCATGTTCACACATGACTCTTCTCCTTATCAAGCTTCTTACTATTACTATTTGCAATAAAAAGCAAGGTAAGCTCTGTGGTGGGTGCAACCGATTACATAACAATGCTAACCTCACACAATCTCATTATAGAGAAAAAGCACTCTATTGCTTAAGTGTGCAAGTAATCCCTCTCTAATTATGAAAACAACCACTTAGCACACAAGAGAGCGAGAGAATACACTCTAGTTTGGATAATGGGTTTATGTCCTTTCTCATTAGAAATGCACGACCAACTTTTTTATGTGTGGCCGCCGCCGAAGACTTGCTCATAGATTTACAAAAGCTTTTAAGTACGTATACCATCTCTCTTTGAAACAAGACTATAAACATAATCCACCAATAGAAAGTGCAAAAATAAGGAAGAAAAACTCACAACACAGCATTGGGTCTAATGTGTCCCTTGTAGATGGTGGCTCCCCTTCCCATCTGTAGTATTTATATCTTTTATTCCAAAAATAGACCCATGGAGGAAATAATAGGATTGAGTACATCCAAATATGGGTCTTATTTTTCAAATTAAACCTTAGTACCTTATGCAATACCTTAACAATAAATAAATTAATCTCCTACACATCTAAGATGTGAAAACATAGAATACATTGCAATTACAACTACAACATTCAACGGAAAAAGCTTAAATACGGCGTTAATTAAATATAGACATTTGCACACTACCATAAATAATCTACATGACACCATGATTGGCACTCCACATCATGCTTAGACCGTCATCCATGTGCGACAACACACATTACTCATAAGCGTTATAATCACATTGGTTAGAATAATTAATTGGAATCCTCAACAATTAAGATTATGTTCATTGGCAGAAACACAACACCAATAATACAGTAGCTCAATATTCATCAACATGATAAATATAAAAATTTGCACACTGCCATAACTACTCTACATGACACCTTGATTGGCACCCCACACCATGCTTAGACTGTCATCCATCTATGACACTTGAATCAGTATCCTTGCACTGCTCAACATCCATTACTCTCATAAGCATTAATCACATTGGTTAGAATAATTAATTGGACTCCTTAATAATTAATCACAATATGTTCATAGGTAGAAACACAACACTAGTAATACACTAGCTCAATATTTATCTACATGATTATGTTCATAGGTAGAATTTCTACACAACACCAGTAATACGCCAGCTCAATATTCATCAACATGGTATATCACGCACAATACTAATAACACTAAAATGGCCCCAACAAATGCATATACTAATAATACGAGCCTGTCAATATTAGTATGAACATGATTATATTCATAGGTAGAAACACAACACCAGTAATACACTATCTCAATATTCATAAACATAATAAATCACCCACAATACCAATAACACTAACATGGCCCCAACAAATGCATATAATAATAATACAAGCATGTCAATATTAATATGGCATTCCCCATGATAGTGGCCAATAACACTAACACGGCCCAAACGCATATACTAATAATACGAGCCTATCAGTATTAATATGGCATCACCCACAATACAATATATCATTATGGTACAATGGTATCTCAGATATCCCCAGTCAACCATAGAGTGGTCTTCCTAACATCCCTCTTGCTTCGGTTTGCAATTGAGCCTCTTTAAGCCTTGCTTGGACACATTTAATGCTGAGGTGAGTCACAACTATATCAAATCCTAAAGTCTCTATAAATCTCTACAAGAGCATGGACCTCTTCCCTAGAGGTGTCTCCACAAATCGTAAAGTCTCTATATTTTAATCACTACTAAGAGCATGGAGACACCTCTTCTCTAGAGATGTCTCCATAACCGCTCAATGTAATCTCTTCTTCATTTCTTCCTCACCACATTACCTTAGTTTGTTTCAGCTCTCTCTCTCATGTGCCTTACCCTCTCCCAAACACCCTTTGCATGCTATCATACTGGTTAGGACCATGTGTGTGGTATGGTTGCATCATGTATAAATAAACCATGTGCTAATTCACCTTAATTAATCTCGTCGATTGATTTTAGAACTAAAACTGTCAAAATTTTAGCCATTTTGCCAAGGCAAGATAAAAGTTCACATGGCATTTTTCAAGCGCATAGTTGCAAGCCATGTTAAAAATATAATTAAATTAAAAGTTGAATCGTTTATTTCCATAAGGGAATGGGCTGCGATTTTAATTGTGTGAATCCAATCTAGCAAAGGATGATATGAGAGAACCACCTCTTCCCTCTTCTTTCTTCTCCAACCTAGGAATATATAGGATATTAGTTATGTGAATCCAAATCTAGAAAATGGGGTGCAACATTAGTTATGTGAATCCAATCTAGCAAAGGATGATAAAGAGAACCACCAGTTCCCTCTTTTTTCTTCTCCAATATAGGAAGTTATGTGACATAGGTGCTTGTAATGGCTAAAGGGAGAGAGATGGAGAGAGAAAAGGGGGGAGAGAGAGTCTAGCAAAGGATGATAAAAAAGAACCACCTCTTTCCTTTTCTTTCTTCTCCAATCCAGGAAGTTATGTGACATAAATACTTTTAATGGCGTGTGCATGAGAGAGAGAGAGAGAGAGAGAGAGAGAGAGAGAGAGAGAGCACATCCATTTGTCTAAGGATTAATTTTCTCAAGGGCTTTGAATTGATTACAAATCTTATGAGAATGTAGAATATGCAACATTGCACTTTATAACTTTCGTAATTGCTAAAACTAGCATTTGATATATGTACTTCAAATTCTTGGATTTCTGGGTACTTTATTTTTCTTGCTATGTTCATGTTCACACATGACTCTTCTCCTTATCAAGATTCTTACTATTACTATTTGCAATAAAAAGCAAGGTAAGCTCTGTGGTGGGTGCAACCGATTACATAACAATGCTAACCTCACACAATCTCATTATAGAGAAAAAGCACTCTATTGCTTAAGTGTGCAAGTAATCCCTCTCTAATTATGAAAACAACCACTTAGCACACAAGAGAGCGAGAGAATACACTCTAGTTTGGATAATGGGTTTATGTCCTTTCTCATTAGAAATGCACGACCAACTTTTTTATGTGTGGCCGCCGAAGACTTGCTCATAGATTTACAAAAGCTTTTAAGTACGTATACCATCTCTCTTTGAAACAAGACTATAAACATAATCCACCAATAGAAAGTGCAAAAATAAGGAAGAAAAACTCACAAGGTCTAATGTGTCCCTTGTAGATGGTGGCTCCCCTTCCCATCTGTAGTATTTATATCTTTTATTCAAAAAATAGACCCATGGAGGCAATAATAGGATTGAGTACATCCAAATATGGGTCTTATTTTTCAAATTAAACCTTAGTACCTTATGCAATACCTTAACAATAAATAAATTAATCTCCTACACATCTAAGATGTGAAAACATAGAATACATTGCAATTACAACTACAACATTCAACGGACAAAGCTTAAATACGGCGTTAATTAAATATAGACATTTACACACTACCATAAATAATCTACATGACACCATGATTGGCACTCCACACCATGCTTAGACCGTCATCCATGTGCGACAACACACATTACTCATAAGCGTTATAATCACATTGGTTAGAATAATTAATTGGAATCCTCAACAATTAAGATTATGTTCATTGGCAGAAACACAACACCAATAATACACTAGCTCAATATTCATCAACATGATAAATATAAAAATTTGCACACTGCCATAACTACTCTACATGACACCTTGATTGGCACCCCACACCATGCTTAGACTGTCATCCATGTATGACACTTGAATCGGTATCCTTGCACTGCTCAACACCCATTACTCTCATAAGCATTAATCACATTGGTTAGAATAATTAATTGGACTCCTTAATAATTAATCACAATATGTTCATAGGTAGAAACACAACACTAGTAATACACTAGCTCAATATTTATCTACATGATTATGTTCATAGGTAGAATTTCTACACAACACCAGTAATACGCCAGCTCAATATTCATCAACATGGTATATCACGCACAATACTAATAACACTAAAATGGCCCCAACAAATGCATATACTAATAATACGAGCCTGTCAATATTAGTATGAACATGATTATATTCATAGGTAGAAACACAACACCAGTAATACACTATCTCAATATTCATAAACATAGTAAATCACCCACAATACCAATAACACTAACATGGCCCCAACAAATGCATATAATAATAATACAAGCATGTCAATATTAATATGGCATTCCCCATGATAGTGGCCAATAACACTAACACGGCCCAAACGCATATACTAATAATACGAGCCTATCAGTATTAATATGGCATCACCCACAATACAATATATCATTATGGCACAATGGTATCTCAGATATCCCCAGTCAACCATAGAGTGGTCTTCCTAACATCCCTCTTGCTTCGGTTTGCAATTGAGCCTCTTTAAGCCTTGCTTGGACGACACATTTAATGCTGAGGTGAGTCACAACTATATCAAATCCTAAAGTCTCTATAAATCTCTACAAAGAGCATGGACCTCTTCCCTAGAGGTGTCTCCACAAATCCTAAAGTCTCTATATTTTAATCACTACTAAGAGCATGGAGACACCTCTTCTCTAGAGATGTCTCCATAACCGCTCAATGTAATCTCTTCTTCGTTTCTTCCTCACCACATTCCCTTACTTTGTTTCAGCTCCCTCTCATGTGCCTTACCCCCTCCCAAACACCCTTTGCATGCTATCATACTGGTTAGGACCATGTGTGGTATGGTTGCATCATGTATAAAAAAACCATGTGCTAATTCACCTTAATAAATTATCAATTGATTTTAGAACTAAAACTGCCAAAATTTTAGCCATTTTGCCAAGGCAAGATAAAAGTTCACATGGCATTCTTCAACCGGATAGTTGCAAGCCATGTTAAGAATATAATTAAATTAAAAGTTGAATCGTTTATTTCCATAAGGGAATGGGCTGCGAAATTAATTATGTGAATCCAATGTAGCAAAGGATGATATGAGAGAACCACCTCTTCCCTCTTCTTTCTTCTCCAACCTAGGAAGTTATATGATATTAGTTATGTGAATCCAAATCTAGAAAATGGGGTGCAACATTAGTTATGTGAATCCAATCTAGAAAAGGATCATAAACAGAACCACCAGTTCTCTCTTTTTCCTTCTCCAATCTAGGAAGTTATGTGACATAGGTGCTTGTAATGGCTAAAGGGAGAGAGATGGAGAGAGAAAAGGGGGGAGAGAGAGAGTCTAGCAAAGGATGATAAGAAAGAACCACCTCTTCCCTTTTCTTTCTTCTCTAATCCAAGAAGTTATGTGACATAAATACTTTTAATGGCGCGTGCACGGGACACACAGAGAGAGAGAGAGAGAAAGAGAGAGAGAGAGAGAGAGAGAGAGAGAGAGAGCACATCCATTTGTCTAATGATTAATTTGCTTAAGGGCTTTGAATTGATTACAAATCTTATGAATGTAGAATATGCAACATTGCACTTTATAACTTTCGTAATTGCTAACTGGCATTTAATATATATACTTCAAATTCTTGGAATTCTGGGTACTTTATTTTTCTTTTGCTATGTTCATGTTCACACATGACTCTTCTCCTTATCAAGCTTCTTACTATTACTATTACTATTACTATTTGCAAGTAAAATCAAGGTAAGCTCTATGGGTGCAACCGATTGCATAACGATGCTAACCTCACACAATCTCATTATAGAGAAAAAGCACTCTATTGCTTAAGTGTGCAAGTAATCCCTCTCTAATTATGAAAACAACCACTTAGCACACAAGAGAGCAAGAGAGTACACTCTAGTTTGGATAATGGGTTTATGTCCTTTCTCATTAGAAATGCAGGAACAACTTTTTTATGTGTGGCCGCCGAAGACTTGCTCATAGATTTACAAAAGCTTTTAAGTACGTATACCATTTCTCTCTTTGAAACAAGACTATAAACATAATCCACCAATAGAAAGTGCAAAAATAAGGAAGAAAAACTCACAACACAGCATTGGGTCTAATGTGTCCCTTGTAGATGGTGGCTCTCCTTTTCCCATCTGCAATAATAGGATTGAGTACATCCAAATATGCGTCTTATTTTTCAAATATAAATCTTAATACCTTATGCAATACCTTAAGAATAAAAAAAATTGATCTCTTACACATCTAAGATGTGCAAACATAGAATACATTGCAATTACAACTACAACATTTGGCGGACAAATCTAAAATATGGCATTAATTAAATATAGACATTTGCACACCGTCATAAATACTCTACATGACACCATGATTGGCACTCCACACCATGCTCAGACTATCATCCATGTGCGACACTTTAATTAGTATTCTTGCACTGCTCAACACACATTACTCATAAGCATTATAATCACATTGGTTAGAATAATTAATGGGAACCTTAACAATTAAGATTATGTTCATTGTGCTAGAGACACAACACCAGTAATACACTAGCTCAATATTCATCAAACATGATAAATATAGAAACTTGCACACTATAAATACTCAACATGACACCTTGATTGGCACCCCACACCATGCTTAGACTGTCATCCATGTGTGACACTTGAATCAATATCCTTGCACTGCTCAACGCCCATTACTCTCATAAGCATTAATCACATTGGTTAGAATAATTAATTGGACTCCTTAATAGTTAATCACAACATGCTTATGTTCATAGGGAGAAACACAACACTAGTAATACTCTATCTCAATATTCATCTACATGATTATGTTCATAGGTAGAATTTCTACACAACACCAGTAATATGCCAGCTTAATATTCATCAACATGGTATATCACCCACAATACCAATAACACTCAAATGGCCCCAACAAATGCATATACTAATAATACGAGCCTATCAATATTAGTATGAACATGATTATGTTCATAGGTAGAAACACAACACCAGTAATACATTATATCAATATTCATGAACATAGTAAATCATCCACAATACCAATAACACTAACATGGCCCCAACAAATGCATATAATAATAATACAAGCATGTCAATATTAATATAGCATCCCCCATATGATAGTGGCCAATAACACTAACACGGCCCAAATGCATATACTAATAACACGAGCCTATCAGTATTAATATGGCATCACCCATGATACAATATATCATTATGGTACAATGGTATCTCAGATATCCCCAATCAACCATCGAGTGGTCTTCCTAACATCCCTCTTGCTTGGGTTTGCAATTGAGCCTCTTTAAGCCTTGCTTGGACCCATTTAATGCTGAGGTGAGTCACAACTATATCAAATCCTAAAGTCTCTTCAAATATCTACAAAGAGCATGGACCTCTTCCCTGGAGGTGTCTCCACAAATCCTAAAGTCTCTATATTTTAATCACTACTAAGAGCATGGAGACATCTCTTTCCTAGAGATGTCTCCATATCCGCTCAATGTAATCTCTTCTTTGTTTCTTCCTCGCCACATTCCCTTAGTTTGTTTTAGCTCCCTCTCATGTGCCTTACCCCCTCCCAAACACCCTTAGCATGCTATCATACTGATTAGGACCATGTGTGGTATGGTTGCATCATGTACAAATAAACCATGTGCTAATTCACCTTAATTAATCATCGATTGATTTTAGAGCTAAAACAACCAAAATTTTAACCATTTTTCCAAGGCAAGATAAAAGTTTACATGGCATTTTTCAATCGGTTTCATAAATAATACAATAGTCAATGGTTTATGTTGAGTTGGGGTTTATGAAAAGGATAATAACAGCCATGGCGAATCACTTTTGCCATGGGGAGACGGGACACATTTTGGAGATTTGGTATCTCAATCTTGTTGAGGTTTTGTGAAAAAATTATCGTAGCCACATATGTAAGCAAGCTATTTTGTGAAGGTGTGATTATGGGGATAGTTGCAAGCCATCTTGAAAACATGATTAATTGTGGACACAATTGAAAGAAGATTCATTTATTCCCATAAGGGAATGGGGTGCAACATTAGTTATGTGAATCAAATCTAGGAAAGGAATATAAAAAAGAACCACCACTTCCCTCTTTTTTCTTCTCCAATCCAAAAAGTTATGCGAATCTAATATAGAAAATAGGGTGTGAAATTAGTTATGTGAATCCAATCTAGCAAAGGATGATTAAAAAAACCACCTCTTCCCTCTTGTTTCTTCTCCAATCTAAGAAGTTATGACAGAGGTGCTTTTAATGAGGAAAGAGAGAGAGTACGTCCATTTGTCTTATTTTTACCTTTTAAAATTTTTTTAAAGGGAACACAAAAAGTACAAGGCTAGAAATTAGAAGGTTATATAAAGCTTTTTCACTACAAGGCACGAAGTTTTTATTCTTCTTGGGAATGTATTATAATATCTACGTCGTTTGGATTTTGTGAAACGGATAATAATAGCCACAGATGTAGAACAAATCAATTTTGTCATAAGGAGATAGGACACATTTTGGAGATTCGGTTTGTCAATCTTGTTGAGGTTTTGTGAAAAAATATTGCAGAGCCACATATGTAAACTATTTTTTGAACGTGATTGATTATGTGGATAGTTGCAAGCCATCTTAAAAATATGATTAAATTAAAAGTTGAATCATTTATTTCCATAAGGGAATGGGCTGCGAAATTAATTATGTGAATCCAATCTAGCAAAGGATGATATAAGAAAACCACCTCTCCTCTTGCTTGGGTTTGCAATTGAGCCTCTTTAAGCCTTGGTTGGACCCATTTAATGCTGAGGTGAGTCACAACTATATCAAATCCTAAAGTCTCTATAAATCTCTACACGAGCATGGACCTCTTCCCTAGAGGTGTCTCCACAAATCCTAAAGTCTCTATATTTTAATCACTACTAAGAGCATGGAGACACCTCTTCTCTAGAGATGTCTCCATAACCGCTCAATGTAATCTCTTCTTCATTTCTTCCTCACCACATTCCCTTAGTTTGTTTCAGCTCTCTCTCTCATGTGCCTTACCCTCTCCCAAACACCCTTTCCATGCTATCATACTGGTTAGGACCATGTGTGGTATGGTTGCATCATGTATAAATAAACCATGTGCTAATTCACCTTAATTAATCGTCGATTGATTTTAGAACTAAAACTGTCAAAATTTTAGCCATTTTGCCAAGGCAAGATAAAAGTTCACATGGCATTTTTCAAGCGGATAGTTGCTAGCCATGTTAAAAATATAATTAAATTAAAAGTTGAATCGTTTATTTCCATAAGGGAATGGGCTGCGATTTTAATTGTGTGAATCCAATCTAGCAAAGGATGATATGAGAGAACCACCTCTTCCCTCTTCTTTCTTCTCCAACCTAGGAATATATAGGATATTAGTTATGTGAATCCAAATCTAGAAAATGGGGTGCAACATTAGTTATGTGAATCCAATCTAGCAAAGGATGATAAAGAGAACCACCAGTTCCCTCTTTTTTCTTCTCCAATATAGGAAGTTATGTGACATAGGTGCTTGTAATGGCTAAAGGGAGAGAGATGGAGAGAGAAAAGGGGGGAGAGAGAGTCTAGCAAAGGATGATAAAAAAGAACCACCTCTTTCCTTTTCTTTCTTCTCCAATCCAGGAAGTTATGTGACATAAATACTTTTAATGGCATGTGCATGAGAGAGAGAGAGAAAGAGAGAGAGAGAGAAAGAGAGAGAGAGAGAGAGAGCACATCCATTTGTCTAAGGATTAATTTTCTCAAGGGCTTTGAATTGATTACAAATCTTATGAGAATGTAGAATATGCAACATTGCACTTTATAACTTTCGTAATTGCTAAGACTAGCATTTGATATATGTACTTCAAATTCTTGGATTTCTGGGTACTTTATTTTTCTTGCTATGTTCATGTTCACACATGACTCTTCTCCTTATCAAGCTTCTTACTATTACTATTTGCAATAAAAAGCAAGGTAAGCTCTGTGGTGGGTGCAACCGATTACATAACAATGCTAACCTCACACAATCTCATTATAGAGAAAAAGCACTCTATTGCTTAAGTGTGCAAGTAATCCCTCTCTAATTATGAAAACAACCACTTAGCACACAAGAGAGCGAGAGAATACACTCTAGTTTGGATAATGGGTTTATGTCCTTTCTCATTAGAAATGCACGACCAACTTTTTTATGTGTGGCCGCCGAAGACTTGCTCATAGATTTACAAAAGCTTTTAAGTACGTATACCATCTCTCTTTGAAACAAGACTATAAACATAATCCACCAATAGAAAGTGCAAAAATAAGGAAGAAAAACTCACAAGGTCTAATGTGTCCCTTGTAGATGGTGGCTCCCCTTCCCATCTGTAGTATTTATATCTTTTATTCCAAAAATAGACCCATGGAGGCAATAATAGGATTGAGTACATCCAAATATGGGTCTTATTTTTCAAATTAAACCTTAGTACCTTATGCAATACCTTAACAATAAATAAATTAATCTCCTACACATCTAAGATGTGAAAACATAGAATACATTGCAATTACAACTACAACATTCAACGGACAAAGCTTAAATACGGCGTTAATTAAATATAGACATTTGCACACTACCATAAATAATCTACATGACACCATGATTGGCACTCCACACCATGCTTAGACCGTCATCCATGTGCGACAACACACATTACTCATAAGCGTTATAATCACATTGGTTAGAATAATTAATTGGAATCCTCAACAATTAAGATTATGTTCATTGGCAGAAACACAGCACCAATAATACAGTAGCTCAATATTCATCAACATGATAAATATAAAAATTTGCACACTGCCATAACTACTCTACATGACACCTTGATTGGCACCCCACACCATGCTTAGACTGTCATCCATGTATGACACTTGAATCAGTATCCTTGCACTGCTTAACATCCATTAGTCTCATAAGCATTAATCACATTGGTTAGAATAATTAATTGGACTCCTTAATAATTAATCACAATATGTTCATAGGTAGAAACACAACACTAGTAATACACTAGCTCAATATTTATCTACATGATTATGTTCATAGGTAGAATTTCTACACAACACCAGTAATACGCCAGCTCAATATTCATCAACATGGTATATCACGCACAATACTAATAACACTAAAATGGCCCCAACAAATGCATATACTAATAATACGAGCCTGTCAATATTAGTATGAACATGATTATATTCATAGGTAGAAACACAACACCAGTAATACACTATCTCAATATTCATAAACATAGTAAATCACCCACAATACCAATAACACTAACATGGCCCCAACAAGTGCATATAATAATAATACAAGCATGTCAATATTAATATGGCATTCCCCATGATAGTGGCCAATAACACTAACACGGCCCAAACGCATATACTAATAATACGAGCCTATCAGTATTAATATGGCATCACCCACAATACAATATATCATTATGGTACAATGGTATCTCAGATATCCCCAGTCAACCATAGAGTGGTCTTCCTAACATCCCTCTTGCTTCGGTTTGCAATTGAGCCTCTTTAAGCCTTGCTTGGACACATTTAATGCTGAGGTGAGTCACAACTATATCAAATCCTAAAGTCTCTATAAATCTCTACAAAGAGCATGGACCTCTTCCCTAGAGGTGTCTCCACAAATCCTAAAGTCTCTATATTTTAATCACTACTAAGAGCATGGAGACACCTCTTCTCTAGAGATATCTCCATAACCACTCAATGTAATCTCTTCTTCGTTTCTTCCTCACCACATTCCCTTAGTTTGTTTCAGCTCTCTCTCTCATGTGCCTTACCCTCTCCCAAACACCCTTTGCATGCTATCATACTGGTTAGGACCATGTGTGTGGTATGGTTGCATCATGTATAAATAAACCATGTGCTAATTCACCTTAACTAATCTCGTCGATTGATTTTAGAACTAAAACTATCAAAATTTTAGCCATTTTGCCAAGGCAAGATAAAAGTTCACATGGCATTTTTCAAGCGGATAGTTGCAAGCCATGTTAAAAATATAATTAAATTAAAAGTTGAATCGTTTTTTTCCATAAGGGAGTGGGCTGCGATTTTAATTGTGTGAATCCAATCTAGCAAAGGATGATATGAGAGAACCACCTCTTCCCTCTTCTTTCTTCTCCAACCTAGGAATATATAGGATATTAGTTATGTGAATCCAAATCTAGAAAATGGGGTGCAACATTAGTTATGTGAATCCAATCTAGCAAAGGATGATAAAGAGAACCACCAGTTCCCTCTTTTTTCTTCTCCAATATAGGAAGTTATGTGACATAGGTGCTTGTAATGGCTAAAGGGAGAGAGATGGAGAGAGAAAAGGGGGGAGAGAGAGTCTAGCAAAGGATGATAAAAAAGAACCACCTCTTTCCTTTTCTTTCTTCTCCAATCCAGGAAGTTATGTGACATAAATACTTTTAATGGCGTGTGCCTGAGAGAGAGAGAGAGAGAGAGAGAGAGCACATCCATTTGTCTAAGGATTAATTTTCTCAAGGGCTTTGAATTGATTACAAATCTTATGAGAATGTAGAATATGCAACATTGCACTTTATAACTTTCGTAATTGCTAAAACTAGCATTTGATATATGTACTTCAAATTCTTGGATTTCTGGGTACTTTATTTTTCTTGCTATGTTCATGTTCACACATGACTCTTCTCCTTATCAAGCTTCTTACTATTACTATTTGCAATAAAAAGCAAGGTAAGCTCTGTGGTGGGTGCAACCGATTACATAACAATGCTAACCTCACACAATCTCATTATAGAGAAAAAGCACTCTATTGCTTAAGTGTGCAAGTAATCCCTCTCTAATTATGAAAACAACCACTTAGCACACAAGAGAGCGAGAGAATACACTCTAGTTTGGATAATGGGTTTATGTCCTTTCTCATTAGAAATGCACGACCAACTTTTTTATGTGTGGCCGCCGAAGACTTGCTCATAGATTTACAAAAGCTTTTAAGTACGTATACCATCTCTCTTTGAAACAAGACTATAAACATAATCCACCAATAGAAAGTGCAAAAATAAGGAAGAAAAACTCACAAGGTCTAATGTGTCCCTTGTAGATGGTGGCTCCCCTTCCCATCTGTAGTATTTATATCTTTTATTCCAAAAATAGACCCATGGAGGCAATAATAGGATTGAGTACATCCAAATATGGGTCTTATTTTTCAAATTAAACCTTAGTACCTTATGCAATACCTTAACAATAAATAAATTAATCTCCTACACATCTAAGATGTGAAAACATAGAATACATTGCAATTACAACTACAACATTCAACAGACAAAGCTTAAATACGGCGTTAATTAAATATAGACATTTGCACACTACCATAAATAATCTACATGACACCATGATTGGCACTCCACACCATGCTTAGACCGTCATCCATGTGCGACAACACACATTACTCATAAGCGTTATAATCACATTGGTTAGAATAATTAATTGGAATCCTCAACAATTAAGATTATGTTCATTGGCAGAAACACAGCACCAATAATACACTAGCTCAATATTCATCAACATGATAAATATAAAAATTTGCACACTGCCATAACTACTATACATGACACCTTGATTGGCACCCCACACCATGCTTAGACTGTCATCCATGTATGACACTTGAATCAGTATCCTTGCACTGCTTAACATCCATTACTCTCATAAGCATTAATCACATTGGTTAGAATAATTAATTGGACTCCTTAATAATTAATCACAATATGTTCATAGGTAGAAACACAACACTAGTAATACACTAGCTCAATATTTATCTACATGATTATGTTCATAGGTAGAATTTCTACACAACACCAGTAATACGCCAGCTCAATATTCATCAACATGGTATATCACGCACAATACTAATAACACTAAAATGGCCCCAACAAATGCATATACTAATAATACGAGCCTGTCAATATTAGTATGAACATGATTATATTCATAGGTAGAAACACAACACCAGTAATACACTATCTCAATATTCATAAACATAGTAAATCACCCACAATACCAATAACACTAACATGGCCCCAACAAATGCATATAATAATAATACAAGCATGTCAATATTAATATGGCATTCCCCATGATAGTGGCCAATAACACTAACACGGCCCAAACGCATATACTAATAATACGAGCCTATCAGTATTAATATGGCATCACCCACAATACAATATATCATTATGGTACAATGGTATCTCAGATATCCCCAGTCAACCATAGAGTGGTCTTCCTAACATCCCTCTTGCTTCGGTTTGGAATTGAGCCTCTTTAAGCCTTGCTTGGACACATTTAATGCTGAGGTGAGTCACAACTATATCAAATCCTAAAGTCTCTATAAATCTCTACAAAGAGCATGGACCTCTTCCCTAGAGGTGTCTCCACAAATCCTAAAGTCTCTATATTTTAATCACTACTAAGAGCATGGAGACACCTCTTCTCTAGAGATGTCTCCATAACCGCTCAATGTAATCTCTTCTTTGTTTCTTCCTCACCACATTCCCTTAGTTTGTTTCAGCTCCCTCTCATGTGCCTTACCCCCTCCCAAACACCCTTTGCATGCTATCATACTGGTTAGGACCATGTGTGGTATGGTTGCATCATGTATAAATAAACCATGTGCTAATTCACCTTAATTAATTATCAATTGATTTTAGAACTAAAACTGCCAAAATTTTAGCCATTTTGCCAAGGCAAGATAAAAGTTCACATGGCATTCTTCAACCGGATAGTTGCAAGCCATGTTAAGAATATAATTAAATTAAAAGTTGAATCGTTTATTTCCATAAGGGAATGGGCTGCGAAATTAATTATGTGAATCCAATGTAGCAAAGGATGATATGAGAGAACCACCTCTTCCCTCTTCTTTCTTCTCCAACCTAGGAAGTTATATGATATTAGTTATGTGAATCCAAATCTAGAAAATGGGGTGCAACATTAGTTATGTGAATCCAATCTAGCAAAGGATCATAAACAGAACCACCAGTTCTCTCTTTTTTCTTCTCCAATCTAGGAAGTTATGTGACATAGGTGCTTGTAATGGCTAAAGGGAGAGAGATGGAGAGAGAAAAGGGGGGAGAGAGAGAGTCTAGCAAAGGATGATAAGAAAGAACCACCTCTTCCCTTTTCTTTCTTCTCCAATCCAAGAAGTTATGTGACATAAATACTTTTAATGGCGCGTGCACGGGACAGAGAGAGAGAGAGAGAGAGAGAGAGAGAGAGAGAGAGAGAGAGAGAGAGAGAGAGAGAGAGAGAGAGAGAGAGAGAGAGAGAGAGAGCACATCCATTTGTCTAATGATTAATTTGCTCAAGGGCTTTGAATTGATTACAAATCTTATGAATGTAGAATATGCAACATTGCACTTTATAACTTTCGTAATTGCTAACTGGCATTTGATATATATACTTCAAATTCTTGGAATTCTGGGTACTTTATTTTTCTTTTGCTATGTTCATGTTCACACATGACTCTTCTCCTTATCAAGCTTCTTACTATTACTATTACTATTACTATTTGCAAGTAAAATCAAGGTAAGCTCTGTGGGTGCAACCGATTGCATAACGATGCTAACCTCACACGATCTCATTATAGAGAAAAAGCACTCTATTGCTTAAGTGTGCAAGTAATCCCTCTCTAATTATGAAAACAACCACTTAGCACACAAGTGAGCGAGAGAGTACACTCTAGTTTGGATAATGGGTTTATGTCCTTTCTCATTAGAAATGCACGAACAACTTTTTTATATGTGGCCGCCGAAGACTTGCTCATAGATTTACAAAAGCTTTTAAGTACGTATACCATTTCTCTCTTTGAAACAAGACTATAAACATAATCCACCAATAGAAAGTGCAAAAATAAGGAAGAAAAACTCACAACACAACATTGAGTCTAATGTGTCCCTTGTAGATGGTGGCTCTCCTTCCCATCTGCAATAATAGGATTGAGTACATCCAAATATGCGTCTTATTTTTCAAATATAAATCTTAGTACCTTATGCAATACCTTAAGAATAAAAAAAATTGATCTCTTACACATCTAAGATGTGCAAACATAGAATACATTGCAATTACAACTACAACATTCGGCGGACAAATCTAAAATATGGCGTTAATTAAATATAGACATTTGCACACCGTCATAAATACTCTACATGACACCATGATTGGTGTGAGGCAGCTCAGAAACACAAGAAGGCCACTATAGCTCGCCGACTCACCACCTTCAGAACACTCACAGGCACAAGGGGCACCACCAGCTTCTCTGGCTGGAACACAATCCGCTTAGAGCAACACCACACACTGCTACACTACTCAAGAAAGCAAACAGATAGGGCACATCAACTATTGCTTACATTCCAATGAGCAGATACAGAGAAACAACCCTCACACGGGGAGAAATCCAAGAGTACGCTGTGGCACACATGCACAGGACTCACACACACTCTCATTCTCTCTCTCTCATTAGCAAAACAAAGCCTTAGCAAAGCAACCACTTTTCAAGAAGACTCTCTGTATACTAGAGACGGCAACCACCACCACGTACACCACCAACTCCTTCTACCTACGTGCTACCAGCCTTGCCAGCTCGCTTTCTTCTCTTTGTTGCCTTCCACTCAGAACTGGTCACTATAAAAACAAGGAACCTGCCTCTTCTCTCTGTCCACCAGCTTCTCTGGCGATCCTTTCTCTGCAGCTCCCCAATGCCTTCCAGTCCACCTGGTTCGCCTGCACACCACACCACAAGGGCAACTCCCTCTGCTTTTTGGCGACTTACCCTCACGACTTCACCTTCCCTTCTGGCTTTTGACGACCCTCTCTTTTCTGCAAATGATTCTCAGGCTGCGCCCACCTTCCTGGTGATTTCTCTCTTTGGCGACTCGCTCTGCAGCACTTCTCTCGGCGATCTCTTCACAATTTCTCTTGGCCACCTCACACCTTCGCTACTTTTTCTTCGGCGACTCCTTCTGGCGACCGTCTTCGACTTCCTTGGGCGACACACCTTCGGCTACTTTGGCGACCACTTCGGCTGCTGCACATCTCCAGCCCTCTGCGCCTGTGGCCCTTCACTCACAAGGCAGCCAGTCGACTCGCCTCTGTGTCGCTACTTGTCCCAGTTGATTCACAACACGGCGGCCTTTCTTGTCCCCTACGTCTCCTTTCTGCAGCTTTGTAGCTACGCCTCAGAGGGTCTCCTCGTCTGCGCCAGCGAGTGCAAGCTGACCAATGCAACACCTTCTCCTCCTAACTGCAGTCGGTCCAGCTTCTGTAGCAACCCCGCAAGCCCTTCTGCCCTCTCTCTTCAAGTGTCTGCCTTTTTTTTTTTTTTTTTAAACTGCCGACGGCTTCTATCCTTCAAGGCGGCTTCCCCTCCCAAAATTCCGCCACCTTCCAGACCTTCGAGTCTTCGAGAGATTGCGCTGGTGGCAACCTACACACTCTTCCATGTGGCTATTTGTTATTGATCATATGGATATGTATTTTATTTATTTTAAAAATCTCCAAGCCACAAGATAATGACCACCCAATGCTAAAAAACTCTCTTGCTCCTTTCACATGACGATCCACAATTTTCCAAAACTATATGAGAGCTGTCACCGCTCATCATCATCATCACCTGCTTACTAAACCCATCAATTTCCAGTCGGTGCCCTGCTTAGTAAACATCTGTACATCACACAGTTGCACTAAAAACATATGATCTCCAGCACTTTCTCCGAAAAAAAAACACGTGCATAAAACGACCTTCAACCAAATCATTCAGGCTGTACATTTGCCAGGGCATTCAGGGCAAAGTTTTATTGCACACCATCCATACCATATGTACACTGACTATAAAACAGCTTTACAGAAAAAGCCTGACATACTTTGCCCAACCCCCAGCCTGCTGAATCATTCATGATCAGCAGTAAAAAGCATTTCCAGACTTAAACCCATATCCAAAAACTGCCCTTCATCTGGAATAAGATCTTCAGACACTGCATCCTGCACCATTACCATCAGACGTGCATAATACTTCTTCAGCCTGTATCCATTTACCCTGGAAGCATGTAAAGTCCCATCTAAATCTGCCAATTGATAAGTGCCATTTGTGAATCCTTGCATCACCAAGAAAGGTCCTTCCCATTTAATTTGAAACTTTTTATGAAAGGCATTATCCAGTCTGCTATTATAACGTAACACCAGATCATTCTTCATAATTCCTTTACTTTTAATCTTCTTGTTGAACTTCTCCAGCATTCTTGCCTGCATATCTTCATAATGCTTCAAAGCATTATCCCTACTCAGCTGTGCTTCTTGTAAATATAACAGTCGTTCTTTAAGGGCATCTTTAGGTTTTTCCAAAAGCTTTTCCAACATTTTAACAGCTGGTATCTCCACCTCAATAGGCAATAAGGCTTCCTTCCCAAAAACCAGATAAAATGGAGTGAAACCAGTACCAGTTTTAATTGCTGTTCGGTATGCCCACAAAGCAGCAGGCAACTCCAGATCCCAAATCTTCCCTTGTTGCTCTGTCACTTTAGATAAAATCTTGATCAATTCACCATTGAACCGCTCATTCAGGCCATTACACTGTGGATAGTAAGGTGTAGTAAAGCTGCGACTGATCTTCATTTTTGTACACAAATAATCCATAAGCTCTGCTCTGAAACCTGGACCCTGATCAGAAAGCAATTCCAATGGCACACCAAATTTACAACAGATATCTTGATATACAAATTTTGCTACCTCCTTAGCTGTAATTTGTTTCACTGCCTTTGCTTCCGCCCATCTAGAAAGGTAATCAACTGCAGTTAAGATGTAACACTTCCCTCGGCTGGTAATAGGTAATGGTCCCACAGCATCAATTCCCCATTTTTCAAAAACATCATAAGCAAGAATTGTCTTCCTCATCTCAGGCTTTAAAATCCGTTTACTGTGAGCTTGGCATTGTTTGCATGATCTGCACCAATGATTAATATCCTTATGCACACTTGGCCACACATAACCTTCCTGTAATACCTTATGCAAGGTAATCTTTGATGCAAAATGTCCACCGCATGCTCCTTCATGGTTTTCCTTGAGAATTTTGTAGATTTCTTCCTTCCAAGGTACCCGTCGCATTATCAAATCAATTCCCTTCAAATACAAAGCATCACCAATCATCACATACCTTGTAGCTTTCCTGATGAAACCATATTTTTTTGATCTGTCAATACCATTGGGAATCATCCCGGTTAACAAAAACTTTTCCACATCCTGTAAGTTCTCCCTGCCACAATAAAATGATGCATGAGCTTTAAGAACAAATACTTCACCAATCATTCCCTGGGCTGCTTCATGAGCCTCCTCATTATGGCCTCGATCCACATGCTTCAGGCTCCAAGCTTCAAATCCCTTCAGTAGACCCTTAATCTTGAAACACATTTCTTTGAGTAACAAATTCTTTGACTTCCAAACTCCCAATACCTGTTTTACCACCAGCAATGCATCTCCTCGAATGCGAATCCTGTGTACACCATGCTTCAAGCATATTTTCAAACCAACTTCCAGAGTCAGATACTCCGCTTCATTGTTGCTATGTGCATCCACCTTAACACCCTTTTTAAAAACAAGGCAACCCTGTGGATCATAAAGCACCAAACCTCCTGAGGCTGCATCATGGCTTTTCCTGTAAGAACCATCAAAATATAATAAGTGTGCATTCACCAACTCAGCCGCATCCTCAACTGGTTTTTTGATGGTCTCCTCCTTTATAAGAAGAGGACTCTCCTTATATGTCAGTAGATCCGCTAAGGTAGCCCTGGTACTCTCTTCCACCAGGAATGAAAAAGTAAATTCCTGCAGCTCAATCACCCACTTCATCATAGCCTTAGATAAATTTGTGCCATTTATCAACTGAGGCAAAAAAGTGTAGCTTGTCAAAAACACAAAGGGGCGAGGCAATAAGTAATGGCGGAACCGCCTACATGCATAAAGTACACTGACCATAACAAGTTCCACCTCTGATAGCAACCTCTCTCTGGCAAGTTTTACTCTGCTGGCACAGTAGACTGGTTGCATATAATGTGATCCTTTCCCCTTCTGTAACAGCATAGCTCCAATAGCATCCTCACCTACTGAAAGATTGACATAAAATACCTGTTCCCAATTAGGTGCCTGCATTGTAGGAATAGCTCCCAACACCTCTTTCACTTTCTGAAAAGCCACTTCACACTCCTCCGTCCAATGCAAAGGATCATGCATTGCTGCTTGCTGCAAAGGATATAACAACTGTGAAGATAGAGAAATGAATCGAGCCATATACTTCACCTTTTGCACAAAAGTAGCCAGTTGCCTTGTATTCTTTGGTGTAGGAAGAAGAAGAAGAGACTTGACTTTATCAGGATCTGGATCAATACCATTCTCTGATATAATATGGCCCAAAAGCTTCACCCTTGGTTGAGCTAAAAAGCACTTTTTTGGATTTAATTGACCACCACACTCATCATAACGCTGAAAAACTGTAGCCAGCTTATCACAATGTTCTTGCCTGGAGCTGTATATACAAAAATCATCGATAAAATCCTTCACAAACTTATTCAAAAAAGGAGATAATACCCAATTTGCCCTTCTTTGATAGTAGGCTGGTCCATTCATCAATCCAAAAGGAAGAACTTTGTAGCAGAAACATCCCCACGGTGTAATGAAAGTCGTCTTGCACTGATCTTCTTCTGCAATCTTTAACTGGAAATAACCTGAATATCCATCACAAACACTATACCTTTCATATCCAGCTACAGTATCCAAGATTTCATCCAAAAAGGGTAGGGGGTAAGAATCCTTCTTCGTAGCAGCATTCAAAGGCTTGAAATCCACACATATACGCCACCTGCCATCTTTCTTTGGACTCACCACCGTAGGACTTACCCACTCAGCTGTATCCACTGGTGTAATGAAACCTGCACTCAACAGCTTATCAACTTCCTCTCTCAGGGCCTGCATTTGTTCTCGTCCCATCCTGCGAAGCTTCTGCCTAACAGTTTTTACACCCTCCTTCAATTCAATCCTCAGGTCTGGCCCTTTAAATCCTCGAATCTCTCTATAAGAAGTGATGAACAATTCTGGGAAATGAGAAAGCATATTAACATATCTAACCTTTTCTCCACTTGAGAGATCCGGACTCAGCATTCCTTCAATCAGCTCCTGCTTCTTTTTCACTTCTATCTTTGGCTGCAGTAATTCCTCGATCACTTCATATGACCCCATAGTATCTTCTCCCTCAGCACCCACTTCATGCACCGCTTTAACTTCATTACTTTGTTGCTCTGATATAAGAAAAGCCACATCTGCCCCTTCTCCACTAGAAGCAGTGGTCGATGAATCCGTCTCTGATTCAGAAGTGGTGGTGGTAGTTTCCTCTTCACTTGAATCCTGTGGCCTCTCCCACACATCGTTTAAAGATCTCCTACTATGCATCTCAAAAGATTTTTTATTACCCTGCTTATTATGCAAAGAAATGGTCCCATACCTCCAATCTTGTACTGCACCCACCACTCGCAACCAGGGTCGTCCAAGAATGATTGGAAAAGCACCCAGACCCGCAGGCATCACATGGAAATCTACAGTAGCTTTGACATTAAAAGCTTCAATTTCCAATTCCTTTATCATACCAAGACATTTTACCTTTTGATGATTAGCCATCCTGATTCGAAACCCAGAAACCCCAGACACCCTCAAGCCTGACTGCTCCACACATGACTGGGTAATCACACAGATTTGAGCCCCTCCATCTATATAGGCCTCACCAAGGTTTCTACCCTTACTCCACACCTCCACAATAGGGCAAATATCTGGAAGCTCCTCTAAAGATAGGACCTTGACTGACCTCTTCTCTGACTCCTTTTCCATTGGATTCACCAGTCTCTTCCATTGTCTTCTCAATTTTGGCACCATCTCCACCAACTGCCCAAAGGTGATGTTTGCCTTCCTGTTCACCAAATCAGATTTCAAGTCATAGCTGGTTTGCCCATCCCCCAGTGGGAAGTCTGACACCTGGAACTTTCTACGAGGCTTCCGTTTCCTTTTGGCTTTCACATCTTCTCCTTCCTGTTGCTTCCCCTTCTTACGGCTGGGTCCAGCCACCCCTTTTCCTTCTCTTTCATCTGTGGTGCGCTTGCCAACAGGCATCACATCCCCTTCTTCTCTCACCTGAACATTCTCCAGTGTGACAACATTCATAACCTTTGCCTTCCCCTTCTCCTCAGCTGTGATTCCGCTGGGGCCTGCTTGATCCCTGATATCAATACCATAATCTTTTGACCTATCAGGTAACTGTGAAGGTAGTGGGTACATATCACCACCCATACGCTGAGGCTTATCACAATCTGTACTCAGATGACCAAGCTCACCACAGTTCCAGCATGTAGGGATGAAACGACGGCCCCTACCGCGACCACGTCCATACCCTGCTTGTCCATCTCCCCCCTCATGATTGTGGCCACGGCCTCTACCACGTCCATCACCTGCACTTCCCATTAAATTTAAGCTCAAATTCTTCATAAGATCAACCATCTGTTTCATATCCTGCCGCAATCCCTCATCAGAACCTGCAGGAACCATAGGTACTCCTTGACTGGCTTGAGGTACCATCTGTATAGCTTGAGCTTCAGTGGGCTTCATCCTCTCGATCACTGTACTCATGGGTGTAGCCTCCACTCTACGAATTTCTGGCTGTGCTACAACTGGAATCATCCCCAGCTGATTCATTCGTTGCAGCTTCCAGTCTTTTGACTTAGCAATTTCTACCGCATCCTCAAAAGACCTGGGCTTCTTCAATTCCACTTTCCAGCGAATACTCCTCTTAAGCCTGGCTAAAAACTTATTCTTTTTCATCATATCAGGCGGCACCTGGTCTTCCCCTAAAGCCCTGCATAGAGTTTCCCAAAGAAAAGAAAATTTCTTCATATAATCATCTAATGATTCAAACTCACCTTGTGTCAGAGCTTGCACCTCATGCCAAACCTTATCGGGGTCTTCCACCTTCTTGAACCTGTTGCTGAGTGCTGTCTTTAATCCATTTTCAGTCATATCTAGATGTGGAACAGCAGCCCTCAATGATTCTTCATAAGTCCTGTACCAGGTCCTTGCATCCCCTTTCAAACAGATGCTCAGAAGCCGCAACACCTGTACCGACTCATTAATATGGTTGCTGATGCATGCAACCTCCATCCTTTCCAAAAAGTCTGCCACATCCTCATTCGGACCACCATAAAACTCTGGATAAGACATCATTTTCACCCCCCAAACTTCACCTCAGATCCCAAGAAAGCACCCTCTCTGAAACTCTCAACACCTAGGGCACACACCCTGATAACTGAAGGAAATAACAGAGCCACTCCTCAGTGGGGGCACCAGAAAGATGTGAGGCAGCTCAGAAACACAAGAAGGCCACTATAGCTCGCCGACTCACCACCTTCAGAACACTCACAGGCACAAGGGGCACCACCAGCTTCTCTGGCTGGAACACAATCCGCTTAGAGCAACACCACACACTGCTACACTACTCAAGAAAGCAAACAGATAGGGCACATCAACTATTGCTTACATTCCAATGAGCAGATACAGAGAAACAACCCTCACACGGGGAGAAATCCAAGAGTACGCTGTGGCACACATGCACAGGACTCACACACACTCTCATTCTCTCTCTCTCATTAGCAAAACAAAGCCTTAGCAAAGCAACCACTTTTCAAGAAGACTCTCTGTATACTAGAGACGGCAACCACCACCACGTACACCACCAACTCCTTCTACCTACGTGCTACCAGCCTTGCCAGCTCGCTTTCTTCTCTTTGTTGCCTTCCACTCAGAACTGGTCACTATAAAAACAAGGAACCTGCCTCTTCTCTCTGTCCACCAGCTTCTCTGGCGATCCTTTCTCTGCAGCTCCCCAATGCCTTCCAGTCCACCTGGTTCGCCTGCACACCACACCACAAGGGCAACTCCCTCTGCTTTTTGGCGACTTACCCTCACGACTTCACCTTCCCTTCTGGCTTTTGACGACCCTCTCTTTTCTGCAAATGATTCTCAGGCTGCGCCCACCTTCCTGGTGATTTCTCTCTTTGGCGACTCGCTCTGCAGCACTTCTCTCGGCGATCTCTTCACAATTTCTCTTGGCCACCTCACACCTTCGCTACTTTTTCTTCGGCGACTCCTTCTGGCGACCGTCTTCGACTTCCTTGGGCGACACACCTTCGGCTACTTTGGCGACCACTTCGGCTGCTGCACATCTCCAGCCCTCTGCGCCTGTGGCCCTTCACTCACAAGGCAGCCAGTCGACTCGCCTCTGTGTCGCTACTTGTCCCAGTTGATTCACAACACGGCGGCCTTTCTTGTCCCCTACGTCTCCTTTCTGCAGCTTTGTAGCTACGCCTCAGAGGGTCTCCTCGTCTGCGCCAGCGAGTGCAAGCTGACCAATGCAACACCTTCTCCTCCTAACTGCAGTCGGTCCAGCTTCTGTAGCAACCCCGCAAGCCCTTCTGCCCTCTCTCTTCAAGTGTCTGCCTTTTTTTTTTTTTTTAAACTGCCGACGGCTTCTATCCTTCAAGGCGGCTTCCCCTCCCAAAATTCCGCCACCTTCCAGACCTTCGAGTCTTCGAGAGATTGCGCTGGTGGCAACCTACACACTCTTCCATGTGGCTATTTGTTATTGATCATATGGATATGTATTTTATTTATTTTAAAAATCTCCAAGCCACAAGATAATGACCACCCAATGCTAAAAAACTCTCTTGCTCCTTTCACATGACGATCCACAATTTTCCAAAACTATATGAGAGCTGTCACCGCTCATCATCATCATCACCTGCTTACTAAACCCATCAATTTCCAGTCGGTGCCCTGCTTAGTAAACATCTGTACATCACACAGTTGCACTAAAAACATATGATCTCCAGCACTTTCTCCGGAAAAAAAACACGTGCATAAAACGACCTTCAACCAAATCATTCAGGCTGTACATTTGCCAGGGCATTCAGGGCAAAGTTTTATTGCACACCATCCATACCATATGTACACTGACTATAAAACAGCTTTACAGAAAAAGCCTGACATACTTTGCCCAACCCCCAGCCTGCTGAATCATTCATGATCAGCAGTAAAAAGCATTTCCAGACTTAAACCCATATCCAAAAACTGACAATTGGCACTCCACACCATGCTCAGACCGTCATCCATGTGCGACACTTTAGTTAGGATTCTTGCACTGCTCAACACACATTACTCATAAGCGTTATAAGCACATTGGTTAGAATAATTAATGGGAATCCTTAACAATTAAGATTATGTTCATTGTGCTAGAGACACAACACCAGTAATACACTAGCTCAATATTCATTAAACATGATAAATATAGAAACTTGCACACTATAAATACTCAACATGACACCTTGATTGGCACCCCACACCATGCTTAGACTGTCATCCATGTGTGACACTTGAATCAATATCCTTGCACTGCTCAACGCCCATTACTCTCATAAGCATTAATCACATTAGTTAGAAAAATTAATTGGACTCCTTAATAGTTAATCACAACATGCTTTATGTTCATAGGGAGAAACACAACACTAGTAATACTCTATCTCAATATTCATCTACATGATTATGTTCATAGGTAGAATTTCTACACAACACCAGTAATATGCCAGCTTAATATTCATCAACATGGTATATCACCCACAATACCAATAACACTCAAATGGCTCCAACAAATGCATATACTATTAATACGAGCCTATCAATATTAGTATGAACATGATTATGTTCATAGGTAGAAACACAACACCAGTAATACATTATATCAATATTCATGAACATAGCAAATCACCCACAATACCAATAACACTAACATGGCCCCAACAAATGCATATAATAATAATACAAGCATGTCAATATTAATATGGCATCCCCCATATGATAGTGGCCAATAACACTAACACGGCCCAAATGCATATACTAATAATACGAGCCTATCAGTATTAATATGGCATCACCCACGATACAATATATCATTATGGTACAATGGTATCTCAGATATCCCCAATCAACCATCGAGTGGTCTTCCTAACATCCCTCTTGCTTGGGTTTGCAATTGAGCCTCTTTAAGCCTTGCTTGGACCCATTGAATGCTGAGGTGAGTCACAACTATATCAAATCCTAAAGTCTCTTCAAATATCTACAAAGAGCATGGACCTCTTCCCTGGAGGTGTCTCCACAAATCCTAAAGTCTCTATATTTTAATCACTACTAAGAGCATGGAGACATCTCTTTCCTAGAGATGTCTCCATATCTGCTCAATATAATCTCTTCTTTGTTTCTTCCTCGCCACATTCCCTTAGTTTGTTTTAGCTCCCTCTCATGTGCCTTACCCCCTCCCAAACACCGTTAGCATGCTATCATACTGATTAGGACCATGTGTGGTATGGTTGCATCATGTACAAATAAACCATGTGCTAATTCACCTTAATTAATCATCGATTGATTTTAGAGCTAAAACAACCAAAATTTTAACCATTTTTCCAAGGCAAGATAAAAGTTCACATGGCATTTTTCAATCGGTTTCATAAATAATACAATAGTCAATGGTTTATGTTGAGTTGGGGTTTATGAAAAGGATAATAACAACCATGGCGAATCACTTTTGCCATGGGGAGACGGGACACATTTTGGAGATTTGGTATCTCAATCTTGTTGAGGTTTTGTGAAAAATTTATCGTAGCCACATATGTAAGCAAGCTATTTTGTGAAGGTGAGTGATTATGGGGATAGTTGCAAGCCATCTTGAAAACATGATTAATTGTGGACACAATTGAAAGAAGATTCATTTATTCCCATAAGGGAATGGGGTGCAACATTAGTTATGTGAATCAAATCTAGGAAAGGAATATAAAAAAGAACCACCACTTCCCTCTTTTTTCTTCTCCAATCCAAAAAGTTATGCGAATCTAATATAGAAAATAGGGTGTGAAATTAGTTATGTGAATCCAATCTAGCAAAGGATGATTAAAAAAACCACCTCTTCCCTCTTGTTTCTTCTCCAATCTAAGAAGTTATGACAGAGGTGCTTTTAATGAGGAAAGAGAGAGAGTACGTCCATTTGTCTTATTTTTACCTTTTAATGAGGAAAGAGAGAGAGTACGTCCATTTGTCTTATTTTTACCTTTTAAATTTTTTTTAAAGGGAACACAAAAAGTACAAGGCTAGAAATTAGAAGGTTATATAAAGCTTTTTCACTACAAGGCACGAAGTTTTTGTTCTTCTTGGGAATGTATTATAATATCTACGTCGTTTGGATTTTGTGAAACGGATAATAATAGCCACAGATGTAGAACAAATCAATTTTGTCATAAGGAGATAGGACACAATTTGGAGATTCGGTTTGTCAATCTTGTTGAGGTTTTGTGAAAAAATATTGCAGAGCCACATATGTAAACTATTTTGTGAACGTGATTGATTATGTGGATAGTTGCAAGCCATCTTAAAAATATGATTAAATTAAAAGTTGAATCATTTATTTCCATAAGGGAATGGGCTGCGAAATTAATTATGTGAATCCAATCTAGCAAAGGATGATATAAGAAAACCACCTCTCCTCTTGCTTGGGTTTGCAATTGAGCCTCTTTAAGCCTTGGTTGGACCCATTTAATGCTGAGGTGAGTCACAACTATATCAAATCCTAAAGTCTCAATAAATCTCTACAAGAGCATGGACCTCTTCCCTAGAGGTGTCTCCACAAATCCTAAAGTCTCTATATTTTAATCACTACTAAGAGCATGGAGACACCTCTTCTCTAGAGATGTCTCCATAACCGCTCAATGTAATCTCTTCTTCATTTCTTCCTCACCACATTCCCTTAGTTTGTTTCAGCTCTCTCTCTCATGTGCCTTACCCTCTCCCAAACACCCTTTGCATGCTATCATACTGGTTAGGACCATGTGTGTGGTATGGTTGCATCATGTATAAATAAACCATGTGCTAATTCACCTTAATTAATCGTCGATTGATTTTAGAACTAAAACTGTCAAAATTTTAGCCATTTTGCCAAGGCAAGATAAAAGTTCACATGGCATTTTTCAAGCGGATAGTTGCAAGCCATGTTAAAAATATAATTAAATTAAAAGTTGAATCGTTTATTTCCATAAGGGAATGGGCTGCGATTTTAATTGTGTGAATCCAATCTAGCAAAGGATGATATCAGAGAACCACCTCTTCCCTCTTCTTTCTTCTCCAACCTAGGAATATATAGGATATTAGTTATGTGAATCCAAATCTAGAAAATGGGGTGCAACATTAGTTATGTGAATCCAATCTAGCAAAGGATGATAAAGAGAACCACCAGTTCCCTCTTTTTTCTTCTCCAATATAGGAAGTTATGTGACATAGGTGCTTGTAATGGCTAAAGGGAGAGAGATGGAGAGAGAAAAGGGGGGAGAGAGAGTCTAGCAAAGGATGATAAAAAAGAACCACCTCTTCCCTTTTCTTTCTTCTCCAATCCAGGAAGTTATGTGACATAAATACTTTTAATGGCGTGTGCATGAGAGAGAGAGAGAGAGAGAGAGAGAGAGAGAGAGAGAGAGAGAGAGAGCACATCCATTTGTCTAAGGATTAATTTTCTCAAGGGCTTTGAATTGATTACAAATCTTATGAGAATGTAGAATATGCAACATTGCACTTTATAACTTTCGTAATTGCTAGTAAAAATAACTTTAAAAAAATACGTATAGGCTCAATCATCCAGTGTCTGTTTTGAATGCTGTAAAATCCTACATTAGGGTAAAATCATGCGTAGATTCTGAATTTGGACTCAAAATTCTAAGATTCTAAGTGGAAACAGCTCATTTATTAAAATTTTTGATTTTTTTTTACATCACAAAAGACCTCGAATTCATGGGCAAGTAGTGTTATTGAAGATGGACATGTTACATCCTTTCCTACTTTAAGAAGTCGAGATGTCCTCATCTCGTCATGAATTCGGGGTAATCCTTTAAGAGTGTCGGTTCCTCTTCCCACGTTGCGTCTTCTTCAGGGTAATCTTTCCATTGTACTAGATGTTCTACCTGAGTTCTATTACAGAGTTGCCTTTCCCTAGAATCTATGATCCTACTAGGTTGTAACTCGAGGACTCCCTGACTTGGGATTACAACTTGTTCATCATCAAGAATATGACCTAGAGACTAGCTACATAAGGCTTTAATAAACTTATATGAAACACGTTGTGGACCTTGATATGTGCTGGGAGTCATTCTGATAACCAATAAAGCTTGTTGGAGTAGAGCATCGACCCCAGCAATGGACCTCACCAAAACTGTCCAGAAATTACAACACACGTATAATCCCAAGTATTGCCCATTTTCTCCATACAAATCATGCCAATTGGTGAAGCAACACCTTCCTCAAATAGGCCATGTTGTTGTTGTACATACTCTAAAGATTGCCAAGTAGCCTTATTCATGGGTAATTTCTTGCACCTACTAACAAGGAATTCTTTCATGTTTCTATTCCTAAACTCCCTTGTCCTCTTGTCCACAATCCTTTCCGACTCATGTATGATCTCCCCTTCTTCATCCATGGGTTACCGGTAGCTCTTCAATCTCTTGTGGAAGAGTGCCCACAAACCTCTTAAGGTTGGACACATGAAACACATCATGAATTCTTGTAGAAGAAGGCAAATTAAGCTTGTCAGCCAAGTCACCTACCTTCTTGACTACCATGTATGTCACGGACCATAATATCTATGAGCCAATTTTGGATTGGAAGACCCTTTTAGGATGTTATGTTGGCTCTTAGGAAGCTTTAGTAGCACATAGTCACCTTCTTCAAACTCCATCTTATGCCTATGGTCATCCGCGTTTGCCTTCATGACCTCTTCATGTTGTCCTTGCAAAGTTGAAGAAGTTATCTCATCCTTTCCAACTCTTCCGTGGCCAAAGGATTAGCCATTTTGTCCTCCATGGAAGACAATATATGTCACATGCACTTGATACTCATCCCGATACTACTACTCAAGTTCTTGCTTGAATTGTGATAAATTGATGAAGAATTGATCTCATAGATCACTTTGGGAATGTAGGAAGAGGTAGGAACCAAGTACACCTTATCCTTTTGCCATAGGAGACCATTACAAAGCTTGTAAATTCTCCATCATCTCCTTGCTAGAATTTCCTGTAAATATAGGTAGCATCTTCATTGTTGATAAGATATTCCACTTGAGTTCCTTTGATCCATTCACACTTCCATAATTGAAGTCACAGTGTAGTTATGACCATGGAGATTAGATCATGCTTACCCTTAAGCTATTTGTCTATACAGTAGTATCTGTGCAAGCCCACATTCTTGACAATGTGTCCACAACTACATTGTCCTTCCCGAGTGTGTAGGATATCTCAAAATCATATCCTTGAAGGGTAGCCAACTATCTTTTGTTTGGGAGAAAGATTGGGTTAGGAGAGGAAAAAACTCAGCACCCTATGATCGCTTCTCACCTTGAGATGTGCAACACCATAAAGATAGTGATGCCATTTCTTGATTGCATGAAGTATGGCTAACATTACTTGCTCATAAACATGCAACCCCATCTTCTCCTCGGAAAGCTTTCTACTCTCTCGAATGCAATGACACCATGCTCTTGGTTTAAAACTGCCCCAAGCCCTCTTCCACTTGCATCCATTCTCACATAAAATGTCTTTGAGAAATCGGGGCAAACAAGAATAGGAGCCGATGTAAGCAAGTTTGGAGTTCATTGAAACTCTTGTTGGTAGATAGCATCCCAAAAGAAATATTTCTTCTTGAGTAGATTGGTAAGAGGTTCTGCAATAGAGGCATAGTGCTCCATAAATCTTCTATAGAAAGAAGACAATCCCAAAAATCCTCTCAATTGAGTTGTATTGCTACAGGTTGGCCATCCTTTAATGCATGCTACTTTCTTTGAATCAGCCCTAATGCCCTTCTCTCCCACCAAGTGTCCAATCCACTTCATTGAGACCATGAATGCACATTTTCTCTCCTATACAGCTTATGCTTCCTCATTATGTCAAACACTTGTAAGGGCATTTATAAGGCCAAAGGGCAAAACCATAAAGAGAAACCATCCCCTTTCGATCCTAAATGCTGTCTTCCTCCTTCATTCGTATTTGATGGTAACCTGATCTTGAATCAATCTTGGTGAAGAATTTTGCACCTTTGAGCTCATCAAAAAGATCATCAATATGGGGTATTGGATACCTATTTTTTATAGTGACTTTGTTCAAGTCACGGTAATCAATGCACATACGAAAGGACCCATCCTTCTTCTTCACCAATAGAACGGGTGATGCAAATAAAGATTGTGAGGGTTGGATAAGACCCATAGTAAGCAACTCTTCTACTTTCTTTGCCGCTTACTCTCTTTCCACCTTAGACAAATGATAAGGAGGCTTGTTCACAACCTTTGCATTTGGTTCAAGTATAATAGCATGGTCAATCTCCCTCTTAGGTGTGGCAAACTCTTTGGCACTATAAAATGGTCCTCATACTCTTTGAGAAGAGTCACCATATCTTTATCCATTTTCTCTATGTGTGACAGTCCAATACCATCCATCCCCTCTTGAACATGTAACACATAGATAGTACCAAGAATCTTGAGCCCCTTCTAGAGCATCTTTGGAGTGATCAAAGAGGGCCCTTCCAGCCAATACCACTCTGTCCATCATGCGACCTTGTTCAAGGTTCATGTGGAAATCACCAAGAGAAGCTAACCAATCACATCCCATAATCACATCAATGGGACCCATGTCCAAGACCACCAAATCACCTTCCCAAGCGTATGAAGAAGATAATGTCACTTGTGTAGAAGGGCTAACCAATGTAGCTTTTCTCATAATTCCTATTTGCCACTTGCACTCAGAAGAAGGTTATGGGTAGCTCCGTTGTTGGAGATAGTTTGAGAAAGTTGATGGATTTAGAGTTGATGAAGCTATTTGTACTCCCAGAATTTACCAAAATGTGTGCAACTCTCCCATTAATGGTTCCCACTAATCTCAAATTACTTGGGCTCTTGCACCCTGCCAAAAGCTCTTGAGAAATAGAGCATACGCTAGCTGTGTTTACTGCACTTTTGGGTGTATCACATCACCTCCCAAAATACTCGCATGACTCCCCTCACCGAGGTCAAATGGAAACTCACCCTCTTCTTGGATGAAAGAGGTATCATCATGTGTCTCTTCAATGCAATCTTCATATTCCTCCACCTCATGAGATTTCCTCTTCATCCATAAGAATCATAGTAGCCATCACCTTCTTTGACTTGCAAACATGCCCGGGTAACCACTCCTCTTTGCATTTGAAACATAAACCCTTGCTCCTCAACTCTTCAATATTTGGATCATCCATCCTTTGCATCTTCTTGAAAGGTTAAAAAAGTATTCTTTCTTGTGACAAACCCATTGTCTTTCTTTACATCATTTTGAACTCCTCTCTCGGGATGTCCACCTAGGTCCAAATGATGATGAAAACTTGGAGGTAAAAGTGGGTGCTATGGAAGGGAAAATTTCACTAATATTTGAAGAAGTATAGGATGGTTTTTGAGAGGGTATGATGGTCTGAGATTTCCTATACTTAGGCTCATAAAGCTCGCTAGCCTCATAGCCTCCTTGATGGTGCTAGGTCTTTGTGCCAACACATCCGCCTTGATGTAGGAATCCAACCCATGAATAAACTTCCTCATCTTCATTTTCCCTTTTGAGAAATCTCGTACCATTGCTCATGGTATCTATCAAGCACCAAAAGTCAAGTTCATCTCCCTTTTCAAATCATCCCATGAGTGTGGTACATTCCCATGATTAAGCATATGTCTCCACCATTGATGAGCATAATCTTCCGAGTGTAAAGATGAAGAGTGCACTTTATCTTGCTCACTCTTAGGGGGGTGAAGTCGGGAATAAGTGTCTAGCTTGGTCATCCACTCCTCCAACTCATGCAAAGCGGAACCATCACCCTTGAACTTGGAGAGCCTTGATATCTTTAGAAGCATTGGAAGTAGGACTCTCATTACGTGGCTTGCCCTTTTGTGATTGCATATAAGCATTCGCAAATTGAGCAAAGTCTCCGTACTCCTCAAAAAAAAGAAGGCAGTTCCATCCAACTTTCATGAGCTTCCACTTGTCTTTGTGCAAAAGACATGTGCTCCTAATCATGATCAACCAACCCCATCCTTATGCCCAAGCATCTCCTCATCTACCATGACGGACTGATTTGCTTTTGAATAAGATGGTATCCTCTTGGCAACTCCATAGGATGAATGAATCCATAGGCTTGAATGAAAGGATCCAAGAGTACATGTAAGTGTCAAGGATATGAATGACTAAAAAATTCCTACAATGATCCCAAGGCCTTATATACAGTAATCTTGCTAATGGTTTATTATTTGTATACATGTTTTAGACCTTAGCTTATGCTTCATTACAGTCCTAAGTTTGGAAATGCAATTTTTCATCATCCAAAGTATGAATGGGAGACTAACATGGACAAAATTGTGGATTTTCAAGTAGGAAGGAAGTAAAAGTCCATAAGCTTGATCTCGAACTCTCCGCGTAATGATATGGTCTCCAATATTAATGCACAATCTTTCAGGTGATTTAAAGTCCAAAGTATTCTATGTTATGAGCTTGCACAAGCTGTAAGGTCCCCCGCTTCCTGAATAGGGACAACCTTTAAGATAGTCTACTAAGTCTAACTTAGGGTAGTTTCCTACTCATTGACACCATGTAAGATACAAGGATACGACTAGTAGGTATGACCTAGTTCTATCTCTCATAGGGGGAGCGTGGTCTTTTAAAAGGGTTTCTAAAATCAAACCACTCGTAGAGTGATCGACTTTAATTCGGGTAACCTCTATTCATGAGTTCTAGAAACAACGCTTTTCTTCTACCTTGTCTATGCAAGGCACAGCTGCTGACCTAGTCCTCTGGAGTAGGGTCGCCCAGGGATCTATTTATCTAATGTAATGCTTTAATTAATTTATTGGAAAGTTACCTGACTAATCGAGTCCACTCCATTCGTAGGATGTTGCCGTCCAAGACGTGTCATCCTCTCACTTTCCACCCAACTCACGCGTCAATTTATTTTCTAATTAATCCTACCACATTGTTTCACATAAATAAACAAGTTCCTTAATTAAAAGCTTCACACATGGCTCGTTTAAACAACCTTTATCAATAATACACAATGTTCACAAACAAAGTATTATTAAAAAATATATGTACAATGTTCAAAATTATTCATAGCCAAATCCACGCTCTCTACTTTATTCTGTCGTCAATGATGATCTAGGATTCGGCCTTCCAACCTCTACAGACTGGGCATTTCCCTACGGGACCATACACCTCATCGTCGTCGGTAGCTGGCGAGGACTCAAGCCGGCCTGTCGCCCTCTTAGGCTCCATCGCTTGATCTTCACGCTCCTCAGAGGGATATCTACGTGCTAGGGAGGGCTTATTTACCGCACTAGCCTCGGCCCGCAGTACTAGGCAGCATCACAATATTCACCTCCATTGGCAAAATCTTATTCTCCCAATGGTATGAGGGATACCTTGGGTCGACTCTAGGCCTTGCTACGTCGTCGCTCGGCTACACAAGCACGGAAACGGGGTTAGCGTTGAGGTGGGAGAAGAATATGCCCATATTTCTTAACTCAATCAAGATAACATTTTACAAATATAATTCTAGAACATGACAGATTTCATCACTTTCCTTGAGAAAACAATAATTTCACCGCGCCGCGAATTTTGGTATAAAGAACAATAGCCTCTCTTTCTTAATGTCTTTAAAGTTAACAGTAAAGATTGTTAAAATCTTCTTTTAAACAATGACCAAGCTAACTTGGTCATTATTTTTTTGTGGGGGCTGATGGGGCGGTATCTGGAGCAACTTCTTGAGACTCGTTGATGTGCGGCGCTCTCGGGGTGATATTTTGGCACTTTTGCAAAGGAGCCATTCTGCCTGCCTTCTTGTAGAGCGCGATGCCATGAATCCAAGGCTTCAGTCAGATCACAATTTGGAGCTCGTTTGCTCAAGTTATGAGCAAAAAAACCCCTAGGTCTGAATCACCTCTAAGAGACTAAAATCCTCCCTTACTAAAGTTATCGCTAATGGGGGGGAAGGTGTCCTTAAACTGAATTTGGAGGGAGACGCTTGCAACAAGAGGGAGAGGAGGAGGAGTCCTCCCCTTAAGTCTATTCACACACACACAGGGGAGGGGGAGGGGGAGGGAGAGCAGCTAAGGACACTCTAGCCTGAAGGGTGAGAGGAGGCAAGAAATATCCTCCAGAGGCCTTACTTGGAGGTAGTCAAAAATGGCTTGTTGGAAGGCTACCCGGTATAGTACGGCAGTTCAGTACCACGCAGGGAGCTGGGTGCAAAGACTGGTAGAATAACAAGTACGAGCACAACAGTGGGCTAGGGTGTCTGTCGGCCCCACGAGGTATTGGGGGGTTTATATAGGTGTAGGTAGGGGTATGGGTGCAAGGAAAAGGAGAGCAAAGCGTGCGTGCAAAGGACGGTGGGGTCAAAGGCAACATGGGCATCCACATGGCGGCCTGTGGACCGTACACTAGGGCGGTCGGCCTTTGGTCCTGCCTTTGGTCCTTGCGCAGGAACCCAAGTGTGTGTACGATATTTTAAATTTGTCATATTTTAAGTGAAAATAACTTTAAAAAAATACGTATAGGCTCAATCATCCAGTGTCTGTTTTGAATGCTGTAAAATCCTACATTAGGATAAAATCGTGCGTAGATTCTGAATTTAGACTCAAAATTCTAAGATTCTAAGTGGAAACAGCTCATTTATTAAAATTTTTGATTTTTTTTTACATCACAAAAGACCTCAAATTCATGGGCAAGTAGTGTTATTGAAGATGGACATGTTACATCCTTTCCTACTTTAAGAAGTCGAGATGTCCTCATCTCGTCATGAATTCGGGGTAATCCTTTAAGAGTGTCGCTTCCTCTTCCCACGTTGCGTCTTCTTCAGGGTAATCTTTCCATTGTACTAGATGTTCTACCTGAGTTCTATTACGGAGTTGCCTTTCCCTAGAATCTATGATCCTACTAGGTTGTAACTCAAGGACTCCGTGACTTGGGATTACAACTTGTTCATCATCAAGAATATGACCTAGAGACTAGCTACATAAGGCTTTAATAAACTTACATGAAACACGTTGTGGACCTTGATATGTGCTAGGAGTCATTCTGATAACCAATAAAGCTTGTTGGAGTAGAGCATCGACCCCAGCAATGGACCTCACCAAAACTGTCCAGAAATTACAACACACGTATAATCCCAAGTATTGCCCATTTTCTCCATACAAATCATGCCAATTGGTGAAGGAACACCTTCCTCAAATAGGCCATGTTGTTGTTGTACATACTCTAAAGATTGCCAAGTAGCCTTATTCATGGGTAATTTCTTGCACCTACTAACAAGGAATTCTTTAATGTTTCTATTCCTAAACTCCCTTGTCCTCTTGTCCACAATCCTTTCCGACTCATGTATGATCTCCCCTTCTTCATCCATGGGTTACCGGTAGCTCTTCAATCTCTTGTGGAAGAGTGCCCACAAACCGCTTAAGGTTGGACACATGAAACACATCATGAATTCTTGTAGAAGAAGGCAAATTAAGCTTGTCAGCCAAGTCACCTACCTTCTTGACTACCATGTATGTCACGGACCATAATATCTATGAGCCAATTTTGGATTGGAAGACCCTTTTAGGATGTTATGTTGGCTCTTAGGAAGCTTTAGTAGCACATAGTCACCTTCTTCAAACTCCATCTTATGCCTATGGTCATCCGCGTTTGCCTTCATGACCTCTTCATGTTGTCCTTGCAAAGTTGAAGAAGTTATCTCATCCTTTCCAACTCTTCCGTGGCCAAAGGATTAGCCATTTTGTCCTCCATGGAAGACAATATATGTCACATGCACTTGATACTCATCCCGATACTACTCAAGTTCTTGCTTGAATTGTGATAAATTGATGAAGAATTGATCTCATAGATCACTTTGGGAATGTAGGAAGAGGTAGGAACCAAGTACACCTTATCCTTTTGCCATAGGAGACCATTACAAAGCTTGTAAATTCTCCATCATCTCCTTGCTAGAATTTCCTGTAAATATAGGTAGCATCTTCATTGTTGATAAGATATTCCACTTGAGTTCCTTTGATCCATTCACACTTCCATAATTGAAGTCACAGTGTAGTTATGACCATGGAGATTAGATCATGCTTACCCTTAAGCTATTTGTCTATACAGTAGTATCTGTGCAAGCCCACATTCTTGACAATGTGTCCACAACTACATTGTCCTTCCCGAGTGTGTAGGATATCTCAAAATCATTGGCAGATTAAGATTATGTTCATTGGCAGAAACACAACACCAATAATACACTAGCTCAATATTCATCAACATGATAAATATAAAAATTTGCACACTGCCATAACTACTCTACATGACACCTTGATTGGCACCCCACACCATGCTTAGACTGTCATCCATGTAAGATTCCTCCCCCAACCCCTTTTTTGATGTCTAGTATCTTCCCCTGTAATCAATCACTCTTCAGAAATATAAAGACCTTGTTTCTAACTGTTTTAACCTAGAGAGAGAAAATATTCTAGAGAGAGAATATTCAGATTTTGAATATTTTTGGATAGAAAAATATCTCATATAATTAAGATGAATTCCCCTGAAACAAAAATTCAAAAAGAATTTTCAAATGTGTAATTGAAATTAATTGGAAATAGGTATAAAGAACCTTAGTCTAAGGGTCTAGATTTTCAGAAATCTTTAGACTATGGTCCAATTAAGGTTCCTATGGGCCAACAGCATCATTACATGTGTAGGGAGGAGATAAATCCAATTTGTAAAAAGAAGATACCCAAAAATGAGTAAATGCTCACATAAGGTGAAGAGTTGAAAATGTACAAGGTTTATTAGTAAAAAAACTATGAGCAATATTAAAAAAAATGAGATATTTTGGGTATCCAAAAAGGAGTAAATGCTCACATAAGATGAAGAGTTGAAAATGTACAAGGTTTATTAGTAAAAAAAAACTATGAGACATATGTAAGGAAGAGGAGTTCTTTAAAGGAGGTGCATATTTCACATAAGATGAAGAGTTGAAAATATACAAGGTTTATTAGTAAAAAAACTATGAGCAATATTTAAAAAATGAGATATTTTGGGTATCCAAAAAGGAGTAAATGCTCACATAAGATGAAGAGTTGAAAATGTACAAGGTTTTTTAGAAAAAAAACACATATGTAAGGAAGGGGAGTTCTTTAAAGGAGGTGCATATTTCACATAAGATGAAGAGTTGAAAATGTACAAGGTTTATTAATAAAAAAACTATGACACATATGTAAGGAAGGAGAGTTCTTTAAAGGAGGTGCATATTTCACATGCTTGAATGAGTTTTAAACTCATAAAAATTGAGATATTTCATCTCTCCTCTCTCCTCATTCAAGTCTAGTTCCAAAAAGTTAGCTTAACTGACCTAAAAATGGTCAAAAAGTGACCTAACTGACTTGGAAAATTCTAGAATCAGTTTGTTTGGTTAGGAGCTCAAATTTTCCTATAAATAGAAGCCTCCCCTTGTTGAAAAAAATATAGTGTCTTATGCTTTGTTACTCTACTCCACCTAAGCCAAAATATATAGTGTCTTATGCTTTGTTACTCTACTCCACCTATGCCAAAATATATAGTGTCTTATGCTTTGTTACTCTACTCCACCTAAGCCAAAATATAGAGTGTCTTATGCTTTATTACTCTACTCCACCTAAGCCAAAATATAGAGTGTCTTATGCATTGTTACTCTACTCCACCTAAGCCAAGAACTGTGAATTCTTTAATAATTCACTAGTTTTGATACTTCTCTCTTTCTTCAATCCCCATTGGTGGCTCCATCAACATACTAAACCAATTGATTGGTTGGGGGCCTCTACCTTGAACAAAGAATCAAGCAAATTATAAGATAAGTATAGTGAATTATGATCTTTTCTATAATTTCTCAATGATTCTCTCTTCTCAACCCCTCTCAAGCTTAAGAAGCTTAATTGATATGGTTTTTGAAATGCTATTGAAGTTAATTAATTAATGATAGTAAAGAATTACATAAAATTCTATTTATATTTAATTCTAATGGTTTTTCTCTCTCTCTCTCTCACTTAAGAAATGGTCATATTCATGACCCTTTTCAATCCAAATGAAGCTTTTCATAAGGCTTTTCCTTAATCCAAGATTAAGCTATGCTCGAGGCCAAATTAATGGCTTTTTTTCTATGCTTTTAGTTTATGTATATTGATGATTCAATCTATTATGGACTGATGATTCAATTAGAGACCATTCTAATTATTTTCTTAATGATCCAATTAGAGACCATTATGGATTGATGATCCAATTAGATACCATTCTAATTATTTTCTTAATGATCCAATTAGAGACCATTCTAATTATTTTCTTAATGGTAAGCCTTATCTCTTAGAAAAAATTGAGATTTATCAGTCATAGTAGCGGAGCTATGGCAAAAGTTTTATAGAAATTACGCATAAAATAATTTCATTTAAAGTATAAAAAGAGGACTTCCTACCGTATTCTAGGAACTATCATTCTAGATTAATTAAAAGATTATTATTATCTATGGAGATATGGATGTTTGCATATAGATGTAGAGGTATGGATGTAAGTGTGAATGTGGAGGTGGATGTATACATGTAGATGTAGATGTGGATGTAGATGTGGAGGTGGATGTATGCATGTAGATGTAGATGTATAGATGTAGATGTGAATGGAGATGTGGATGTATACATGTAGATGTAGATGTATAGATGTAGATGTGAATGGAGATGTGGATGTATACATGTAGATGTAGATGTGAATGGAGATGTGGATGTATGCATGTAGACGTAGATGTATGGAGGTGAATGTGAATGTGGATGTGGAAGTATGCATAGAGATGTGGATGTATGCATGTAGATGTGAATGTACGCATATAGATGTGGATGTATGGATGTGAATGTGCATGTAGATGCGGATGTATGGATGTGGATGCATGAATGTGCATGTAGATGTGAAAATAGATGTATGGATGTAGATATGGATGTATGGATGTGAATATATGATATGTGATGTGAAGGAATCTGAAATGATGAGATGGAAAATGATGTGATGGGATGAGTATACATATAAATGGAATATGGAATAAGTAATGTAGATTGATGAGGGATAATGTGGAAAAATGAGAGTTAATATAGAAACTGTATTTGTAAACTGTTTGTAAATGCTGTTTGTAAATGATTGTTTTATGTCAAGAATGCTGGGGGGAGCATTTTGGCCGTCTTGTGATTAAGGTCGTGATGATAAAGTTGCAACTGCTGACGGAGAGTCAATGAAGGACGTCTCGCGTAGCAAGGTCGGCCGAGGTCTTGACCAGCCTCGGTGCGATTAAAATGGTGAGCTTCCGGTACGGTGGATGAGGGGCCAAGGAAGCGGCCTATGAGTGAAGCGCTAGGTCACCTGCGAAGGATCCTAGAGGGTGCTGACCATACGGTGCTCGGGCTCTGGGTCGCCTAGGATACCCACGCGTGCGTCGAGGAAGATATTGGAACAGAGTTGGAGTTGTTTTCTGAAATCGGGCATGGATTTGGTTGATTGACCTTGCTGGTCTTCAATGGATGAGTCCATGGCTCTTTATATGGATCTATTGGTTGATCTTGCTGATCTTCAACGAGAGTCCATCTTGTTAAGTGATTATATTGCCGAGTATTATGGGCTAGGAACTATCGAAACGGCTCATGAGCGTTCTAGTTGCCAATGATGCCATAGATACTCTGATGAAGGAATGATGGGAAATTAAGAATCAATTGGATAAATTGGAAGATGGTGATCAATGATACTATGGTTTTATTAAAGGATTGTTTTAAACTGGTTGAATCTGTGAAAAGGTAATTTCATATTGGTGGGTGTGTGAGTGGTGTGACTAGTTTTATCTTTGCATGAACATCCGGCTAGGGGGCCTTGGAACTCTTTTCCTTGGTACCCGGGACAAAACCTAAAACCAAATTCTTAATTGGATCCCATCACTACAGTGGTTGGGCGGTTGGCTAACCCATGGGATCGGATGGGGTTAGGCTGGACTGATGGATCCGTAAATCGAGACTCAAACTTTTGTTTTTACGATAGATAAAATAAATCCCGGACAGTAACTGTTCTATGGATAGGAATCAACGGCTGTGCCTCTTGAATGGGGAAAAAAGCGTTGATCCCAATGATCCAAGTGCAAGTTCTTCCTTGACCTGACCAAGTATCTTATAGATGCAATTGGATCAGCTCGATCAGAAATGATCTTGACTACGTTAGAGTAAAAAGTTATCCTGGTGGAATCACCCGTGCTTTCCGGTAAAGGAAGTTTTTCCGGTTTCGATTTTGGAACAACCGACGGATTAGTCTCTTATCCGGATATCCGTGGGTGAGGCCCCGAGTGTGGGATCCCTGTCCCGTGCGAGAAGTGCTACTTCCGCTGCTAGTATCCCGAATCTGTTGCTCGGTGGGAACAGGGATCTTACAGTTGGTATCAGAGCATTTGGTTAATAAAGATCAACTGAGAAGACAAATCTGTCAAAAATTTATCAAGAAACACAAAAAGGTTATAATTGTGTGATATAATTCATACAATTTGATATTCAAACTGAAAGTCGTAATTTGGTAATTGGGTCTTCAAATGGAAGTTTCGCAATTATATAGAACCCTGACTTGCTTGAGGCCTAGACATGATGGTATTTACCTTAATTCCAAGGGCCGTGACTACCCGTATATACCGAGAGTATACTGCAGCTCTTTACTGACAGTATATACGAGTAAATCTAAGACTTGAAATTATAAGCGTTAATGCTATCTAGATGATGATTTCGAATGTGATTGATATGATTTTTAATTCTGTTTGAGAATTGATGAATTGACTTGGATTCTGATTGAAAATGCTGATTGAAAATTCTGATTGAAAAATGATGATTTTTAAAAATTAGTTGAAATATAATGAAACCACAATGAGGGGGAATGGGACGAGTCCCTGTGATGATATTCATAACTAGAATGATGATAACGAATTCAGCAAATCACTATGAGATTAGTGGGTTGTGCGGTCAGATTGCTATTGTTAATACTTGACCGGTAGATCAAGCTAAGGGATGTCAAATTGAGAACTTGCTTGACTGAAACTTCCGTGGAGGAATGTTCTGAAGGAAACTTTTCGGTCTAATGAACCATTATCATGTTAAAGATATGAATGATATGATCTGAATGAATTGTTATTTAATGATGAGTTCTATATAAGGGATATTTATCCCAGTGTTCTGTTGGGTTGACCAGAATATAAGGAACCCCATAATAAAATTGGATCTTAAGAAAAAGAGCTGTCCTCTACCTTGCGAGATGAGGACATCTCGCACTTTTTAAGTGGGGTAGAATGTAAGATTCCTCCCCAACCTTCGAGGTATACTGGAGTAAGAATCTCCTTTCTGATCTTATAATTATTCTCTCTCTAAAATAAAAGAAAGTTTTTGTTTAAAAAAGGAAGACCCTTTTCCTAGAATACTTCTCAGGAGTCACGCCTATTTTAAGGATTCAGAACAATGAGTTCAGAAGTGAAAATCGGTGTTTTGGATACCAAGGTTTTGGTTTTCATTCGAGTACGGCCCAAAAGAAGTTCTTTATCTCTTGGGGAGTATAAGAAGTTATCCCCCAGATATTGTGATCCTTATATCTGAATTCAATGAAAGTAGGTGACTTAGCCTACAAGTTTCTTTTATCTCCTCATCTCAAAATTCTTAATGCCTTCTATAGGAAAATGTGTCAAACTCAAATCATGGAAAGACGGTAAAACTTCAGTGGCAAGTTACCGTTGGCTTCTAGGTTACGCTAGCTCCTTCCTTTATATAAGTCGTAACTTTTACTTGTCGCTCACAGTAATCTTACTCCCATCAATCTCCTTTCTTTCTTAATCTCCTTCATGTCTTGGGTTTGGGTCCCCGATGCTACTGCGTCATGAGATCAAGGCATCTTGGGTTTTCTGAGCGGGTCTTCTTACTGGCGTGTTTTCTTCCTCATGAGAAGAAATGCCTTTACCCCGTTTTTGGCTTGCCTCTCAGAGGTCCTTTTGTTGGATCACCTCATACCACTGAGATAGGTGCGGCAATAACCAGCAGAATCATTCCCCTAGATGAGTTACCCTATACTTGTGCAGCTTGTGAGGACTGCTTTTGTGACCATATGATGGACGGGCTTATGGAAGTGTAAAGAGTTCTTCTATTTTTACTGTATAAGTTTCGAGAATGAATAAAGTTTAAATCTTGTTCTTATTTTGAATCTTGCTCTCTTTAAGACTTTTCTTGGTGGTTAATCTTGATTAAAATTTTTCTCTAAGTCTCATATTCGTGCATCTTGCGAAATTATCACAAGTTGCGAGATGAGGACATCTCGCGTTTTTTAAGTGGGGTAGAATGTAAGATTCCTCCCCCAACCCCTTTTTTGATGTCGAGTATCTTCCCCTGTAATCAATCACTCTTCAGAAATATAAAGACCTTGTTTCTAACTGTTTTAACCTAGAGAGAGAAAATATTCTAGAGAGAGAATATTCAGATTTTGAATATTTTTGGATAGAAAAATATCTCATATAATTAAGATGAATTCCCCTGAAACAAAAATTCAAAAAGAATTTTCAAATGTGCAATTGGAATTAATTGGAAATAGGTATAAAGAACCTTAGTCTAAGGGTCTAGATTTTCAGAAATCTTTAGACTATGGTCTAATTAAGGTTCCTATGGGCCAACAGCATCATTACATGTGTAGGGAGGAGATAAATCCAATTTGTAAAAAGAAGATACCCAAAAATGAGTAAATGCTCACATAAGGTGAAGAGTTGAAAATGTACAAGGTTTATTAGTAAAAAAACTATGAGCAATATTTAAAAAAATGAGATATTTTGGGTATCCAAAAAGGAGTAAATGCTCACATAAGATGAAGAGTTGAAAATGTACAAGGTTTATTAGTAAAAAAAAACTATGACACATATGTAAGGAAGAGGAGTTCTTTAAAGGAGGTGCATATTTCACATAAGATGAAGAGTTGAAAATGTACAAGGTTTATTAGTAAAAAAAACTATGACACATATGTAAGGAAGAGGAGTTCTTTAAAGGAGGTGCATATTTCACATAAGATGAAGAGTTGAAAATGTACAAGGTTTATTAGTAAAAAAACTATGAGCAATATTAAAAAAATGAGATATTTTGGGTATCCAAAAAGGAGTAAATGCTCACATAAGATGAAGAGTTGAAAATGTACAAGGTTTATTAGAAAAAAAACACATATGTAAGGAAGGGGAGTTCTTTAAAGGAGGTGCATATTTCACATGCTTGAATGAGTTTTAAACTCATAAAAATTGAGATATTTCATCTCTCCTCTCTCCTCATTCAAGTCTAGTTCCAAAAAGTTAGCTTAACTGACCTAAAAATGGTCAACAAGTAACCTAAGTGACTTGGAAAATTCTAGAATCAGTTTGTTTGGTTAGGAGCTCAAATTTTCCTATAAATAGAAGCCTCCCCTTGTTGAAAAAAATATAGTGTCTTATGCTTTGTTACTCTACTCCACCTAAGCCAAAATATATAGTGTCTTATGCTTTGTTACTCTACTCCACCTAAGCCAAAATATAGAGTGTCTTATGCTTTGTTACTCTACTCCACCTAAGCCAAAATATAGAGTGTCTTATGCATTGTTACTCTACTCCACCTAAGCCAAGAACTGTGAATTCTTTAATAATTCACTAGTTTTGATACTTCTCTCCAATGGGGATTGGTGGCTCCATCAACATACTAAACCAATTGATTGGTTGGGGGCCTCTATCGTGAACAAAGAATCAAGCAAATTATAAGATAAGTATAGTGAATTATGATCTTTTCTATAATTGCTCAATGATTCTCTCTTCTCAACCCCTCTCAAGCTTGAGAAGCTTAATTGGTATGGTTTTTGAAATGCTATTGAAGTTAATTAATTAATGATAGTAAAGAATTACATAAAATTCTATTTATATTTAATTCTAATGGTTTTTCTCTCTCTCTCTCACTTAAGAAATGGTCATACTCATGACCCTTTTCAATCCAAATGAAGCTTTTCATAAGGCTTTTCCTTAATCCAAGATTAAGCTATGCTCGAGGCCAAATTAATGGCTTTTTTTCTATGCTTTTAGTTTATGTATATTGATGATTCAATCCATTATGGATTGATGATTCAATTAGAGACCATTCTAATTATTTTCTTAATGATCCAATTAGAGACCATTATGGATTGATGATCCAATTAGAGACCATTCTAATTATTTTCTTAATGATCCAATTAGAGACCATTCTAATTATTTCCTTAATGGTAATCCTTATCTCTTAGAAAAAATTGAGATTTATCAGTCATAGTAGCGGAGCTATGGCAAAATTTTTATAGAAATTACGCATAAAATAATTTCATTTAAAGCATAAAAAGAGGACTTCCTACCGTATTCTAGGAACTATCATTCTAGATTAATTAAAAGAATATTATTATGCATGGAGATATGGATGTTTGCATATAGATGTAGAGGTATGGATGTGAGTGTGAATGTGGAGGTGGATGTATACATGTAGATGTAGATGTGGATGTAGATGTGGAGGTGGATGTATGCATGTAGATGTAGATGTATAGATGTAGATGTGAATGGAGATGTGGATGTATACATGTAGATGTAGATGTATAGATGTAGATGTGAATGGAGATGTGGATGTATACATGTAGATGTAGATGTGAATGGAGATGTGGATGTATGCATGTAGACGTAGATGTATGGAGGTGAATGTGAATGTGGATGTGGAAGTATGCATAGAGATGTGGATGTATGCATGTAGATGTGAATGTACGCATATAGATGTGGATGTATGGATGTGAATGTGCATGTAGATGCGGATGTATGGATGTGGATGCATGAATGTGCATGTAGATGTGAAAATAGATGTATGGATGTAGATATGGATGTATGGATGTGAATATATGATATGTGATGTGAAGGAATCTGAAATGATGAGATGGAAAATGATGTGATGGGATGAGTATACATATAAATGGAATATGGAATAAGTAATGTAGATTGATGAGGGATAATGTGGAAAAATGAGAGTTAATATAGAAACTGTATTTGTAAACTGTTTGTAAATGCTGTTTGTAAATGATTGTTTTATGTCAAGAATGCTGGGGGGAGCATTTTGGCCGTCTTGTGATTAAGGTCGTGATGATAAAGTTGCAACTGCTGACGGAGAGTCAATGAAGGACGTCTCGCGTAGCAAGGTCGGCCGAGGTCTTGACCAGCCTCGGTGCGATTAAAATGGTGAGCTTCCGGTACGGTGAATGAGGGGCCAAGGAAGCGGCCTATGAGTGAAGCGCTAGGTCACCTGCGAAGGATCCTAGAGGGTGCTGACCATACGGTGCTCGGGCTCTGGGTCGCCTAGGATACCCACGCGTGCGTCGAGGAAGATATTGGAACAGAGTTGGAGTTGTTTTCTGAAATCGGGCATGGATTTGGTTGATTGACCTTGCTGGTCTTCAATGGATGAGTCCATGGCTCTTTATATAGATCTGTTGGTTGATCTTGCTGATCTTCAACGAGAGTCCATCTTGTTAAGTGATTATATTGCCGAGTATTATGGGCTAGGAACTATCGAAACGGCTCATGAGCGTTCTAGTTGCCAATGATGCCATAGATACTCTGATGAAGGAATGATGGGAAATTAAGAATCAATTGGATAAATTGGAAGATGGTGATCAATGATACTATGGTTTTATTAAAGGATTGTTTTAAACTGGTTGAATCTGTGAAAAGGTAATTTCATATTGGGTGTGTGAGTGGTGTGACTAGTTTTATCTTTGCATGAACATCCGGCTAGGGGGCCTTGGAACTCTTTTCCTTGGTACCCGGGACAAAACCTAACCAAATTCTTAATTGGATCCCATCACTACAGTGGTTGGGCGATTGGCTAACCCATGGGATCGGATGGGGTTAGGTTGGACTGATGGATCCGTAAATCGAGACTCAAACTTTTGTTTTTACGATAGATAAAATACATCCCGGACAGTAACTGTTCTATGGATAGGAATCAACGGCTGTGCCTCTTGAATGGGGAAAAAAGCGTTGATCCCAATGATCCAAGTGCAAGTTCTTCCTTGACCTGACCAAGTATCTTATAGATGCAATTGGATCAGCTCGATCAGAAATGATCTTGACTACGTTAGAGTAAAAAGTTATCCTGGTGGAATCACCCGTGCTTTCCGGTAAAGGAAGTTTTTCCGGTTTCGGTTTTGGAACAATCGACGGATTAGTCTCTTATCCGGATATCCGTGGGTGAGGCCCCGAGTGTGGGATCCATGTCCCGTGCAAGAAGTGCTACTTCCGCTGCTAGTATCTCGAATCTGTTGCTCGGTGGGAACAGGGATCTTACAGTTGGTATCAGAGCATTTGGTTAATAAAGATCAACTGAGAAGACAAATCTGTCAAAAATTTATCAAGAAACACAAAAAGGTTATAATTGTGTGATATAATTCATACAATTTGATATTCAAAGTGAAAGTCGTAATTTGGTAATTGGGTCTTCAAATGGAAGTTTCGCAATTATATAGAACCCTGACTTGCTTGAGGCCTAGACATGATGGTATTTACCTTATAATTCCAAGGGCCGTGACTACCCGTATATACCGAGAGTGTACTGCAGCTCTTTACTGACAGTATATACGAGTAAATCTAAGACTTGAAATTATAAGCGTTAATGCTATCTAGATGATGATTTCGAATGTGATTGATATGATTTTTAATTCTGTTTGAGAATTGATGAATTGACTTGGATTCTGATTGAAAATGCTGATTGAAAATTCTGATTGAAAAATGATGATTTTTAAAAATTAGTTGAAATATAATGAAACCACAATGAGGGGGAATGGGACGAGTCCCTGTGATGATATTCATAACTAGAATGATGATAACGAATTCAGCAAATCACTATGAGATTAGTGGGTTGTGCGGTCAGATTGCTATTGTTAATACTTGACCGGTAGATCAAGCTAAGGGATGTCAAATTGAGAACTTGCTTGACTGAAACTTCTGTGGAGGAATGTTCCGAAGGAAACTTTTCGGTCTAATGGACCATTATCATGTTAAAGATATGAATGATATGATCTGAATGAATTGTTATTTAATGATGAGTTCTATATAAGGGATATTTATCCCAGTGTTCTGTTGGGTTGACCAGAATATAAGGAACCCCAGAATAAAATTGGATCTTAAGAAAAAGAGCTGTCCTCTACCTTGCGAGATGAGGACGTCTCGCACTTTTTAAGTGGGGTAGAATGTAAGATTCCTCCCCAACCTTCGAGGTATACTAGAGTAAGAATCTCCTTTCTGATCTTATAATTATTCCCTCTCTAAAATAAAAGAAAGTTTCTGTTTAAAAAAGGAAGACCCTTTTCCTAGAATACTTCTCAGGAGTCACGTCTATTTTAAGGATTCAGAACAATGAGTTCAGAAGTGAAAATCGGTGTTTTGGATACCAAGGTTTTGGTTTTCATTCGAGACGGCCCAAAAGAAGTTCTTTATCTCTTGGGGAGTATAAGAAGTTATCCCCCAGATATTGTGATCCTTATATCTAAATTCAATGAAAGTAGGTGACTTAGCCTACAAGTTTCTTTTATCTCCTCATCTCAAAATTCTTAATGCCTTCTATAGGAAAATGTGTCAAACTCAAATCATGGAAAGACGGTAAAACTTCAGTGGCAAGTTACCGTTGGCTTCTAGGTTACGCTAGCTCCTTCCTTTATATAAGTCGTAACTTTTACTTGTCGCTCACAGTAATCTTACTCCCATCAATCTCCTTTCTTTCTTAATCTCCTTCATGGCTTGGCAACAAGAACTAGTTTTATCCATGATGATTTCTCACCTTCAAGACGCAAGAGAGTCTGTGAAGAAAGACTTTATAGAACAGTATGAGCGCTCACTTTTTCCTCACCTAGGAACTTCTGTAGCGCAGACCAAATGGCGGACCTATCAAAACATAACTAGGGTAACACCCTGGGGTCAGCAACACTTTCGTAACAATGTCCGCTTGGCCATGGTTATCGAAGCCTTGGGTTTGGGTCCCCGATGCTACTGCGTCATGAGATCAAGGCATCTTGGGTTTTCTGAGCGGGTCTTCTTACAAGCGTGTTTTCTTCCTCATGAGAAGATATGCCTTTACCCCGTTTTTGGCTTGCCTCTCAGAGGTCCTTTTGTTGGATCACCTCATACCACTGAGATAGGTGCGGCAATAACCAGCAGAATCATTCCCCTAGATGAGTTACCCTATACTTGTGCAGCTTGTGAGGACTGCTTTTGTGACCATATGATGGACGGGCTTATGGAAGTGTAAAGAGTTCTTCTATCTTTACTGTATAAGTTTCGAGAATGAATAAAGTTTAAATCTTGTTCTTATTTTGAATCTTGCTCTCTTTAAGACTTTTCTTGGTGGTTAATCTTGATTAAAATTTTTCTCTAAGTCTCATATTCGTGCATCTTGCGAAATTATCACAAGTTGCGAGATGAGGACATCTCGCGTTTTTTAAGTGGGGTAGAATGTAAGATTCCTCTCCCAACCCCTTTTTTGATGTCTAGTATCTTCCCCTGTAATCAATCACTCTTCAGAAATATAAAGACCTTGTTTCTAACTGTTTAAACCTAGAGAGAGAAAATATTCTAGAGAGAGAATATTCAGATTTTGAATATTTTTGGATAGAGAAATATCTCATATAATTAAGATGAATTTCTATGAAACAGAAATTCAAAAAGAATTTTCAAATGTGCAATTGGAATTAATTGGAAATAGGTATAAAGAACCTTAGTCTAAGGGTCTAGATTTTCAGAAATCTTTAGACTATGGTCCAATTAAGGTTCCTATGGGCCAATAGCATCATTACATGTGTAGGGAGGAGATAAATCCAATTTGTAAAAAGAAGATACCCAAAAATGAGTAAATGCTCACATAAGGTGAAGAGTTGAAAATGTACAAGGTTTATTAGTAAAAAACTATGAGCAATATTAAAAAAAATGAGATATTTTGGGTATCCAAAAAGGAGTAAATGCTCACATAAGATGAAGAGTTGAAAATGTACAAGGTTTATTAGTAAAAAAAACTATGACACATATGTAAGGAAGAGGAGTTCTTTAAAGGAGGTGCATATTTCACATAAGATGAAGAGTTGAAAATGTACAAGGTTTATTAGTAAAAAAAAACTATGACACATATGTAAGGAAGAGGAGTTCTTTAAAGGAGGTGCATATTTCACATAAGATGAAGAGTTGAAAATGTACAAGGTTTATTATTAAAAAAACTATGAGCAATATTAAAAAAATGAGATATTTTGGGTATCCAAAAAGGAGTAAATGCTCACATAAGATGAAGAGTTGAAAATGTACAAGGTTTATTAGAAAAAAAACACATATGTAAGGAAGGGGAGTTCTTTAAAGGAGGTGCATATTTCACATAAGATGAAGAGTTGAAAATGTACAAGGTTTATTAATAAAAAAACTATGACACATATGTAAGGAAGGAGAGTTCTTTAAAGGAGGTGCATATTTCACATGCTTGAATGAGTTTTAAACTCATAAAAATTGAGATATTTCATCTCTCCTCTCTCCTCATTCAAGTCTAGCTCCAAAAAGTTAGCTTAACTGACCTAAAAATGGTCAAAAAGTGACCTAACTGACTTGGAAAATTCTAGAATCAGTTTGTTTGGTTAGGAGCTCAAATTTTCCTATAAATAGAAGCCTCCCCTTGTTGAAAGAAATATAGTGTCTTATGCTTTGTTACTCTACTCCACCTAAGCCAAAATATATAGTGTCTTATGCTTTGTTACTCTACTCCACCTAAGCCAAAATATAGAGTGTCTTATGCTTTGTTACTCTACTCCACCTAAGCCAAAATATAGAGTGTCTTATGCATTGTTACTCTACTCCACCTAAGCCAAGAACTGTGAATTCTTTAATAATTCACTAGTTTTGATACTTCTCTCTTTCTTCAATCCCCATTGGTGGCTCCATCAACATACTAAACCAATTGATTGGTTGGGGGCCTCTACCGTGAACAAAGAATCAAGCAAATTATAAGATAAGTATAGTGAATTATGATCTTTTCTATAATTTCTCAATGATTCTCTCTTCTCAACCCCTCTCAAGCTTGAGAAGCTTAATTGGTATGGTTTTTGAAATGCTATTGAAGTTAATTAATTAATGATAGTAAAGAATTACATAAAATTCTATTTATATTTAATTCTAATGGTTTTTCTCTCTCTCTCTCTCTCACTTAAGAAATGGTCATATTCATGACCCTTTTCAATCCAAATGAAGCTTTTCATAAGGCTTTTCCTTAATCCAAGATTAAGCTATGCTCGAGGCCAAATTAATGGCTTTTTTTCTATGCTTTTAGTTTATGTATATTGATAATTCAATCTATTATGGATTGATGATTCAATTAGAGACCATTCTAATTATTTTCTTAATGATCCAATTAGAGACCATTATGGATTGATGATCCAATTAGAGACCATTCTAATTATTTTCTTAATGATCCAATTAGAGACCATTCTAATTATTTCCTTAATGGTAAGCCTTATCTCTTAGAAAAAATTGAGATTTATCAGTCATCATAGTAGCGGAGCTATAGCAAAATTTTTATAGAAATTACGCATAAAATAATTTCATTTAAAGCATAAAAAGAGGACTTCCTACCGTATTCTAGGAACTATCATTCTAGATTAATTAAAAGAATATTATTATGTATGGAGATATGGATGTTTGCATATAGATGTAGAGGTATGGATGTGAGTGTGAATGTGGAGGTGGATGTATACATGTAGATGTAGATGTGGATGTAGATGTGGAGGTGGATGTATGCATGTAGATGTAGATGTATAGATGTAGATGTGAATGGAGATGTGGATGTATACATGTAGATGTAGATGTATAGATGTAGATGTGAATGGAGATGTGGATGTATACATGTAGATGTAGATGTGAATGGAGATGTGGATGTATGCATGTAGACGTAGATGTATGGAGGTGAATGTGAATGTGGATGTGGAAGTATGCATAGAGATGTGGATGTATGCATGTAGATGTGAATGTACACATATAGATGTGGATGTATGGATGTGAATGTGCATGTAGATGTGGATGTATGGATGTGGATGCATGAATGCCTTCTTCTACAAGAATTCATGATGTGTTTCATGTGTCCAACCTTAAGAGGTTTGTGGGCACTCTTCCACAAGAGATTGAAGAGCTACCGGTAACCCATGGATGAAGAAGGGGAGATCAAACATGAGTCGGAAAGGATTGTGGACAAGAGGACAAGGGAGTTTAGGAATAGAAACATTAAAGAATTCCTTGTTAGTAGGTGCAAGAAACTACCCATGAATAAGGCTACTTGGCAATCTTTAGAGTATGTACAACAACAACATGGCCTATTTGAGGAAGGTGTTGCTTCACCAATTGGCATGATTTGTATGGAGAAAATGGGCAATACTTGGGATTATACGTGTGTTGTAATTTCTGGACAGTTTTGGTGAGGTCCATTGCTGGGGTCGATGCTCTACTCCAACAAGCTTTATTGGTTATCAGAATGACTCCTAGCACATATCAAGGTCCACAACGTGTTTCATGTAAGTTTATTAAAGCCTTATGTAGCTAGTCTCTAGGTCATATTCTTGATGATGAACAAGTTGTAATCCCAAGTCAGGGAGTCCTTGAGTTACAACCTAGTAGGATCATAGATTCTAGGGAAAGGCAACTCCGTAATAGAACTCAGGTAGAACATCTAGTACAATGGAAAGATTACCCTGAAGAAGACGCAACGTGGGAAGAGGAAGCGACACTCTTAAAGGATTACCCCGAATTCATGACGAGATGAGGACATCTCGACTTCTTAAAGTAGGGAAGGATGTAACATGTCCATCTTCAATAACACTACTTGCCCATGAATTTGAGGTCTTTTGTGATGTTAAAAAAAAACAAAAATTTTAATAAATGAGCTGTTTCCACTTAGAATCTTAGAATTTTGAGTCCAAATTCAGAATCTACGCATGATTTTACCCTAATGTAGGATTTTACAGCATTCAAAACAGACACTGGATGATTGAGCCTATACGTATTTTTTTAAAGTTATTTTCACTTAAAATATGACAAATTTAAAATATCGTACACACACCTCGGTTCCTGCGCAAGGACCAAAGGCCGACCGCCCTAGTGTACGGTCCACAGGCCGCCACATGGATGCCCATGTTGCCTTTGACCCCACCATCCTTTGCACGCACGCTTTGCTCTCCTTTTCCTTGCACCCATACCCCTACCTACACCTATATAAACCCCCCAATACCTCGTGGGGCCGACAGACACCCTAGCCCACTGTTGTGCTCGTACTTGTTATTCTACCAGTCTTTGCACCCAGCTCCCTGCGTGGTACTGAACCGCCGTACTATACCGGGTAGCCTTCCAGCAAGCCATTTTTGACTACCTCCAAGTAAGGCCTCTGGAGGATATTTCTTGCCTCCTCTCACCCTTCAGGCTAGAGTGTCCTTAGCTGCTCTCCCTCCCCCTCCCCCTCCCCTGTGTGTGTGTGAATAGACTTAAGGGGAGGACTCCTCCTCCTCTCCCTCTTGTTGCAAGCGTCTCCCTCCAAATTCAGTTTAAGGACACCTTCCCCCCCATTAGCGATAACTTTAGTAAGGGAGGATTTTAGTCTCTTAGAGGTGATTCAGACCTAGGGGTTTTTTTGCTCATAACTTGAGCAAACGAGCTCCAAATTGTGATCCGATTGAAGCCTTGGATTCGTGGCATCGCGCTCTACAAGAAGGCAGGCAGAATGGCTCCTTTGCAAAAGTGCCAAAATATCACCCCGAGAGCGCCGCACATCAACGAGTCTTAAGAAGTTGCTCGAGATACCGCCCCATCAGCCCCCACAAAAAATAATGACCAAGTTAGCTTGGTCATTGTTTAAAAGAAGATTTTATCAATCTTTATTGTTAACTTTAAAGACATTAAGAAAGAGAGGCTATTGTTCTTTATACCAAAATTCGCGGCGCGGTGAAATTATTGTTTTCTCAAGAGGAAAGTGATGAAATCTATGGAGATTTCTTTCTTGGACGAGATTTATATAGATATTGGGCTTCACAAGCAATTTCTATGGACGAATCTGTCCGAGTTTATAGAGAAGCAATCTTTGGATATCTCATGGATATGATGCTTTTATGGATAAAGTCCACCTCTACTCCAAGGTGTTTGGTTAGCACGGAGTATGTGGTAAGAGTTATGGTATACAAGGATTATGGTATACAGGTCTATGGATTCCTGGACTTTTTTTTCTAGGGATTTGGATCCATCCTCATGTTTATGGATTCTGCTTATGACTCCCTTTTACTGGGATGGATTGAGGAGTACGGAGACTTTGCTCAATTTGCGAATGCTTATATGCAACCACAAAAGGGCAAGCCACGTAATGAGAATCCTACTTCCAATGCTTCTAAAGATATCAAGGCTCTCCAAGTTCAAGGGTGATGGTTCCGCTTTGCATGAGTTGGAGGAGTGGATGACCAAGCTAGACACTTATTCCCGACTTCACCCCCCTAAGAGTGAGCAAGATAAAGTGCACTCTTCATCTTTACACTCGGAAGATTATGCTCATCAATGGTGGAGACATATGCTTAATCATGGGAATGTACCACACTCATGGGATGATTTGAAAAGGGAGATGAACTTGACTTTTGGTGCTTGATAGATACCATGAGCAATGGTACGAGATTTCTCAAAAGGGAAAATGAAGATGAGGAAGTTTATTCATGGGTTGGATTCCTACATCAAGGCGGATGTGTTGGCACAAAGACCTAGCACCATCAAGGAGGCTATGAGGCTAGCGAGCTTTATGAGCCTAAGTATAGGAAATCTCAGACCATCATACCCTCTCAAAAACCATCCTATACTTCTTCAAATATTAGTGAAATTTTCCCTTCCATAGCACCCACTTTTACCTCCAAGTTTTCATCATCATTTGGACCTAGGTGGACATCCCGAGAGAGGAGTTCAAAATGATGTAAAGAAAGACAATGGGTTTGTCACAAGAAAGAATACTTTTTTAACCTTTCAAGAAGATGCAAAGGATGGATGATCCAAATATTGAAGAGTTGAGGAGCAAGGGTTTATGTTTCAAATGCAAAGAGGAGTGGTTACCCGGGCATGTTTGCAAGTCAAAGAAGGTGATGGCTACTATGATTCTTATGGATGAAGAGGAAATCTCATGAGGTGGAGGAATATGAAGATTGCATTGAAGAGACACATGATGATACCTCTTTCATCCAAGAAGAGGGTGAGTTTCCATTTAACCTCGGTGAGGGGAGTCATGCGAGTATTTTGGGAGGTGATGTGATACACCCAAAAGTGCAGTAAACACAGCTAGCGTATGCTCTATTTCTCAAGAGCTTTTGGTAGGGTGCAAGAGCCCAAGTAATTTGAGATTAGTGGGAACCATTAATGGGAGAGTTGCACACATTTTGGTAAATTTTGGGAGTACAAATAGCTTCATCAACTCTAAATCCATCAACTTTCTCAAACTATCTCCAACAACGGAGCTACCCATAACCTTCTTCTGAGTGCAAGTGGCAAATAGGAATTATGAGAAAAGCTACATTGGTTAGCCCTTCTACACAAGTGACATTATCTTCTTCATACGCTTGGGAAGGTGATTTGGTGGTCTTGGACATGGGTCCGATTGATGTGATTATGGGATGTGATTAGTTAGCTTCTCTTGGTGATTTCCACATGAACCTTGAACAAGGTCGCATGATGGACAGAGTGGTATTGGCTGGAAGGGCCCTCTTTGATCACTCCAAAGATGCTGTAGAAGGGGCTCAAGATTCTTGGTACTATCTATGTGTTACATGTTCAAGAGGGGATGGATGGTATTGGACTGTCACACATAGAGAAAATGGATAAAGATATGGTGACTCTTCTCATAGAGTATGAGGACCATTTTATAGTGCCCAAGAGTTTGCCACACCTAAGAGGGAGATTGACCATGCTATTATACTTGAACCAAATGCAAAGGTTGTGAACAAGCCTCCTTATCATTTGTCTAAGGTGGAAAGAGAGTAAGCGGCAAAGAAAGTACAAGAGTTGCTTACTATGGGTCTTATCCAACCCTCACAATCTTTATTTACATCACCCGTTCTATTGGTGAAGAAGAAGGATGGGTCCTTTCGTATGTGCATTGATTACCGTGACTTGAACAAAGTCACTATAAAAAATAGGTATCCAATACCCCATATTGATGATCTTTTTGATGAGCTCAAAGGTGCAAAATTCTTCACCAAGATTGATTCAAGATCAGGTTACCATCAAATACGAATGAAGGAGGAAGACAGCATTTAGGATCGAAAGGGGATGGTTTCTCTTTATGGTTTTGCCCTTTGGCCTTATAAATGCCCTAGCCACTTTCTATTCAAGTTTGTGCTAGTGTTCTTTGACAATATCTTCATCTGTAGAGCAAGAGCAAGGAAGAGCACTTGTCTCATGTGAAACAAGTGTTTGAGATAATGAGGAAGCATAAGCTGTATAGGAGAGAAAATGTGCATTCATGGTCTCAATGAAGTGGATTGGACACTTGGTGGGAGAGAAGGGCATTAGGGCTGATTCAAAGAAAGTAGCATGCATTAAAGGATGGCCAACCTGTAGCAATACAACTCAATTGAGAGGATTTTTGGGATTGTCTTCTTTCTATAGAAGATTTATGGAGCACTATGCCTCTATTGCAGAACCTCTTACCAATCTACTCAAGAAGAAAGATTTCTTTTGGGATGCTATCTACCAACAAGAGTTTCAATGAACTCCAAACCTTGCTTACATCGGCTCCTATTCTTGTTTGCCCCGATTTCTCAAAGACATTTTATGTGAGAATGGATGCAAGTGGAAGAGGGCTTGGGGCAGTTTTAAACCAAGAGCATGGTGTCATTGCATTCGAGAGTAGAAAGCTTTCCGAGGAGGAGATGGGGTTGCATGTTTATGAGCAAGTAATGTTAGCCATACTTCATGCAATCAAGAAATGGCATCACTATCTTTATGGTGTTGCACATCTCAAGGTGAGAAGCGATCATAGGGTGCTGAGTTTTTTCCTCTCCCAACCCAATCTTTCTCCCAAACAAAAGATAGTTGGCTACCCTTCAAGGATATGATTTTGAGATATCCTACACACTCGGAAAGGACAATGTAGTTGTGGACACATTGTCAAGAATGTGGGCTTGCACAGATACTACTGTATAGACAAATAGCTTAAGGGTAAGCATGATCTAATCTCCATGGTCATAACTACACTGTGACTTCAATTATGGAAGTGTGAATGGATCAAAGGAACTCAAGTGGAATATCTTATCAACAATGAAGATGCTACCTATATTTACAGGAAATTCTAGCAAGGAGATGATGGAGAATTTACAAGCTTTGTAATGGTCTCCTATGGCAAAAGGATAAGGTGTACTTGGTTCCTACCTCTTCCTACATTCCCAAAGTGATCTATGAGATCAATTCTTCATCAATTTATCACAATTCAAGCAAGAACTTGAGTAGTAGTATCGGGATGAGTATCAAGTGCATGTGACATATATTGTCTTCCATGGAGGACAAAATGGCTAATCCTTTGGCCACGGAAGAGTTGGAAAGGATGAGATAACTTCTTCAACTTTGCAAGGACAACATGAAGAGGTCATGAAGGCAAACGCGGATGACCATAGGCATAAGATGGAGTTTGAAGAAGGTGACTATGTGCTACTAAAGCTTCCTAAGAGCCAACATAACATCCTAAAAGGGTCTTCCAATCCAAAATTGGCTCATAGATATTATGGTCAGTGACATACATGGTAGTCAAGAAGGTAGGTGACTTGGCTGACAAGCTTAATTTGCCTTCTTCTACAAGAATTCATGATGTGTTTCATGTGTCCAACCTTAAGAGGTTTGTGGGCACTCTTCCACAAGAGATTGAAGAGCTACCGGTAACCCATGGATGAAGAAGGGGAGATCACACATGAGTCGGAAAGGATTGTGGACAAGAGGACAAGGGAGTTTAGGAATAGAAACATTAAAGAATTCCTTGTTAGTAGGTGCAAGAAATTACCCATGAATAAGGCTACTTGGCAATCTTTAGAGTATGTACAACAACAACATGGCCTATTTGAGGAAGGTGTTGCTTCACCAATTGGCATGATTTGTATGGAGAAAATGGGCAATACTTGGGATTATACGTGTGTTGTAATTTCTGGACAGTTTTGGTGAGGTCCATTGCTGGGGTCGATGCTCTACTCCAACAAGCTTTATTGGTTATCAGAATGACTCCCAGCACATATCAAGGTCCACAACGTGTTTGATGTAAGTTTACTAAAGCCTTATGTAGCTAGTCTCTAGGTCATATTCTTGATGATGAACAAGTTGTAATCCCAAGTCAGGGAGTCCTTGAGTTACAACCTAGTAGGATCATAGATTCTAGGGAAAGGCAACTCTGTAATAGAACTCAGGTAGAACATCTAGTACAATGGAAAGATTACCCTGAAGAAGACGCAACATGGGAAGAGGAAGCGACACTCTTAAAGGATTACCCCGAATTCATGACGAGATGAGGACATCTTGACTTCTTAAAGTAGGGAAGGATGTAACATGTCCATCTTCAATAACACTACTTGCCCATGAATTTGAGGTCTTTTGTGATGTAAAAAAAATCAAAATTTTTAATAAATGAGCTGTTTCTACTTAGAATCTTAGAATTTTGAGTCCATGGGTTTGTCACAAGAAAGAATACTTTTTTAACCTTTCAAGAAGATGCAAAGGATGGATGATCCAAATATTGAAGAGTTGAGGAGCAAGGGTTTATGTTTCAAATGCAAAGAGGAGTGGTTACCCGGGCATGTTTGCAAGTCAAAGAAGGTGATGGCTACTATGATTCTTATGGATGAAGAGGAAATCTCATGAGGTGGAGGAATATGAAGATTGCATTGAAGAGACACATGATGATACCTCTTTCATCCAAGAAGAGGGTGAGTTTCCATTTGACCTCGGTGAGGGGAGTCATGCGAGTATTTTGGGAGGTGATGTGATACACCCAAAAGTGCAGTAAACACAGCTATCGTATGCTCTATTTCTCAAGAGCTTTTGGCAGGGTGCAAGAGCCCAAGTAATTTGAGATTAGTGGGAACCATTAATGGGAGAGTTGCACACATTTTGGTAAATTTTGGGAGTACAAATAGCTTCATCAACTCTAAATCCATCAACTTTCTCAAACTATCTCCAACAACGGAGCTACCCATAACCTTCTTCTGAGTGCAAGTGGCAAATAGGAATTATGAGAAAAGCTACATTGGTTAGCCCTTCTACACAAGTGACATTATCTTCTTCATACGCTTGGGAAGGTGATTTGGTGGTCTTGGACATGGGTCCCATTGATGTGATTATGGGATGTGATTAGTTAGCTTCTCTTGGTGATTTCCACATGAACCTTGAACAAGGTCGCATGATGGACAGAGTGGTATTGGCTGGAAGGGCCCTCTTTGATCACTCCAAAGATGCTGTAGAAGGGGCTCAAGATTCTTGGTACTATCTATGTGTTACATGTTCAAGAGGGGATGGATGGTATTGGACTGTCACACATAGAGAAAATGGATAAAGATATGGTGACTCTTCTCATAGAGTATGAGGACCATTTTATAGTGCCCAAGAGTTTGCCACACCTAAGAGGGAGATTGACCATGCTATTATACTTGAACCAAATGCAAAGGTTGTGAACAAGCCTCCTTATCATTTGTCTAAGGTGGAAAGAGAGTAAGCGGCAAAGAAAGTACAAGAGTTGCTTACTATGGGTCTTATCCAACCCTCACAATCTTTATTTACATCACCCGTTCTATTGGTGAAGAAGAAGGATGGGTCCTTTCGTATGTGCATTGATTACCGTGACTTGAACAAAGTCACTATAAAAAATAGGTATCCAATACCCCATATTGATGATCTTTTTGATGAGCTCAAAGGTGCAAAATTCTTCACCAAGATTGATTCAAGATCAGGTTACCATCAAATACGAATGAAGGAGGAAGACAGCATTTAGGATCGAAAGGGGATGGTTTCTCTTTATGGTTTTGCCCTTTGGCCTTATAAATGCCCTAGCCACTTTCTATTCAAGTTTGTGCTAGTGTTCTTTGACAATATCTTCATCTGTAGAGCAAGAGCAAGGAAGAGCACTTGTCTCATGTGAAACAAGTGTTTGAGATAATGAGGAAGCATAAGCTGTATAGGAGAGAAAATGTGCATTCATGGTCTCAATGAAGTGGATTGGACACTTGGTGGGAGAGAAGGGCATTAGGGCTGATTCAAAGAAAGTAGCATGCATTAAAGGATGGCCAACCTGTAGCAATACAACTCAATTGAGAGGATTTTTGGGATTGTCTTCTTTCTATAGAAGATTTATGGAGCACTATGCCTCTATTGCAGAACCTCTTACCAATCTACTCAAGAAGAAAGATTTCTTTTGGGATGCTATCTACCAACAAGAGTTTCAATGAACTCCAAACCTTGCTTACATCGGCTCCTATTCTTGTTTGCCCCGATTTCTCAAAGACATTTTATGTGAGAATGGATGCAAGTGGAAGAGGGCTTGGGGCAGTTTTAAACCAAGAGCATGGTGTCATTGCATTCGAGAGTAGAAAGCTTTCCGAGGAGGAGATGGGGTTGCATGTTTATGAGCAAGTAATGTTAGCCATACTTCATGCAATCAAGAAATGGCATCACTATCTTTATGGTGTTGCACATCTCAAGGTGAGAAGCGATCATAGGGTGCTGAGTTTTTTCCTCTCCCAACCCAATCTTTCTCCCAAACAAAAGATAGTTGGCTACCCTTCAAGGATATGATTTTGAGATATCCTACACACTCGGAAAGGACAATGTAGTTGTGGACACATTGTCAAGAATGTGGGCTTGCACAGATACTACTGTATAGACAAATAGCTTAAGGGTAAGCATGATCTAATCTCCATGGTCATAACTACACTGTGACTTCAATTATGGAAGTGTGAATGGATCAAAGGAGCTCAAGTGGAATATCTTATCAACAATGAAGATGCTACCTATATTTACAGGAAATTCTAGCAAGGAGATGATGGAGAATTTACAAGCTTTGTAATGGTCTCCTATGGCAAAAGGATAAGGTGTACTTGGTTCCTACCTCTTCCTACATTCCCAAAGTGATCTATGAGATCAATTCTTCATCAATTTATCACAATTCAAGCAAGAACTTGAGTAGTAGTATCGGGATGAGTATCAAGTGCATGTGACATATATTGTCTTCCATGGAGGACAAAATGGCTAATCCTTTGGCCACGGAAGAGTTGGAAAGGATGAGATAACTTCTTCAACTTTGCAAGGACAACATGAAGAGGTCATGAAGGCAAACGCGGATGACCATAGGCATAAGATGGAGTTTGAAGAAGGTGACTATGTGCTACTAAAGCTTCCTAAGAGCCAACATAACATCCTAAAAGGGTCTTCCAATCCAAAATTGGCTCATAGATATTATGGTCCGTGACATACATGGTAGTCAAGAAGGTAGGTGACTTGGCTGACAAGCTTAATTTGCCTTCTTCTACAAGAATTCATGATGTGTTTCATGTGTCCAACCTTAAGAGGTTTGTGGGCACTCTTCCACAAGAGATTGAAGAGCTACCGGTAACCCATGGATGAAGAAGGGGAGATCACACATGAGTCGGAAAGGATTGTGGACAAGAGGACAAGGGAGTTTAGGAATAGAAACATTAAAGAATTCCTTGTTAGTAGGTGCAAGAAATTACCCATGAATAAGGCTACTTGGCAATCTTTAGAGTATGTACAACAACAACATGGCCTATTTGAGGAAGGTGTTGCTTCACCAATTGGCATGATTTGTATGGAGAAAATGGGCAATACTTGGGATTATACGTGTGTTGTAATTTCTGGACAGTTTTGGTGAGGTCCATTGCTGGGGTCGATGCTCTACTCCAACAAGCTTTATTGGTTATCAGAATGACTCCCAGCACATATCAAGGTCCACAACGTGTTTGATGTAAGTTTACTAAAGCCTTATGTAGCTAGTCTCTAGGTCATATTCTTGATGATGAACAAGTTGTAATCCCAAGTCAGGGAGTCCTTGAGTTACAACCTAGTAGGATCATAGATTCTAGGGAAAGGCAACTCTGTAATAGAACTCAGGTAGAACATCTAGTACAATGGAAAGATTACCCTGAAGAAGACGCAACATGGGAAGAGGAAGCGACACTCTTAAAGGATTACCCCGAATTCATGACGAGATGAGGACATCTTGACTTCTTAAAGTAGGGAAGGATGTAACATGTCCATCTTCAATAACACTACTTGCCCATGAATTTGAGGTCTTTTGTGATGTAAAAAAAATCAAAATTTTTAATAAATGAGCTGTTTCTACTTAGAATCTTAGAATTTTGAGTCCATGGGTTTGTCACAAGAAAGAATACTTTTTTAACCTTTCAAGAAGATGCAAAGGATGGATGATCCAAATATTGAAGAGTTGAGGAGCAAGGGTTTATGTTTCAAATGCAAAGAGGAGTGGTTACCCGGGCATGTTTGCAAGTCAAAGAAGGTGATGGCTACTATGATTCTTATGGATGAAGAGGAAATCTCATGAGGTGGAGGAATATGAAGATTGCATTGAAGAGACACATGATGATACCTCTTTCATCCAAGAAGAGGGTGAGTTTCCATTTGACCTCGGTGAGGGGAGTCATGCGAGTATTTTGGGAGGTGATGTGATACACCCAAAAGTGCAGTAAACACAGCTATCGTATGCTCTATTTCTCAAGAGCTTTTGGCAGGGTGCAAGAGCCCAAGTAATTTGAGATTAGTGGGAACCATTAATGGGAGAGTTGCACACATTTTGGTAAATTCTGGGAGTACAAATAGCTTCATCAACTCTAAATCCATCAACTTTCTCAAACTATCTCCAACAACGGAGCTACCCATAACCTTCTTCTGAGTGCAAGTGGCAAATAGGAATTAGGAGAAAAGCTACATTGGTTAGCCCTTCTACACAAGTGACATTATCTTCTTCATACGCTTGGGAAGGTGATTTGGTGGTCTTGGACATGGGTCCCATTGATGTGATTATGGGATGTGATTGGTTAGCTTCTCTTGGTGATTTCCACATGAACCTTGAACAAGGTCGCATGATGGACAGAGTGGTATTGGTTGGAAGGGCCCTCTTTGATCACTCCAAAGATGCTGTAGAAGGGGCTCAAGATTCTTGGTACTATCTATGTGTTACATGTTCAAGAGGGGATGGATGGTATTGGACTGTCACACATAGAGAAAATGGATAAAGATATGGTGACTCTTCTCAAAGAGTATGAGGACCATTTTATAGTGCCAAAGAGTTTGCCACACCTAAGAGGGAGATTGACCATGCTATTATACTTGAACCAAATTCAAAGGTTGTGAACAAGCCTCCTTATCATTTGTCTAAGGTGGAAAGAGAGTAAGCGGCAAAGAAAGTACAAGAGTTGCTTACTATGGGTCTTATCCAACCCTCACAATCTTTATTTGCATCACCCGTTCTATTGGTGAAGAAGAAGGATGGGTCCTTTCGTATGTGCATTGATTACCGTGACTTGAACAAAGTCACTATAAAAAATAGGTATCCAATACCCCATATTGATGATCTTTTTGATGAGCTCAAAGGTGCAAAATTCTTCACCAAGATTGATTCAAGATCAGGTTACCATCAAATACGAATGAAGGAGGAAGACAGCATTTAGGATCGAAAGGGGATGGTTTCTCTTTATGGTTTTGCCCTTTGTCCTTATAAATGCCCTAGCCACTTTCTATTCAAGTTTGTGCTAGTGTTCTTTGACAATATCTTCATCTGTAGAGCAAGAGCAAGGAAGAGCACTTGTCTCATGTGAAACAAGTGTTTGAGATAATGAGGAAGCATAAGCTGTATAGGAGAGAAAATGTGCATTCATGGTCTCAATGAAGTGGATTGGACACTTGGTTGGAGAGAAGGGCATTAGGGCTGATTCAAAGAAAGTAGCATGCATTAAAGGATGGCCAATCTGTAGCAATACAACTCAATTGAGAGGATTTTTGGGATTGTCTTCTTTCTATAGAAGATTTATGGAGCACTATGCCTCTATTGCAGAACCTCTTACCAATCTACTCAAGAAGAAATATTTCTTTTGGGATGCTATCTACCAACAAGAGTTTCAATGAACTCCAAACCTTGCTTACATCGGCTCCTATTCTTGTTTGCCCCGATTTCTCAAAGACATTTTATGTGAGAATGGATGCAAGTGGAAGAGGGCTTGGGGCAGTTTTAAACCAAGAGCATGGTGTCATTGCATTCGAGAGTAGAAAGCTTTCCGAGGAGGAGATGGGGTTGCATGTTTATGAGCAAGTAATGTTAGCCATACTTCATGCAATCAAGAAATGGCATCACTATCTTTATGGTGTTGCACATCTCAAGGTGAGAAGCGATCATAGGGTGCTGAGTTTTTTCCTCTCCCAACCCAATCTTTCTCCCAAACAAAAGATAGTTGGCTACCCTTCAAGGATATGATTTTGAGATATCCTACACACTCGGGAAGGACAATGTAGTTGTGGACACATTGTCAAGAATGTGGGCTTGCACAGATACTACTGTATAGACAAATAGCTTAAGGGTAAGCATGATCTAATCTCCATGGTCATAACTACACTGTGACTTCAATTATGGAAGTGTGAATGGATCAAAGGAACTCAAGTGGAATATCTTATCAACAATGAAGATGCTACCTATATTTACAGGAAATTCTAGCAAGGAGATGATGGAGAATTTACAAGCTTTGTAATGGTCTCCTATGGCAAAAGGATAAGGTGTACTTGGTTCCTACCTCTTCCTACATTCCCAAAGTGATCTATGAGATCAATTCTTCATCAATTTATCACAATTCAAGCAAGAACTTGAGTAGTAGTATCGGGATGAGTATCAAGTGCATGTGACATATATTGTCTTCCATGGAGGACAAAATGGCTAATCCTTTGGCCACGGAAGAGTTGGAAAGGATGAGATAACTTCTTCAACTTTGCAAGGACAACATGAAGAGGTCATGAAGGCAAACGCGGATGACCATAGGCATAAGATGGAGTTTGAAGAAGGTGACTATGTGCTACTAAAGCTTCCTAAGAGCCAACATAACATCCTAAAAGGGTCTTCCAATCCAAAATTGGCTCATAGATATTATGGTCAGTGACATACATGGTAGTCAAGAAGGTAGGTGACTTGGCTGACAAGCTTAATTTGCCTTCTTCTACAAGAATTCATGATGTGTTTCATGTGTCCAACCTTAAGAGGTTTGTGGGCACTCTTCCACAAGAGATTGAAGAGCTACCGGTAACCCATGGATGAAGAAGGGGAGATCACACATGAGTCGGAAAGGATTGTGGACAAGAGGACAAGGGAGTTTAGGAATAGAAACATTAAAGAATTCCTTGTTAGTAGGTGCAAGAAATTACCCATGAATAAGGCTACTTGGCAATCTTTAGAGTATGTACAACAACAACATGGCCTATTTGAGGAAGGTGTTGCTTCACCAATTGGCATGCTTTGTATGGAGAAAATGGGCAATACTTGGGATTATACGTGTGTTGTAATTTCTGGACAGTTTTGGTGAGGTCCATTGCTGGGGTCGATGCTCTACTCCAACAAGCTTTATTGGTTATCAGAATGACTCCCAGCACATATCAAGGTCCACAACGTGTTTGATGTAAGTTTATTAAAGCCTTATGTAGCTAGTCTCTAGGTCATATTCTTGATGATGAACAAGTTGTAATCCCAAGTCAGGGAGTCCTTAAGTTACAACCTAGTAGGATCATAGATTCTAGGGAAAGGCAACTCTGTAATAGAACTCAGGTAGAACGTCTAGTACAATGGAAAGATTACCCTGCAGAAGACGCAACATGGGAAGAGGAAGCGACACTCTTAAAGGATTACCCCGAATTCATGACGAGATGAGGACATCTCGACTTCTTAAAGTAGGGAAGGATGTAACATGTCCATCTTCAATAACACTACTTGCCCATGAATTTGAGGTCTTTTGTGATGTAAAAAAAAATCAAAAATTTTAATAAATGAGCTGTTTCCACTTAGAATCTTAGAATTTTGAGTCCATGGGTTTGTCACAAGAAAGAATACTTTTTTAACCTTTCAAGAAGATGCAAAGGATGGATGATCCAAATATTGAAGAGTTGAGGAGCATTGATGTGATTATGGGATGTGATTGGTTAGCTTCTCTTGGTGATTTCCACATGAACCTTGAACAAGGTCGCATGATGGACAGAGTGGTATTGGCTGGAAGGGCCCTCTTTGATCATTCCAAAGATGCTCTAGAAGGGGCTCAAGATTCTTGGTACTATCTATGTGTTACATGTTCAAGAGGGGATGGATGGTATTGGACTATCACACATAGAGAAAATGGATAAAGATATGGTGACTCTTCTCAAAGAGTATGAGGACCATTTTATAGTGCCAAAGAGTTTGCCACACCTAAGAGGGAGATTGACCATGCTATTATACTTGAACCAAATGCAAAGGTTGTGAACAAGCCTCCTTATCATTTGTCTAAGGTGGAAAGAGAGTAAGCGGCAAAGAAAGTTAGATGTGTAGGCGATTAATTTTTCTATTGTTAGGTATTGCATAAGGTACTAAGGTTTAATTTGAAAAATAAGACCCATATTTGGATGTATTCAATCCTATTATTGCCTCCATGGGTCTATTTTTGGAATAAAAGATATAAATACTACAGATGGGAAGGGGAGCCACCATCTACAAGGGACACATTAGACCCAATGCTGTGTTGTGAGTTTTTCTTCCTTATTTTTGCACTTTCTATTGGTGGATTATGTTTATAGTCTTGTTTCAAAGAGAGATGGTATAAGTACTTAAAAGCTTTTGTAAATCTATGAGCAAGTCTTCGGCGGCCACACATAAAAAAGTTGGTCGTGCATTTCTAATGAGAAAGGACATAAACCCATTATCCAAACTAGAGTGTATTCTCTCGCTCTCTTGTGTGCTAAGTGGTTGTTTTCATAATTAGAGAGGGATTACTTGCACACTTAAGCAATAGACTGCTTTTTCTCTATAATGAGATTGTGTGAGGTTAGCATTGTTATGTAATCGGTTGCACCCACCACAGAGCTTACCTTGCTTTTTATTGCAAATAGTAATAGTAAGAAGCTTGATAAGGAGAAGAGTCATGTGTGAACATGAACATAGCAAGAAAAATAAAGTACCCAGAAATCCAAGAATTTGAAGTACATATATCAAATGCTAGTTTTAGCAATTACGAAAGTTATAAAGTGCAATGTTGCATATTCTACATTCTCATAAGATTTGTAATCAATTAAAAGCCCTTGAGAAAATTAATCCTTAGACAAATGGATGCGCTCTCTCTCTCTCTCTCTCTCTCTCTCTCTCTCTCTCTCTCTCTCTCGCATGCACACGCCATTAAAAGTATTTATGTCACATAACTTCCTGGATTGGAGAAGAAAGAAAAGGGAAGAGGTGGTTCTTTTTTATCATCCTTTGCTAGACTCTCTCTCCCCCCTTTTCTCTCTCCATCTCTCTCCCTTTAGCCATTACAAGCACCTATGTCACATAACTTCCTATATTGGAGAAGAAAAAAGAGGGAACTGGTGGTTCTCTTTATCATCCTTTGCTCAATTGGATTCACATAACTAATGTTGCACCCCATTTTCTAGATTTGGATTCACATAACTAATATCCTATATATTCCTAGGTTGGAGAAGAAAGAAGAGGGAAGAGGTGGTTCTCTCATATCATCCTTTGCTAGATTGGATTCACACAATTAAAATCGCAGCCCATTCCCTTAAGGAAATAAACGATTAAACTTTTAATTTAATTATATTTTTAACATGGCTTGCAACTATCCGCTTGAAAAATGCTATGTGAACTTTTATCTTGCCTTGGCAAAATGGCTAAAATTTTGATAGTTTTAGTTCTAAAATCAATCGACGATTAATTAAGGTGAATTAGCACATGGTTTATTTATACATGATGCAACCATACCACACATGGTCCTAACCAGTATGATAGCATGCAAAGGGTGTTTGGGAGAGGGTAAGGCACATGAGAGAGAGAGCTGAAACAAACTAAGGGAATGTGGTGAGGAAGAAATGAAGAAGAGATTACATTGAGCGGTTATGGAGACATCTCTAGAGAAGAGGTGTCTCCATGCTCTTAGTAGTGATTAAAATATAGAGACTTTAGGATTGTGGAGACACCTCTAGGGAAGAGGTCCATGCTCTTGTAGAGATTTATAGAGACTTTAGGATTTGATATAGTTGTGACTCACCTCAGCATTAAATGGGTCCAACCAAGGCTTAAAGAGGCTCAATTGCAAACCCAAGCAAGACGAGAGGTGGTTTTCTTATATCATCCTTTGCTAGATTGGATTCACATAATTAATTTCGCAGCCCATTCCCTTATGGAAATAAATGATTCAACTTTTAATTTAATCATATTTTTAAGATGGCTTGCAACTATCCACATAATCAATCACGTTCACAAAATAGTTTACATATGTGGCTCTGCAATATTTTTTCACAAAACCTCAACAAGATTGACAAACCGAATCTCCAAAATGTGTCCTATCTCCTTATGACAAAATTGATTTGTTCTACATCTGTGGCTATTATTATCCTTTTTACAAAATCCAAATGACGTAGATATTATAATACATTCTCAAGAAGAACAAAAACTTCGTGCCTTGTAGTGAAAAAGCTTTATATAACCTTCTAATTTCTAGCCTTGTACTTTTTGTGTTCCCTTTAAAATTTTTTTAAAAGGTAAAAATAAGACAAATGGACGTACTCTCTCTCTCTCCTCATTAAAAGCACCTCTGTCATAACTTCTTAGATTGGAGAAGAAACAAGAGGGAAGAGGTGGTTTTTTTAATCATCCTTTGCTAGATTGGATTCACATAACTAATTTCACACCCTATTTTCTATATTAGATTCGCATAACTTTCTGGATTGGAGAAGAAAAAAGAGGGAAGTGGTGGTTCTTTTTTATATTCCTTTCCTAGATTTGATTCACATAACTAATGTTGCACCCCATTCCCTTATGGGAATAAATGAATCTTCTTTCAATTGTGTCCACAATTAATCATGTTTTCAAGATGGCTTGCAACTATCCCCATAATCACTCACCTTCACAAAATAGCTTGCTTACATATGTGGCTACGATAATTTTTTCACAAAACCTCAACAAGATTGAGATACCAAATCTCCAAAATGTGTCCCGTCTCCCCTTGGCAAAAGTGATTCGCCATGGCTGTTATTATCCTTTTCATAAACCCCAACTCAACATAAACCATTGACTATTGTATTATTTATGAAACCGATTGAAAAATGCCATGTGAACTTTTATCTTGCCTTGGAAAAATGGTTAAAATTTTGGTTGTTTTAGCTCTAAAATCAATCGATGATTAATTAAGGTGAATTAGCACATGGTTTATTTGTACATGATGCAACCATACCACACATGGTCCTAATCAGTATGATAGCATGCTAAGGGTGTTTGGGAGGGGGTAAGGCACATGAGAGGGAGCTAAAACAAACTAAGGGAATGTGGCGAGGAAGAAACAAAGAAGAGATTACATTGAGCGGATATGGAGACATCTCTAGGAAAGAGATGTCTCCATGCTCTTAGTAGTGATTAAAATATAGAGACTTTAGGATTTGTGGAGACACCTCCAGGGAAGAGGTCCATGCTCTTTGTAGATATTTGAAGAGACTTTAGGATTTGATATAGTTGTGACTCACCTCAGCATTAAATGGGTCCAAGCAAGGCTTAAAAAGGCTCAATTGCAAACCCAAGCAAGAGGGATGTTAGGAAGACCACTCGATGGTTGATTGGGGATATCTGAGATACCATTGTACCATAATGATATATTGTATCGTGGGTGATGCCATATTAATACTGATAGGCTCGTATTATTAGTATATGCATTTGGGCCGTGTTAGTGTTATTGGCCACTATCATATGGGGGATGCCATATAAATATTGACATGCTTGTATTATTATTATATGCATTTGTTGGGGCCATGTTAGTGCTATTGGTATTGTGGGTGATTTACTATGTTCATGAATATTGATATAATGTATTACTAGTGTTGTGTTTCTACCTATGAACATAATCATGTTCATACCAATATTGATAGGCTCGTATTAATAGTATATGCATTTGTTGGGGCCATTTGAGTGTTATTGGTATTGTGGGTGATATACCATGTTGATGAATATTAAGCTGGCATATTACTGGTGTTGTGTAGAAATTCTACCTATGAACATAATCATGTAGATGAATATTGAGATAGAGTATTACTAGTGTTGTGTTTCTCCCTATGAACATAAGCATGTTGTGATTAACTATTAAGGAGTCCAATTAATTATTCTAACCAATGTGATTAATGCTTATGAGAGTAATGGGCGTTGAGCAGTACAAGGATATTGATTCAAGTGTCACACATGGATGACAGTCTAAGCATGGTGTGGGGTGCCAATCAAGGTGTCATGTTGAGTATTTATAGTGTGCAAGTTTCTATATTTATCATGTTTGATGAATATTGAGCTAGTGTATTACTGGTGTTGTGTCTCTAGCACAATGAACATAATCTTAATTGTTAAGGTTCCCATTAATTATTCTAACCAATGTGATTATAACGCTTATGAGTAATGTGTGTTGAGCAGTGCAAGAATACTAATTAAAGTGTCGCACATGGATGATAGTCTGAGCATGGTGTGGAGTGCCAATCATGGTGTCATGTAAGATCCCCCTGTTCCCACCGAGCAACGGATTCGGGGTACTAGCAGCGGAAGTAGCACATCATGCGTGGGTAGGGGTCTCACACTCGGGGCCTCGCCCACGGATATCCGGACAAGAGACTAATCCGTCGGTTTGTCCAAAACCGAAACTGGAAAAACTTCCTTTACTCGGAAAGCATGGGCGATTCCACCAGGATAACTCTTTACTCTAACGTAGTCAAGATCATTACGGATCAACTGATCTGACTGCACCTTTAACGGTACTTGGTCAAATCAAGGTAGAAACTTGCACTTGGATCATTGGGATCAACGCTTTTTTCCCCATCAAGAGGCACAGCCGTTGATTCCTATCCATAGAACAATTTCTATCCGGGATTTACTTTATCTATCGTAAAAACAAAGTTGAGTCTCGATTTATGGATCCATCAGTCCAGCCTAACCCCATCCGATCCCATGGGTTAGCCAACCGCCCAACCACTGTAGTGATGGGATCCAATTTGGAATTTGGTTAGGTTTTGTCCCGGGTACCAAGGAAAAGAGTTCCAAGGCCCCCTAGCCGGAATTTCATGCAAACATAAAACTAGCCACACCACTTACACACCCAATATGAAAATTGCCTTTTTCTTAGCATCAGCTAACTTTAAAACAATCCTTTAATGAAACCATAGTACCACTGATCACAATCTCCCAATTTATCCAGTTGATTCATAATTTCCCATCATTCCTTCATCAGAGTATCTATGGCATCATTGGCAACTAGAACGCTCACCACCTGTCCACACAGAGGCCGTTTCCATAGTTCCTAGCCCATAATACTCGGCAATATAATCACTTATCAAGATGGACTCTCGTTGAAGATCAGCAAGATCAACCAACAGATCCATATAAAAGAGCCATGGACTCATCCGTTGAGGACCAGCAAGGTCAGTCAACCAGATCCATGCCCGGTTTCACAAAACAACTCTTACTCCTTGTTCCAATATCTTCCTCGACGCACGCGTGGGTATCCTAGGCGACCCAGAGCCCGAGCACCGTATGGTCAGCACCCTCTAGGATCCTTCGCAGGTGACCTAGCGCTTCACTCATAGGCCGCTTCCTTGGTCCCTCATCCACCGTACCGGAAGCTCACCATTTTAATCGAACCGAGGCTGGTCAAGACCTCGGTCGACCTTGCTACGCGAGACGTCCTCCATTGACTCTCCGTCAGCAGTTGCAACTTTATCATTTAGGTCTCCACGACCTTAATCACAAGACGGTCAAAATGCTTCCCCAGCATTCTTGACATAAAACAGCCATTTACAAACAGCATTTACAAACAGTTTACAAATACAGTTTCTATATTAACTCTCATTTTTCCACATTATCCCTCATTAATCCACATTACTTATTCCACATTCCATGTATATGTGTACTCATCCAATCACCTCCTTTTCCATCTCTTCACTTCAGATTCCTTCACATCACATATCATATATTCACATCCATATCCACATCCATACATCCACATCCACATCCACATTCACATCCATACATCCACATCTACATGCTTATCTCCATTTTCACATCCTCATTTATACATCCACATCCCATATCCACATTCATACATACACATCCATATATCCACATCTACATCCACATACATACATACATCCACATCCACATTCCACATTCACATCTACATTCACATTCACATACATCCACATCTACATTCACATTCACATACATCCACATCCCCATTCCCATTCACATCTATACATCCACATCTACATCCACATACATACATACATCCACATCCACATTCCACATTCACATCTATACATCCACATCTACATCCACATTCACATACACCCACATCCACATTTCCATTCACATCTATACATCCACATCCATTCACATCTATACATCCACATCTACATCCACATCCACATTCCCATACATCCTCATCTATACATCCACATACATACATACATCCACATCCACATTCCACATTCACATCTATACATCCACATCTACATCCACATTCACATACATCCACATCCACATTTCCATTCACATCTATACATCCACATCCATTCACATCTATACATCCACATCTACATCCACATTTACATCTATGCATATACATCTTCATGCATATATCCATTTTCATGTTCATACATCCACACTCCCATCTCCATATCCACACATCCACATACATACATCCATTTTTCACATTCCCATTTATATAACCCCATATACCTTCACATCTAATCTTTTACATCACATCCATTCTCGCCCTATCACAACCCATATACATCTTATCCTATCACATACACTTCTTACCTCATCCCCCCATACACATCTTAATTCATCTTATCACATCCTAACTTATTTCATAAGCATCTTATCACCTCTTAACACACCTCTTATCACATCCTATCAACTTCCATACGCATCTTATCAATTCTTATCACATCTCATACACCTCTTATCACATCTTATCACATTTCATATCTTTTTTTTTTAAAAAAGAGAATTCTTTTATTTGATATAAGATTTCTCTACACATTTATTTATACATAAATTCCATTTAAGGAGACTAACACTTTCGAAATTAAAATCAATCTTTTATGCATCTTCTTATGCATGATTTCAATTTGGTAGAGAATTATACTTTTAGAATAAAAGAATTTCTCTTATGCATCTAAGTTAAGCATAAAATCCATTTATGAGGAAAATCATACTTTTAGTATAAAAAGAATAACTTTTATGCATACCTATATGCATGAAATCCAATATGATAAAAGTAACACTTTTGATATAAAATTTTTTCCTTTATGCATACTTCTATGCATGAAAATTAAAAATGATAAAAGTAACACTTTTAATATAAAATTTTTCCTTTATGCATACTTCTATGCATGAAAATTAAAAATGATAAAAGTAACACTTTTGATATAAAAATTTTCTTTTATGCATACTTTTATGTATGAAATAAAAATGATAAAAGTAACACTTTTGATATAAAAATTTTCTTTTATGCATACTTTTATGTATGAAATAAAAATGATAAAAGTAACACTTTTGATATAAAAATTTATCCATTATGCATACTTCTATGCATGAAAATAAAAATGGTAAAAATAACACTTTTGATATAAAAATTTATCCTTTATGCATAATATTAAAATTTAATTTCTCCATGATTATAATGAAATTCTTTCAATTAATCTAGGATGATGATTCCTAGAATATGGTAGGAAGTCCTCTTTTTATGCTTTGAATGAAAATTTTTTATGCATAATTTTTATAAAAATTTTGCCATAGCTCCGCTGCTATGACTGATAAATCTCAATTTTTCTAAGGGATAAAGCTTATCATTAAGGAAATAATTAAAATGATTCTCTAATTGGATCCTTAATCCATAATGGATTGAATCATCAATATACATAAACTAAAAGCATAAGAAAAAGCCATTAATTTGGCCTCAAGCATAGCTTAATCTTGGGTTAAGGAAAAGCTTTATGAAAAGCTTGATTTGGATTGAGAATGGGTCATGAGTATGACCATTTCTTGAGTGAGAGAGAGAATTTACATAAGAATCATTAGAATTTAAACATAAATAAAAATTAACTTCAATAGCATTTATTAAATTATGTAACTCTTCACTACTATTCAAACTTCAATAGCATTTAAAAAAAAACCATACCAATTAAACTTCTCAAGCTTGAGAGGGGTTGAGAAGAGAGAAACATTGAGAAATTATAGAAAGATGAATATTCACTAATTACCTTACAACTTGCTTGATTCTTTGTTCACGGTAGAGGCCCCCAACCAATCAATTGGTTAAGTATGTTGATGGAGCCACTAATTGGGATTAAAGAAAGAGGGAAGCTCCAAAAACTAGTGAATTATTAAATGAATTCACAGTTCTTGGCTTAGGTGGAGTAGAGTAACGATGCATAAACACTATATATTTTTCAACAAGGGGGAGGCTTCTATTTATAGGGAAAATTGAGCTCCTAACCAAACAAACTGATTCTAGAATTTTCTAAATCAGTTTGGTCAATTTTTGACCATTTTTAGGTCAGTTAAGCTAACTTTTTGGAACTAGATTTGAATGAGGAGAGAGGAGAGATGAAATATCTCAATTTTTATGAGTTTAAAACTCATTCAAGCATGTGAAATATGCACCTCCTTTAAAGAACTCCCCTTCCTTACATATGTGTCATAATGGAATCATTTTAATATTGCTCATAGTTTTTTAACTAATAAACCTTGTACATTTTCAACTCTTCATCTTATGTGAAATATGCACCTTCTTTAAAGAACTCCCCTTCCTTACATATGTCATACTTTTAATATTGCTCATAATTTTTTACTAATAAACCTTGTACATTTTCAACTCTTCATCTTATGTGAAATATGCACCTCCTTTAAAGAATTCCCCTTCCTTACATATGTGTCATAATGGAATCATTTTAATATTGCTCATAGTTTTTTACTAATAAACCTTGTACATTTTCAACTCTTCATCTTATGTGAGCATTTACTCATTTTTGGATACCCAAAATATCTCATATTTTTAATATTGCTCATAGTTTTTTACTAATAAACCTTGTACATTTTCAACTCTTCACCTTATGTGAGCATTTACTCATTTTTGGGTATCTTCTTTTTACAAATTGGATTTATCTACTCCCTACACATGGATTGATGCTATTGGCCCATAGGAACCTTAATTGGACCATAGTCTAAAGATTTCTGAAAATCTAGACCCTTAGACTAAGGTTCTTTATACCTATTTCCAATTAATTCCAATTGCACATTGGAAAATTCTTTTTGAATTTCTGTTTCAGGGGAACTCATCTGAATTATAAGAGATATTTTTCTATCCAAAAATATTCAAAATCTGAATATTCTCTCTCTAGAATATTTTCTCTCTCTAAGCTAAAATAGTTAGAAACAAGGTCTTTATATTTCTGAAGAGGGGTTGATTACAGGGGAAGATACTAGACGTCAAAAAGGGGTTGGGAGAGGAATCTTACATTCTACCCCACTTAAAAAACGCGAGATGTCCTCATCTCGCAGGTGGAGTATGATTTCTTTCATCACATCTTCTTCTTCTTCAATCACATTCAACTTTACGCCTTGGAAGTGGACGGTCGATTTTTCCCTGGTATTCTGCTGGAGTATGGATGACTTGAGAACTGTCGGTTAAGTCCTTGGTTTTTCAATTGCAGTAAAGATCTGCCCTTCTTTCCTCTTCTACTTCTTCTGAAATTGTGACTGCTCTGGCTGCTGCAGTCTGAGGTGGAATTCTTTCTCTTTGGTTGCCCCTGTTCTGGAAAGGAGTTCTAAGGTTATTCTGGGTAGAGGCAGATGGTTGATTTGGAGTTCTTCTGGGGTTACCCTGGCTTGGGTGAGACGGACCCTGATTAGACTGGTATGAAGGAATTGGTCTCTGAATTCGGGGTCCTAGACTTCCCTGTCCCCTTGACATGGCAGGAGTTGGGCAGTCTTTTAACTGATGACCAAAACCTTGGCATCCAAAACACCGGTTCTCACTTCTGGGCTCATTGTTCTGCATCCTTAAAATAGATGGTCCTCCTGAGAAAGTATTTTGGGGGAAGGATCTTCCTTCACTTTGGAATCTTCCTGCATCTTGATTCTGAATCGGTCCTTGCTGCCTCTTTGGAGGTGGAAAGTTTGAAGTACCTTCCTGGGCTTGGAATCTTTTAAAGTTAGAGGGTGCAGGTTTTGGCGGGACCTTTACTACAAAGGCTTTGGCAAAATCCTTTGCCATTTTTACTGCTTCAGCCATGGACACTGGTTTGGCATTTTTGACCAGTGTGTCCAAAGGTTCGTTCATTGCCCGAATGAACCTGGCCATGAGCTGTTCTTCATCTAGAGGTGGTGAGTATTTGAGTAGAAGAGCAAAGGCCTGGTGATATTCTTCAATGGTTTTGTTCTCCTGCTTTAGTTCTAAAAATTCGTTCATTTTGGTTTCCAAAAATCCAGGGGGACAGAATCTCTTTCTCAAATAGTTTTTTAGGTCATTCCAAGATTGGGTATTTCTATTTAGACGGTTGGTGTCACAGTGGTTCCTCCATGCTACCCTGGCTGTTTCCACTATTTTCAACCGGCCAAGAGCTATTTTGCTCAGCTCATTATAACCTGTGACGTCAAAATACTCTTCCATGGCTTCCACCCATTTCTCCACAGTCTCACCTAGGTTCTCCCCTTCTCCTTTGAAGGGTCCTGGTTGAGTCCTATGAAGAGCCTTGCGAACATCAGGATCAAGTTCGTTATCTTCAGTGATGACAGGGTCTGGCTGCTGACGGCTACGATTTCCTCGTCTCATGATTCTGTCAAAAATTTATATATTAGAGAGAGAATAGTTATAAGATTAGAGAGGAGATTCTTATTTTTGAATACCTCAAAAACTGGGGAGAATTCTTACATTCTACCCCACTTAAAAAAAGCGCGAGATGTCCTCATCTCGCCAAGTAGAGGACAACTCTTTTTCTTAAGATCCAATTTATTCTAGGGTTCCTTATATTCTGGTCAACCCAACAGAATACGGGGATAAATATCCCTTATATAGAACTCATCATTAAATAATTTCATTTCAGATCATATCATTCATATCTTTAACACGATAATGGTCCATCAGATCAAAAATTTTTCTTTCTGAACATTCCTCCACGGGAATTTCAGTCAAGCAAGTTTTCAATTTGTCATCCCTTAACTTGATATACCGAGTCAAGTGTTAACAGTAGCACTTTGACAGCACAATCCACTAATCTCATAGTGATTTGCTGAAATCATTATCATCATTTATCATTACAGGGACTCGTCCCATTCATCCTCATTGCGGTTTTGCTCAGGTTATTATATTTCAACTAAATTTCAAAAATCATCATTTTTCAATCAGAATCCCAATCAATTCATCAGTTCCCAAACAGAATTAAAAATCATATCAACCACATTCAAATTCATCATCTGGATAGCATTAACGCTTATAATTTCAAGTCTTAGATTTACTCGTATATACTGTCAGTAAAGAGCTGCAGTTATACTCTCGGTATATACGGATAGTCACGGCCCTTGGAATTATAAGGTAAATACCATCATGTCTAGGCCTCAAGCAAGTCAAGGATTCTATATAATTGCGGTACTTCCATCTGAAGACCCAATTACCAAATTACGAATTTCAATTTGAATATCAAATTGTATGAATTATATCACACAATTACAACCTTTTTGTGTTTCTTGATAAATTTCTGACCTATTTGTCTTCTCAATTGATCTTTATTAACCAAATGCTCTGATACCAACTGTAAGATCCCCCTGTTCCCACCGAGCAACGGATTCGGGGTACTAGCAGCGGAAGTAGCACATCATGCGTGGGTAGGGGTCTCACACTCGGGGCCTCGCCCACGGATATCCGGACAAGAGACTAATCCGTCGGTTTGTCCAAAACCGAAACTGGAAAAACTTCCTTTACTCGGAAAGCATGGGCGATTCCACCAGGATAACTCTTTACTCTAACGTAGTCAAGATCATTACGGATCAACTGATCTGACTGCACCTTTAACGGTACTTGGTCAAATCAAGGTAGAAACTTGCACTTGGATCATTGGGATCAACGCTTTTTTCCCCATCAAGAGGCACAGCCGTTGATTCCTATCCATAGAACAATTTCTATCCGGGATTTACTTTATCTATCGTAAAAACAAAGTTGAGTCTCGATTTATGGATCCATCAGTCCAGCCTAACCCCATCCGATCCCATGGGTTAGCCAACCGCCCAACCACTGTAGTGATGGGATCCAATTTGGAATTTGGTTAGGTTTTGTCCCGGGTACCAAGGAAAAGAGTTCCAAGGCCCCCTAGCCGGAATTTCATGCAAACATAAAACTAGCCACACCACTTACACACCCAATATGAAAATTGCCTTTTTCTTAGCATCAGCTAACTTTAAAACAATCCTTTAATGAAACCATAGTACCACTGATCACAATCTCCCAATTTATCCAGTTGATTCATAATTTCCCATCATTCCTTCATCAGAGTATCTATGGCATCATTGGCAACTAGAACGCTCACCACCTGTCCACACAGAGGCCGTTTCCATAGTTCCTAGCCCATAATACTCGGCAATATAATCACTTATCAAGATGGACTCTCGTTGAAGATCAGCAAGATCAACCAACAGATCCATATAAAAGAGCCATGGACTCATCCGTTGAGGACCAGCAAGGTCAGTCAACCAGATCCATGCCCGGTTTCACAAAACAACTCTTACTCCTTGTTCCAATATCTTCCTCGACGCACGCGTGGGTATCCTAGGCGACCCAGAGCCCGAGCACCGTATGGTCAGCACCCTCTAGGATCCTTCGCAGGTGACCTAGCGCTTCACTCATAGGCCGCTTCCTTGGTCCCTCATCCACCGTACCGGAAGCTCACCATTTTAATCGAACCGAGGCTGGTCAAGACCTCGGTCGACCTTGCTACGCGAGACGTCCTCCATTGACTCTCCGTCAGCAGTTGCAACTTTATCATTTAGGTCTCCACGACCTTAATCACAAGACGGTCAAAATGCTTCCCCAGCATTCTTGACATAAAACAGCCATTTACAAACAGCATTTACAAACAGTTTACAAATACAGTTTCTATATTAACTCTCATTTTTCCACATTATCCCTCATTAATCCACATTACTTATTCCACATTCCATGTATATGTGTACTCATCCAATCACCTCCTTTTCCATCTCTTCACTTCAGATTCCTTCACATCACATATCATATATTCACATCCATATCCACATCCATACATCCACATCCACATCCACATTCACATCCATACATCCACATCTACATGCTTATCTCCATTTTCACATCCTCATTTATACATCCACATCCCATATCCACATTCATACATACACATCCATATATCCACATCTACATCCACATACATACATACATCCACATCCACATTCCACATTCACATCTACATTCACATTCACATACATCCACATCTACATTCACATTCACATACATCCACATCCCCATTCCCATTCACATCTATACATCCACATCTACATCCACATACATACATACATCCACATCCACATTCCACATTCACATCTATACATCCACATCTACATCCACATTCACATACACCCACATCCACATTTCCATTCACATCTATACATCCACATCCATTCACATCTATACATCCACATCTACATCCACATCCACATTCCCATACATCCTCATCTATACATCCACATACATACATACATCCACATCCACATTCCACATTCACATCTATACATCCACATCTACATCCACATTCACATACATCCACATCCACATTTCCATTCACATCTATACATCCACATCCATTCACATCTATACATCCACATCTACATCCACATTTACATCTATGCATATACATCTTCATGCATATATCCATTTTCATGTTCATACATCCACACTCCCATCTCCATATCCACACATCCACATACATACATCCATTTTTCACATTCCCATTTATATAACCCCATATACCTTCACATCTAATCTTTTACATCACATCCATTCTCGCCCTATCACAACCCATATACATCTTATCCTATCACATACACTTCTTACCTCATCCCCCCATACACATCTTAATTCATCTTATCACATCCTAACTTATTTCATAAGCATCTTATCACCTCTTAACACACCTCTTATCACATCCTATCAACTTCCATACGCATCTTATCAATTCTTATCACATCTCATACACCTCTTATCACATCTTATCACATTTCATATCTTTTTTTTTTAAAAAAGAGAATTCTTTTATTTGATATAAGATTTCTCTACACATTTATTTATACATAAATTCCATTTAAGGAGACTAACACTTTCGAAATTAAAATCAATCTTTTATGCATCTTCTTATGCATGATTTCAATTTGGTAGAGAATTATACTTTTAGAATAAAAGAATTTCTCTTATGCATCTAAGTTAAGCATAAAATCCATTTATGAGGAAAATCATACTTTTAGTATAAAAAGAATAACTTTTATGCATACCTATATGCATGAAATCCAATATGATAAAAGTAACACTTTTGATATAAAATTTTTTCCTTTATGCATACTTCTATGCATGAAAATTAAAAATGATAAAAGTAACACTTTTAATATAAAATTTTTCCTTTATGCATACTTCTATGCATGAAAATTAAAAATGATAAAAGTAACACTTTTGATATAAAAATTTTCTTTTATGCATACTTTTATGTATGAAATAAAAATGATAAAAGTAACACTTTTGATATAAAAATTTTCTTTTATGCATACTTTTATGTATGAAATAAAAATGATAAAAGTAACACTTTTGATATAAAAATTTATCCATTATGCATACTTCTATGCATGAAAATAAAAATGGTAAAAATAACACTTTTGATATAAAAATTTATCCTTTATGCATAATATTAAAATTTAATTTCTCCATGATTATAATGAAATTCTTTCAATTAATCTAGGATGATGATTCCTAGAATATGGTAGGAAGTCCTCTTTTTATGCTTTGAATGAAAATTTTTTATGCATAATTTTTATAAAAATTTTGCCATAGCTCCGCTGCTATGACTGATAAATCTCAATTTTTCTAAGGGATAAAGCTTATCATTAAGGAAATAATTAAAATGATTCTCTAATTGGATCCTTAATCCATAATGGATTGAATCATCAATATACATAAACTAAAAGCATAAGAAAAAGCCATTAATTTGGCCTCAAGCATAGCTTAATCTTGGGTTAAGGAAAAGCTTTATGAAAAGCTTGATTTGGATTGAGAATGGGTCATGAGTATGACCATTTCTTGAGTGAGAGAGAGAATTTACATAAGAATCATTAGAATTTAAACATAAATAAAAATTAACTTCAATAGCATTTATTAAATTATGTAACTCTTCACTACTATTCAAACTTCAATAGCATTTAAAAAAAAACCATACCAATTAAACTTCTCAAGCTTGAGAGGGGTTGAGAAGAGAGAAACATTGAGAAATTATAGAAAGATGAATATTCACTAATTACCTTACAACTTGCTTGATTCTTTGTTCACGGTAGAGGCCCCCAACCAATCAATTGGTTAAGTATGTTGATGGAGCCACTAATTGGGATTAAAGAAAGAGGGAAGCTCCAAAAACTAGTGAATTATTAAATGAATTCACAGTTCTTGGCTTAGGTGGAGTAGAGTAACGATGCATAAACACTATATATTTTTCAACAAGGGGGAGGCTTCTATTTATAGGGAAAATTGAGCTCCTAACCAAACAAACTGATTCTAGAATTTTCTAAATCAGTTTGGTCAATTTTTGACCATTTTTAGGTCAGTTAAGCTAACTTTTTGGAACTAGATTTGAATGAGGAGAGAGGAGAGATGAAATATCTCAATTTTTATGAGTTTAAAACTCATTCAAGCATGTGAAATATGCACCTCCTTTAAAGAACTCCCCTTCCTTACATATGTGTCATAATGGAATCATTTTAATATTGCTCATAGTTTTTTAACTAATAAACCTTGTACATTTTCAACTCTTCATCTTATGTGAAATATGCACCTTCTTTAAAGAACTCCCCTTCCTTACATATGTCATACTTTTAATATTGCTCATAATTTTTTACTAATAAACCTTGTACATTTTCAACTCTTCATCTTATGTGAAATATGCACCTCCTTTAAAGAATTCCCCTTCCTTACATATGTGTCATAATGGAATCATTTTAATATTGCTCATAGTTTTTTACTAATAAACCTTGTACATTTTCAACTCTTCATCTTATGTGAGCATTTACTCATTTTTGGATACCCAAAATATCTCATATTTTTAATATTGCTCATAGTTTTTTACTAATAAACCTTGTACATTTTCAACTCTTCACCTTATGTGAGCATTTACTCATTTTTGGGTATCTTCTTTTTACAAATTGGATTTATCTACTCCCTACACATGGATTGATGCTATTGGCCCATAGGAACCTTAATTGGACCATAGTCTAAAGATTTCTGAAAATCTAGACCCTTAGACTAAGGTTCTTTATACCTATTTCCAATTAATTCCAATTGCACATTGGAAAATTCTTTTTGAATTTCTGTTTCAGGGGAACTCATCTGAATTATAAGAGATATTTTTCTATCCAAAAATATTCAAAATCTGAATATTCTCTCTCTAGAATATTTTCTCTCTCTAAGCTAAAATAGTTAGAAACAAGGTCTTTATATTTCTGAAGAGGGGTTGATTACAGGGGAAGATACTAGACGTCAAAAAGGGGTTGGGAGAGGAATCTTACATTCTACCCCACTTAAAAAACGCGAGATGTCCTCATCTCGCAGGTGGAGTATGATTTCTTTCATCACATCTTCTTCTTCTTCAATCACATTCAACTTTACGCCTTGGAAGTGGACGGTCGATTTTTCCCTGGTATTCTGCTGGAGTATGGATGACTTGAGAACTGTCGGTTAAGTCCTTGGTTTTTCAATTGCAGTAAAGATCTGCCCTTCTTTCCTCTTCTACTTCTTCTGAAATTGTGACTGCTCTGGCTGCTGCAGTCTGAGGTGGAATTCTTTCTCTTTGGTTGCCCCTGTTCTGGAAAGGAGTTCTAAGGTTATTCTGGGTAGAGGCAGATGGTTGATTTGGAGTTCTTCTGGGGTTACCCTGGCTTGGGTGAGACGGACCCTGATTAGACTGGTATGAAGGAATTGGTCTCTGAATTCGGGGTCCTAGACTTCCCTGTCCCCTTGACATGGCAGGAGTTGGGCAGTCTTTTAACTGATGACCAAAACCTTGGCATCCAAAACACCGGTTCTCACTTCTGGGCTCATTGTTCTGCATCCTTAAAATAGATGGTCCTCCTGAGAAAGTATTTTGGGGGAAGGATCTTCCTTCACTTTGGAATCTTCCTGCATCTTGATTCTGAATCGGTCCTTGCTGCCTCTTTGGAGGTGGAAAGTTTGAAGTACCTTCCTGGGCTTGGAATCTTTTAAAGTTAGAGGGTGCAGGTTTTGGCGGGACCTTTACTACAAAGGCTTTGGCAAAATCCTTTGCCATTTTTACTGCTTCAGCCATGGACACTGGTTTGGCATTTTTGACCAGTGTGTCCAAAGGTTCGTTCATTGCCCGAATGAACCTGGCCATGAGCTGTTCTTCATCTAGAGGTGGTGAGTATTTGAGTAGAAGAGCAAAGGCCTGGTGATATTCTTCAATGGTTTTGTTCTCCTGCTTTAGTTCTAAAAATTCGTTCATTTTGGTTTCCAAAAATCCAGGGGGACAGAATCTCTTTCTCAAATAGTTTTTTAGGTCATTCCAAGATTGGGTATTTCTATTTAGACGGTTGGTGTCACAGTGGTTCCTCCATGCTACCCTGGCTGTTTCCACTATTTTCAACCGGCCAAGAGCTATTTTGCTCAGCTCATTATAACCTGTGACGTCAAAATACTCTTCCATGGCTTCCACCCATTTCTCCACAGTCTCACCTAGGTTCTCCCCTTCTCCTTTGAAGGGTCCTGGTTGAGTCCTATGAAGAGCCTTGCGAACATCAGGATCAAGTTCGTTATCTTCAGTGATGACAGGGTCTGGCTGCTGACGGCTACGATTTCCTCGTCTCATGATTCTGTCAAAAATTTATATATTAGAGAGAGAATAGTTATAAGATTAGAGAGGAGATTCTTATTTTTGAATACCTCAAAAACTGGGGAGAATTCTTACATTCTACCCCACTTAAAAAAAGCGCGAGATGTCCTCATCTCGCCAAGTAGAGGACAACTCTTTTTCTTAAGATCCAATTTATTCTAGGGTTCCTTATATTCTGGTCAACCCAACAGAATACGGGGATAAATATCCCTTATATAGAACTCATCATTAAATAATTTCATTTCAGATCATATCATTCATATCTTTAACACGATAATGGTCCATCAGATCAAAAATTTTTCTTTCTGAACATTCCTCCACGGGAATTTCAGTCAAGCAAGTTTTCAATTTGTCATCCCTTAACTTGATATACCGAGTCAAGTGTTAACAGTAGCACTTTGACAGCACAATCCACTAATCTCATAGTGATTTGCTGAAATCATTATCATCATTTATCATTACAGGGACTCGTCCCATTCATCCTCATTGCGGTTTTGCTCAGGTTATTATATTTCAACTAAATTTCAAAAATCATCATTTTTCAATCAGAATCCCAATCAATTCATCAGTTCCCAAACAGAATTAAAAATCATATCAACCACATTCAAATTCATCATCTGGATAGCATTAACGCTTATAATTTCAAGTCTTAGATTTACTCGTATATACTGTCAGTAAAGAGCTGCAGTTATACTCTCGGTATATACGGATAGTCACGGCCCTTGGAATTATAAGGTAAATACCATCATGTCTAGGCCTCAAGCAAGTCAAGGATTCTATATAATTGCGGTACTTCCATCTGAAGACCCAATTACCAAATTACGAATTTCAATTTGAATATCAAATTGTATGAATTATATCACACAATTACAACCTTTTTGTGTTTCTTGATAAATTTCTGACCTATTTGTCTTCTCAATTGATCTTTATTAACCAAATGCTCTGATACCAACTGTAAGATCCCCCTGTTCCCACCGAGCAACGGATTCGGGGTACTAGCAGCGGAAGTAGCACATCATGCGTGGGTAGGGGTCTCACACTCGGGGCCTCGCCCACGGATATCCGGACAAGAGACTAATCCGTCGGTTTGTCCAAAACCGAAACTGGAAAAACTTCCTTTACTCGGAAAGCATGGGCGATTCCACCAGGATAACTCTTTACTCTAACGTAGTCAAGATCATTACGGATCAACTGATCTGACTGCACCTTTAACGGTACTTGGTCAAATCAAGGTAGAAACTTGCACTTGGATCATTGGGATCAACGCTTTTTTCCCCATCAAGAGGCACAGCCGTTGATTCCTATCCATAGAACAATTTCTATCCGGGATTTACTTTATCTATCGTAAAAACAAAGTTGAGTCTCGATTTATGGATCCATCAGTCCAGCCTAACCCCATCCGATCCCATGGGTTAGCCAACCGCCCAACCACTGTAGTGATGGGATCCAATTTGGAATTTGGTTAGGTTTTGTCCCGGGTACCAAGGAAAAGAGTTCCAAGGCCCCCTAGCCGGAATTTCATGCAAACATAAAACTAGCCACACCACTTACACACCCAATATGAAAATTGCCTTTTTCTTAGCATCAGCTAACTTTAAAACAATCCTTTAATGAAACCATAGTACCACTGATCACAATCTCCCAATTTATCCAGTTGATTCATAATTTCCCATCATTCCTTCATCAGAGTATCTATGGCATCATTGGCAACTAGAACGCTCACCACCTGTCCACACAGAGGCCGTTTCCATAGTTCCTAGCCCATAATACTCGGCAATATAATCACTTATCAAGATGGACTCTCGTTGAAGATCAGCAAGATCAACCAACAGATCCATATAAAAGAGCCATGGACTCATCCGTTGAGGACCAGCAAGGTCAGTCAACCAGATCCATGCCCGGTTTCACAAAACAACTCTTACTCCTTGTTCCAATATCTTCCTCGACGCACGCGTGGGTATCCTAGGCGACCCAGAGCCCGAGCACCGTATGGTCAGCACCCTCTAGGATCCTTCGCAGGTGACCTAGCGCTTCACTCATAGGCCGCTTCCTTGGTCCCTCATCCACCGTACCGGAAGCTCACCATTTTAATCGAACCGAGGCTGGTCAAGACCTCGGTCGACCTTGCTACGCGAGACGTCCTCCATTGACTCTCCGTCAGCAGTTGCAACTTTATCATTTAGGTCTCCACGACCTTAATCACAAGACGGTCAAAATGCTTCCCCAGCATTCTTGACATAAAACAGCCATTTACAAACAGCATTTACAAACAGTTTACAAATACAGTTTCTATATTAACTCTCATTTTTCCACATTATCCCTCATTAATCCACATTACTTATTCCACATTCCATGTATATGTGTACTCATCCAATCACCTCCTTTTCCATCTCTTCACTTCAGATTCCTTCACATCACATATCATATATTCACATCCATATCCACATCCATACATCCACATCCACATCCACATTCACATCCATACATCCACATCTACATGCTTATCTCCATTTTCACATCCTCATTTATACATCCACATCCCATATCCACATTCATACATACACATCCATATATCCACATCTACATCCACATACATACATACATCCACATCCACATTCCACATTCACATCTACATTCACATTCACATACATCCACATCTACATTCACATTCACATACATCCACATCCCCATTCCCATTCACATCTATACATCCACATCTACATCCACATACATACATACATCCACATCCACATTCCACATTCACATCTATACATCCACATCTACATCCACATTCACATACACCCACATCCACATTTCCATTCACATCTATACATCCACATCCATTCACATCTATACATCCACATCTACATCCACATCCACATTCCCATACATCCTCATCTATACATCCACATACATACATACATCCACATCCACATTCCACATTCACATCTATACATCCACATCTACATCCACATTCACATACATCCACATCCACATTTCCATTCACATCTATACATCCACATCCATTCACATCTATACATCCACATCTACATCCACATTTACATCTATGCATATACATCTTCATGCATATATCCATTTTCATGTTCATACATCCACACTCCCATCTCCATATCCACACATCCACATACATACATCCATTTTTCACATTCCCATTTATATAACCCCATATACCTTCACATCTAATCTTTTACATCACATCCATTCTCGCCCTATCACAACCCATATACATCTTATCCTATCACATACACTTCTTACCTCATCCCCCCATACACATCTTAATTCATCTTATCACATCCTAACTTATTTCATAAGCATCTTATCACCTCTTAACACACCTCTTATCACATCCTATCAACTTCCATACGCATCTTATCAATTCTTATCACATCTCATACACCTCTTATCACATCTTATCACATTTCATATCTTTTTTTTAAAAAAAAGAGAATTCTTTTATTTGATATAAGATTTCTCTACACATTTATTTATACATAAATTCCATTTAAGGAGACTAACACTTTCGAAATTAAAATCAATCTTTTATGCATCTTCTTATGCATGATTTCAATTTGGTAGAGAATTATACTTTTAGAATAAAAGAATTTCTCTTATGCATCTAAGTTAAGCATAAAATCCATTTATGAGGAAAATCATACTTTTAGTATAAAAAGAATAACTTTTATGCATACCTATATGCATGAAATCCAATATGATAAAAGTAACACTTTTGATATAAAATTTTTTCCTTTATGCATACTTCTATGCATGAAAATTAAAAATGATAAAAGTAACACTTTTAATATAAAATTTTTCCTTTATGCATACTTCTATGCATGAAAATTAAAAATGATAAAAGTAACACTTTTGATATAAAAATTTTCTTTTATGCATACTTTTATGTATGAAATAAAAATGATAAAAGTAACACTTTTGATATAAAAATTTTCTTTTATGCATACTTTTATGTATGAAATAAAAATGATAAAAGTAACACTTTTGATATAAAAATTTATCCATTATGCATACTTCTATGCATGAAAATAAAAATGGTAAAAATAACACTTTTGATATAAAAATTTATCCTTTATGCATAATATTAAAATTTAATTTCTCCATGATTATAATGAAATTCTTCAATTAATCTAGGATGATGATTCCTAGAATATGGTAGGAAGTCCTCTTTTTATGCTTTGAATGAAAATTTTTTATGCATAATTTTTATAAAAATTTTGCCATAGCTCCGCTGCTATGACTGATAAATCTCAATTTTTCTAAGGGATAAAGCTTATCATTAAGGAAATAATTAAAATGATTCTCTAATTGGATCCTTAATCCATAATGGATTGAATCATCAATATACATAAACTAAAAGCATAAGAAAAAGCCATTAATTTGGCCTCAAGCATAGCTTAATCTTGGGTTAAGGAAAAGCTTTATGAAAAGCTTGATTTGGATTGAGAATGGGTCATGAGTATGACCATTTCTTGAGTGAGAGAGAGAATTTACATAAGAATCATTAGAATTTAAACATAAATAAAAATTAACTTCAATAGCATTTATTAAATTATGTAACTCTTCACTACTATTCAAACTTCAATAGCATTTAAAAAAAAACCATACCAATTAAACTTCTCAAGCTTGAGAGGGGTTGAGAAGAGAGAAACATTGAGAAATTATAGAAAGATGAATATTCACTAATTACCTTACAACTTGCTTGATTCTTTGTTCACGGTAGAGGCCCCCAACCAATCAATTGGTTAAGTATGTTGATGGAGCCACTAATTGGGATTAAAGAAAGAGGGAAGCTCCAAAAACTAGTGAATTATTAAATGAATTCACAGTTCTTGGCTTAGGTGGAGTAGAGTAACGATGCATAAACACTATATATTTTTCAACAAGGGGGAGGCTTCTATTTATAGGGAAAATTGAGCTCCTAACCAAACAAACTGATTCTAGAATTTTCTAAATCAGTTTGGTCAATTTTTGACCATTTTTAGGTCAGTTAAGCTAACTTTTTGGAACTAGATTTGAATGAGGAGAGAGGAGAGATGAAATATCTCAATTTTTATGAGTTTAAAACTCATTCAAGCATGTGAAATATGCACCTCCTTTAAAGAACTCCCCTTCCTTACATATGTGTCATAATGGAATCATTTTAATATTGCTCATAGTTTTTTACTAATAAACCTTGTACATTTTCAACTCTTCATCTTATGTGAGCATTTACTCATTTTTGGATACCCAAAATATCTCATATTTTTAATATTGCTCATAGTTTTTTACTAATAAACCTTGTACATTTTCAACTCTTCACCTTATGTGAGCATTTACTCATTTTTGGGTATCTTCTTTTTACAAATTGGATTTATCTACTCCCTACACATGGATTGATGCTATTGGCCCATAGGAACCTTAATTGGACCATAGTCTAAAGATTTCTGAAAATCTAGACCCTTAGACTAAGGTTCTTTATACCTATTTCCAATTAATTCCAATTGCACATTGGAAAATTCTTTTTGAATTTCTGTTTCAGGGGAACTCATCTGAATTATAAGAGATATTTTTCTATCCAAAAATATTCAAAATCTGAATATTCTCTCTCTAGAATATTTTCTCTCTCTAAGCTAAAATAGTTAGAAACAAGGTCTTTATATTTCTGAAGAGGGGTTGATTACAGGGGAAGATACTAGACGTCAAAAAGGGGTTGGGAGAGGAATCTTACATGTCATGTAGAGTATTTATGACGGTGTGCAAATGTCTATATTTAATTAACGCCATATTTTAGATTTGTCCGCCGAATGTTGTAGTTGTAATTGCAATGTATTCTATGTTTGCGCATCTTAAATGTGTAAGAGATCAATTTTTTTTATTCTTAAGGTATTGCATAAGGTACTAAGATTTATATTTGAAAAATAAGACGCATATTTGGATGTACTCAATCCTATTATTGCAGATGGGAAGGAGAGCCACCATCTACAAGGGACACATTAGACCCAATGTTGTGTTGTGAGTTTTTCTTCCTTATTTTTGCACTTTCTATTGGTGGATTATGTTTATAGTCTTGTTTCAAAGAGAGAAATGGTATACGTACTTAAAAGCTTTTGTAAATCTATGAGCAAGTCTTCGGCGGCCACACATAAAAAAGTTGGTCGTGCATTTCTAATGAGAAAGGACATAAACCCATTATCCAAACTAGAGTGTACTCTCTCGCTCTCTTGTGTGCTAAGTGGTTGTTTTCATAATTAGAGAGGGATTACTTGCACACTTAAGCAATAGAGTGCTTTTTCTCTATAATGAGATTGTGTGAGGTTAGCATCGTTATGCAATCGGTTGCACCCACAGAGCTTACCTTGCTTTTACTTGCAAATAGTAATAGTAATAGTAATAGTAAGAAGCTTGATAAGGAGAAGAGTCATGTGTGAACATGAACATAGCAAAAGAAAAATAAAGTACCCAGAATTCCAAGAATTTGAAGTATATATATCAAATGCCAGTTAGCAATTACGAAAGTTATAAAGTGCAATGTTGCATATTCTACATTCATAAGATTTGTAATCAATTCAAAGCCCTTGAGAAAATTAATCATTAGAGAAATGGATGTGCTCTCTCTCTCTCTCTCTCTCTCTCTCTCTCTCTCTCTCTCTCTGTCCCGTGCACGCGCCATTAAAAGTATTTATGTCACATAACTTCTTGGATTGGAGAAGAAAGAAAAGGGAAGAGGTGGTTCTTTCTTATCATCCTTTGCTAGACTCTCTCTCTCCCCCCTTTTCTCTCTCCATCTCTCTCCCTTTAGCCATTACAAGCACCTATGTCACATAACTTCCTAGATTGGAGAAGAAAAAAGAGAGAACTGGTGGTTCTGTTTATGATCCTTTGCTAGATTGGATTCACATAACTAATGTTGCACCCCATTTTCTAGATTTGGATTCACATAACTAATATCATATAACTTCCTAGGTTGGAGAAGAAAGAAGAGGGAAGAGGTGGTTCTCTCATATCATCCTTTGCTACATTGGATTCACATAATTAATTTCGCAGCCCATTCCCTTATGGAAATAAACGATTCAACTTTTAATTTAATTATATTCTTAACATGGCTTGCAACTATCCGGTTGAAGAATGCCATGTGAACTTTTATCTTGCCTTGGCAAAATGGCTAAAATTTTAGCAGTTTTAGTTCTAAAATCAATTGATAATTAATTAAGGTGAATTAGCACATGGTTTATTTATACATGATGCAACCATACCACACATGGTCCTAACCAGTATGATAGCATGCAAAGGGTGTTTGGGAGGGGGTAAGGCACATGAGAGGGAGCTGAAACAAACTAAGGGAATGTGGTGAGGAAGAAACGAAGAAGAGATTACATTGAGCGGTTATGGAGACATCTCTAGAGAAGAGGTGTCTCCATGCTCTTAGTAGTGATTAAAATATAGAGACTTTAGGATTTGTGGAGACACCTCTAGGGAAGAGGTCCATGCTCTTTGTAGAGATTTATAGAGACTTTAGGATTTGATATAGTTGTGACTCACCTCAGCATTAAATGTGTCCAAGCAAGGCTTAAAGAGGCTCAATTGCAAACCGAAGCAAGAGGGATGTTAGGAAGACCACTCTATGGTTGACTGGGGATATCTGAGATACCATTGTACCATAATGATATATTGTATTGTGGGTGATGCCATATTAATACTGATAGGCTCGTATTATTAGTATATGCGTTTGGGTCGTGTTAGTGTTATTGGCCACTATCATGGGGAATGCCATATTAATATTGACATGCTTGTATTATTATTATATGCATTTGTTGGGGCCATGTTAGTGTTATTGGTATTGTGGGTGATTAACTATGTTTATGAATATTGAGATAGTGTATTACTGGTGTTGTTTTTCTACCTATGAATATAATCATGTTCATACTAATATTGATAGGCTCGTATTATTAGTATATGCATTTGTTGGGGCCATTTTAGTGTTATTAGTATTGTGCGTGATATACCATGTTGATGAATATTGAGCTGGCGTATTACTGGTGTTGTGTAGAAATTCTACCTATGAACATAATCATGTAGATAAATATTGAGCTAGTGTATTACTAGTGTTGTGTTTCTACCTATGAACATATTGTGATTAATTATTAAGGAGTCCAATTAATTATTCTAACCAATGTGATTAATGCTTATGAGAGTAATAGATGTTGAGCAGTGCAAGGATACTGATTCAAGTGTCATACATGCATGACAGTCTAACCATGGTGTGGGGTGCCAATCAAGGTGTCATGTAGAGTAGTTATGGCAGTGTGCAAATTTTTATATTTATCATGTTGATGAATATTGAGCTTGAGTAATGTGTGTTGTCGCACATGGATGATGGTCTAAGCATGGTGTGGAGTGCCAATCATGGTGTCATGTAGATTATTTATGGTAGTGTGCAAATGTCTATATTTAATTAACGCCGTATTTAAGCTTTGTCCGTTGAATGTTGTAGTTGTAATTGCAATGTATTCTATGTTTTCACATCTTAGATGTGTAGGAGATTAATTTATTTATTGTTAAGGTATTGCATAAGGTACTAAGGTTTAATTTGAAAAATAAGACCCATATTTGGATGTACTCAATCCTATTATTGCCTTCATGGGTCTATTTTTGGAATAAAAGATATAAATACTACAGATGGGAAGGGGAGCCACCATCTACAAGGGACACATTAGACCCAATGCTGTGTTGTGAGTTTTTCTTCCTTATTTTTGCACTTTCTATTGGTGGATTATGTTTATAGTCTTGTTTCAAAGAGAGATGGTATACGTACTTAAAAGCTTTTGTAAATCTATGAGCAAGTCTTCGGCGGCCACACATAAAAAAGTTGGTCGTGCATTTCTAATGAGAAAGGACATAAACCCATTATCCAAACTAGAGTGTATTCTCTCGCTCTCTTGTGTGCTAAGTGGTTGTTTTCATAATTAGAGAGGGATTACTTGCACACTTAAGCAATAGAGTGCTTTTTCTCTATAATGAGATTGTGTGAGGTTAGCATTGTTATGTAATCGGTTGCACCCACCACAGAGCTTACCTTGCTTTTTATTGCAAATAGTAATAGTAAGAAGCTTGATAAGGAGAAGAGTCATGTGTGAACATGAACATAGCAAGAAAAATAAAGTACCCAGAAATCCAAGAATTTGAAGTACATATATCAAATGCTAGTTTTAGCAATTACGAAAGTTATAAAATGCAATGTTGCATATTCTACATTCTCAAAAGATTTGTAATCAATTCAAAGCCCTTGAGAAAATTAATCCTTAGACAAATGGATGTGCTCTCTCTCTCTCTCTCTCTCTCTCTCTCTCTCTCTCTCTCTCTCTCTCTCTCTCGCATGCACACGCATTAAAAGTATTTATGTCACATAACTTCCTGGACTGGAGAAGAAAGAAAAGGGAAGAGGTGGTGCTTTTTTATCATCCTTTGCTAGACTCTCTCTCCCCCCTTTTCTCTCTCCATCTCTCTCCCTTTAGCCATTACAAGCACCTATGTCACATAACTTCCTATATTGGACAAGAAAAAAGAGGGAACTGGTGGTTCTCTTTATCATCCTTTGCTAGATTGGATTCACATAACTAATGTTGCACCCCATTTTCTAGATTTGGATTCACATAACTAATATCCTATATATTCCTAGGTTGGAGAAGAAAGAAGAGGGAAGAGGTGGTTCTCTCATATCATCCTTTGCTAGATTGGATTCACACAATTAAAATCGCAGCCCATTCCCTTATGGAAATAAACGATTCAACTTTTAATTTAATTATATTTTTAACATGGCTTGCAACTATCCGCTTGAAAAATGCCATGTGAACTTTTATCTTGCCTTGGCAAAATGGCTAAAATTTTGACAGTTTTAGTTCTAAAATCAATCGACGATTAATTAAGGTGAATTAGCACATGGTTTATTTATACATGATGCAACCATACCACACATGGTCCTAACCAGTATGATAGCATGCAAAGGGTGTCTGGGAGAGGGTAAGGCACATGAGAGAGAGAGCTGAAACAAACTAAGGGAATGTGGTGAGGAAGAAATGAAGAAGAGATTACATTGAGCGGTTATGGAGACATCTCTAGAGAAGAGGTGTCTCCATGCTCTTAGTAGTGATTAAAATATAGAGACTTTAGGATTTGTGGAGACACCTCTAGGGAAGAGGTCCATGCTCTTTGTAGAGATTTATAGAGACTTTAGGATTTGATATAGTTGTGACTCGCCTCAGCATTAAATGGGTCCAACCAAGGCTTAAAGAGGCTCAATTGCAAACCCAAGCAAGACGAGAGGTGGTTTTCTTATATCATCCTTTGCTAGATTGGATTCACATAATTAATTTCGCAGCCCATTCCCTTATGGAAATAAATGATTCAACTTTTAATTTAATCATATTTTTTAGATGGCTTGCAACTATCCACATAATCAATCACGTTCACAAAATAGTTTACATATGTGGCTTTGTAATATTTTTTCACAAAACCTCAACAAGATTGACAAACCGAATCTCCAAAATGTGTCCTATCTCCTTATGACAAAATTGATTTGTTCTACATCTGTGGCTATTATTATCCATTTCACAAAATCCAAACGACGTAGATATTATAATACATTCCCAAGAAGAACAAAAACTTCGTGCCTTGTAGTGAAAAAGCTTTATATAACCTTCTAATTTCTAGCCTTGTACTTTTTGTGTTCCCTTTAAAATTTTTTTAAAAGGTAAAAATAAGACAAATGGACGTACTCTCTCTCTTTCCTCATTAAAAGCACCTCTGTCATAACTTCTTAGATTGGAGAAAAAACAAGAGGGAAGAGGTGGTTTTTTTAATCATCCTTTGCTAGATTGGATTCACATAACTAATTTCACACCCTATTTTCTATATTAGATTCGCATAACTTTTTGGATTGGAGAAGAAAAAAGAGGGAAGTGGTGGTTCTTTTTTATATTCCTTTCCTAGATTTGATTCACATAACTAATGTTGCACCCCATTCCCTTATGGGAATAAATGAATCTTCTTTCAATTGTGTCCACAATTAATCATGTTTTCAAGATGGCTTGCAACTATCCCCATAATCACTCACCTTCACAAAATAACTTGCTTACATATGTGGCTACGATAATTTTTTCACAAAACCTCAACAAGATTGAGATACCAAATCTCCAAAATGTATCCCGTCTCCCCATGGCAAAAGTGATTCGCCATGGCTGTTATTATCCTTTTCATAAACCCCAACTTAACATAAACCATTGACTATTGTATCATTTATGAAACCGATTGAAAAATGCCATGTGAACTTTTATCTTGCCTTGGAAAAATGGTTAAAATTTTGGTTGTTTTAGCTCTAAAATCAATCGATGATTAATTAAGGTGAATTAGCACATGGTTTATTTGTACATGATGCAACCATACCACACATGGTCCTAATCAGTATGATAGCATGCTAAGGGTGTTTGGGAGGGGGTAAGGCACATGAGAGGAAGCTAAAACAAACTAAGGGAATGTGGCGAGGAAGAAACAAAGAAGAGATTACATTGAGCAGATATGGAGACATCTCTAGGAAAGAGATGTCTCCATGCTGTTAGTAGTGATTAAAATATAGAGACTTTAGGATTTGTGGAGACACCTCCAGGGAAGAGGTCCATGCTCTTTGTAGATATTTGAAGAGACTTTAGGATTTGATATAATTGTGACTCACCTCAGCATTAAATGGGTTTAAGCAAGGCTTAAAGAGGCTCAATTGCAAACCCAAGCAAGAGGGATGTTAGGAAGACCACTCCATGGTTGATTGGGGATATCTGAGATACCATTGTACCATAATGATATATTGTATTGTGGGTGATGCCATATTAATACTGATAGGCTCGTATTATTAGTATATGCATTTGGGCCGTGTTAGTGTTATTGGGCACTATCATATGGGGGATGCTATATTAATATTGACATGCTTGTATTATTATTATATGCATTTGTTGGGGCCATGTTAGTGTTATTGGTATTGTGGGTGATTTACTATGTTCATGAATATTGATATAATGTATTACTGGTGTTGTGTTTCTACCGATGAACATAATCATGTTCATACTAATATTGATAGGCTCGTATTAATAGTATATGCATTTGTTGGGGCCATTTGAGTGTTATTGGTATTGTGGGTGATATACCATGTTGATGAATATTAAGCTGGCATATTACTGGTGTTGTGTAGAAATTCTACTTATGAACATAATCATGTAGATGAATATTGAGATAGAGTATTACTAGTGTTGTGTTTCTCCCTATGAACATAAGCATGTTGTGATTAACTATTAAGGAGTCCAATTAATTATTCTAACCAATGTGATTAATGCTTATGAGAGTAATGGGCGTTGAGCAGTGCAAGGATATTGATTCAAGTGTCACACATGGATGACAGTCTAAGCATGGTGTGGGGTGCCAATCAAGGTGTCATGTTGAGTATTTATAGTGTGCAAGTTTCTATATTTATCATGTTTGATGAATATTGAGCTAGTGTATTACTGGTGTTGTGTCTCTAGCACAATGAACATAATCTTAATTGTTAAGGTTCCCATTAATTATTCTAACCAATGTGATTATAACGCTTATGAGTAATGTGTGTTGAGCAGTGCAAGAATACTAATTAAAGTGTCGCACATGGATGATAGTCTGAGCATGGTGTGGAGTTCCAATCATGGTGTCATGTAGAGTATTTATGACGGTGTGCAAATGTCTATATTTAATTAACGCCATATTTTAGATTTGTCCGCCAAATGTTGTAGTTGTAATTGCAATGTATTCTATGTTTGCACATCTTAGATGTGTAAGAGATCAACTTTTTTTATTCTTAAGGTATTGCATAAGGTACTAAGATTTATATTTGAAAAATAAGACGCATATTTGGATGTACTCAATCCTATTATTGCAGATGGGAAGGAGAGCCACCATCTACAAGGGACACATTAGACCCAATGTTGTGTTGTGAGTTTTTCTTCCTTATTTTTGCACTTTCTATTGGTGGATTATTTTTATAGTCTTGTTTCAAAGAGAGAAATGGTATACGTACTTAAAAGCTTTTGTAAATCTATGAGCAAGTCTTCGGCGGCCACACATAAAAAAGTTGGTCGTGCATTTCTAATGAGAAAGGACATAAACCCATTATCCAAACTAGAGTGTACTCTCTCGCTCTCTTGTTTGCTAAGTGGTTGTTTTCATAATTAGAGAGGGATTACTTGCACACTTAATCAATAGAGTGCTTTTTCTCTATAATGAGATTGTGTGAGGTTAGCATCGTTATGCAATCGGTTGCACCCACAGAGCTTACCTTGCTTTTACTTGCAAATAGTAATAGTAATAGTAATAGTAAGAAGCTTGATAAGGAGAAGAGTCATGTGTGAACATGAACATAGCAAAAGAAAAATAAAGTACCCAGAATTCCAAGAATTTGAAGTATATATATCAAATGCCAGTTAGCAATTACGAAAGTTATAAAGTGCAATGTTGCATATTCTACATTCATAAGATTTGTAATCAATTCAAAGCCCTTGAGCAAATTAATCATTAGATAAATGAATGTGCTATCTCTCTCTCTCTCTCTCTCTCTCTCTCTCTCTCTCTCTCTCTCTCTCTCTCTCTCTCTCTCTCTCTCTGTGTGTGTGTGTCCCGTGCACGCGCCATTAAAAGTATTTATGTCACATAACTTCTTGGATTGGAGAAGAAAGAAAAGGGAAGAGGTGGTTCTTTCTTATCATCCTTTGCTAGACTCTCTCTCTCCCCCCTTTTCTCTATCCATCTCTCTCCCTTTAGCCATTACAAGCACCTATGTCACATAACTTCCTAGATTGGAGAAGAAAAAAGAGAGAACTGGTGGTTCTGTTTATGATCCTTTGCTAGATTGGATTCACATAACTAATGTTGCACCCCATTTTCTAGATTTGGATTCACATAACTAATATCATATAACTTCCTAGGTTGGAGAAGAAAGAAGAGGGAAGAGGTTGTTCTCTCATATCATCCTTTGCTACATTGGATTCACATAATTAATTTCGCAGCCCATTCCCTTATGGAAATAAACGATTCAACTTTTAATTTAATTATATTCTTAACATGGCTTGCAACTATCCGGTTGAAGAATGCCATGTGAACTTTTATCTTACCTTGGCAAAATGGCTAAAATTTTGGCAGTTTTAGTTCTAAAATCAATTGATAATTAATTAAGGTGAATTAGCACATGGTTTATTTATACATGATGCAACCATACCACACATGGTCCTAACCAGTATGATAGCATGCAAAGGGTGTTTGGGAGGGGGTAAGGCACATGAGAGGGAGCTGAAACAAACTAAGGGAATGTGGTGAGGAAGAAACGAAGAAGAGATTACATTGAGCGGTTATGGAGACATCTCTAGAGAAGAGGTGTCTCCATGCTCTTAGTAATGATTAAAATATAGAGACTTTAGGATTTGTGGAGACACCTCTAGGGAAGAGGTCCATGCTCTTTGTAGAGATTTATAGAGACTTTAGGATTTGATATAGTTGTGACTCACCTCAGCATTAAATGTGTCCAAGCAAGGCTTAAAGAGGCTCAATTGCAAACCGAAGCAAGAGGGATGTTAGGAAGACCACTCTATGGTTGACTGGGGATATCTGAGATACCATTGTACCATAATGATATATTGTATTGTGGGTGATGCCATATTAATACTGATAGGCTCGTATTATTAGTATATGCGTTTGGGCCGTGTTAGTGTTATTGGCCACTATCATGGGGAATGCCATATTAATATTGACATGCTTGTATTATTATTATATGCATTTGTTAGGGCCATGTTAGTGTTATTGGTATTGTGGGTGATTTACTATGTTTATGAATATTGAGATAGTGTATTATTGGTGTTGTGTTTCTACCTATGAATATAATCATGTTCATACTAATATTGACAGGCTCGTATTATTAGTATATGCATTTGTTGGGGCCATTTTAGTGTTATTAGTATTGTGCGTGATATACCATGTTGATGAATATTGAGCTGGCGTATTACTGGTGTTGTGTAGAAATTCTACCTATGAACATAATCATGTAGATAAATATTGAGCTAGTGTATTACTAGTGTTGTGTTTCTACCTATGAACATATTGTGATTAATTATTAAGGAGTCCAATTAATTATTCTAACCAATGTGATTAATGCTTATGAGAGTAATGGATGTTGAGCAGTGCAAGGATACTAATTCAAGTGTCATACATGGATGACAGTCTAAGCATGGTGTGGGGTGCCAATCAAGGTGTCATGTAGAGTAGTTATGGCAGTGTGCAAATTTTTATATTTATCATGTTGATGAATATTGAGCTAGTGTATTATTGGTGTTGTGTTTCTGCCAATGAACATAATCTTAATTGTTGAGGATTCCAATTAATTATTCTAACCAATGTGATTATAACGCTTATGAGTAATGTGTGTTGTCGCACATGGATGACGGTCTAAGCATGGTGTGGAGTGCCAATCATTGTGTCATGTAGATTATTTATGGTAGTGTGCAAATGTCTATATTTAATTAACGCCGTATTTAAGCTTTGTCCGTTGAATGTTGTAGTTGTAATTGCAATGTATTCTATGTTTTCACATCTTAGATGTGTAGGAGATTAATTTATTTATTGTTAAGGTATTGCATAAGGTACTAAGGTTTAATTTGAAAAATAAGACCCATATTTGGATGTACTCAATCCTATTATTGCCTCCATGGGTCTATTTTTGGAATAAAAGATATAAATACTACAGATGGGAAGGGGAGCCACCATCTACAAGGGACACATTAGACCCAATGCTGTGTTGTGAGTTTTTCTTCCTTATTTTTGCACTTTCTATTGGTGGATTATGTTTATAGTCTTGTTTCAAAGAGAGATGGTATACGTACTTAAAAGCTTTTGTAAATCTATGAGCAAGTCTTCGGTGGCCACACATAAAAAAGTTGGTCATGCATTTCTAATGAGAAAGGACATAAACCCATTATCCAAACTAGAGTGTATTCTCTCGCTCTCTTGTGTGCTAAGTGGTTGTTTTCATAATTAGAGAGGGATTACTTGCACACTTAAGCAATAGAGTGCTTTTTCTCTATAATGAGATTGTGTGAGGTTAGCATTGTTATGTAATCGGTTGCACCCACCACAGAGCTTACCTTGCATTTTATTGCAAATAGTAATAGTAAGAAGCTTGATAAGGAAAAGAGTCATGTGTGAACATGAACATAGCAAGAAAAATAAAGTACCCAGAAATCCAAGAATTTGAAGTACATATATCAAATGCTAGTTTTAGCAATTACGAAAGTTATAAAGTGCAATGTTGCATATTCTACATTCTCATAAGATTTGTAATCAATTCAAAGCCCTTGAGAAAATTAATCCTTAGACAAATGGATGTGCTCTCTCTCTCTCTCTCTCTCTCTCTCTCTCTCTCTCTCTCTCTCTCTCTCTCTCTCTCTCTCTCTCTCTCTCTCTCTCATGCACACGCCATTAAAAGTATTTATGTCACATAACTTCCTGGATTGGAGAAGAAAGAAAAGGGAAGAGGTGGTTCTTTTTTATCATCCTTTGCTAGACTCTCTCTCCCCCCTTTTCTCTCTCCATCTCTCTCCCTTTAGCCATTACAAGCACCTATGTCACATAACTTCCTGGATTGGAGAAGAAAAAAGAGGGAACTGGTGGTTCTCTTTATCATCCTTTGCTAGATTGGATTCACATAACTAATGTTGCACCCCATTTTCTAGATTTGGATTCACATAACTAATATCCTATATATTCCTAGGTTGGAGAAGAAAGAAGAGGGAAGAGGTGGTTCTCTCATATCATCCTTTGCTAGATTGGATTCACACAATTAAAATCGCAGCCCATTCCCTTATGGAAATAAACGATTCAACTTTTAATTTAATTATATTTTTAACATGGCTTGCAACTATCCGGTTGAAAAATGCCATGTGAACTTTTATCTTGCCTTGGCAAAATGGCTAAAATTTTGACAGTTTTAGTTCTAAAATCAATCGACGATTAATTAAGGTGAATTAGCACATGGTTTATTTATACATGATGCAACCATACCACACATGGTCCTAACCTGTATGATAGCATGCAAAGGGTGTTTGGGAGAGGGTAAGGCACATGAGAGAGAGAGATGAAACAAACTAAGGGAATGTGGTGAGGAAGAAATGAAGAAGAGATTACATTGAGCGGTTATGGAGACATCTCTAGAGAAGAGGTGTCTCCATTCTCTTAGTAGTGATTAAAATATAGAGACTTTAGGATTTGTGGAGACACCTCTAGGGAAGAGGTGCATGCTCTTGTAGAGATTTATAGAGACTTTAGGATTTGATATAGTTGTGACTCACCTCAGCATTAAATAGGTCCAACCAAGGCTTAAAGAGGCTCAATTGCAAACCCAAGCAAGAGGAGAGGTGGTTTTCTTATATCATCCTTTGCTAGATTGGATTCACATAATAAAGTTCGCAGCCCATTCCCTTATGGAAATAAATGATTCAACTTTTAATTTAATCATATTTTTAAGATGGCTTGCAACTATCCACATAATCAATCACGTTCACAAAATAGTTTACATATGTGGCTCTGCAATATTTTTTCACAAAACCTCAACAAGATTGACAAACCGAATCTCCAAAATGTGTCCTATCTCCTTATGACAAAATTGATTTGTTCTACATCTGTGGCTATTATTATCCGTTTCACAAAATCCAAACGACGTAGATATTATAATACATTCCCAAGAAGAACAAAAACTTCGTGCCTTGTAGTGAAAAAGCTTTATATAACCTTCTAATTTCTAGCCTTGTACTTTTTGTGTTCCCTTTAAAAATTTTTTAAAAGGTAAAAATAAGACAAATGGACGTACTCTCTCTCTTTCCTCATTAAAAGCACCTCTGTCATAACTTCTTAGATTGGAGAAGAAACAAGAGGGAAGAGGTGGTTTTTTTAATCATCCTTTGCTAGATTGGATTCACATAACTAATTTCACACCCTATTTTCTATATTAGATTCGCATAACTTTTTGGATTGGAGAAGCAAAAAGAGGGAAGTGGTGGTTCTTTTTTATATTCCTTTCCTAGATTTGATTCACATAACTAATGTTGCACCCCATTCCCTTATGGGAATAAATGAATCTTCTTTCAATTGTGTCCACAATTAATCATGTTTTCAAGATGGCTTGCAACTATCCCCATAATCACTCACCTTCACAAAATAGCTTGCTTACATATGTGGCTACGATAATTTTTTCACAAAACCTCAACAAGATTGAGATACCAAATCTCCAAAATGTGTCCCGTCTCCCCATGGCAAAAGTGATTCGCCATGGCTGTTATTATCCTTTTCATAAACCCCAACTCAACATAAACCATTGACTATTGTATTATTTATGAAACCGATTGAAAAATGCCATGTGAACTTTTATCTTGCCTTGGAAAAATGGTTAAAATTTTGGTTGTTTTGGCTCTAAAATCAATCGATGATTAATTAAGGTGAATTAGCACATGGTTTATTTGTACATGATGCAACCATACCACACATGGTCCTAATCAGTATGATAGCATGCTAAGGGTGTTTGGGAGGGGGTAAGGCACATGAGAGGGAGCTAAAACAAACTAAGGGAATGTGGCGAGGAAGAAACAAAGAAGAGATTACATTGAGCGAATATGGAGACATCTCTAGGAAAGAGATGTCTCCATGCTGTTAGTAGTGATTAAAATATAGAGACTTTAGGATTTGTGGAGACACCTCCAGGGAAGAGGTCCATGCTCTTTGTAGATATTTGAAGAGACTTTAGGATTTGATATAGTTGTGACTCACCTCAGCATTAAATGGGTTCAAGCAAGGCTTAAAGAGGCTCAATCGCAAACCCAAGCAAGAGGGATGTTAGGAAGACCACTCGATGGTTGATTGGGGATGTTAGGAAGACCACTCGATGGTTGATTGGGGATATCGGATATACCATTGTACCATAATGATATATTGTATCGTGGGTGATGCCATATTAATACTGATAGGCTCGTATTATTAGTATATGCATTTGGGCCGTGTTAGTGTTATTGGCCACTATCATATGGGGGATGCCATATTAATATTGACATGCTTGTATTATTATTATATGCATCTGTTGGGGCCATGTTAGTGTTATTGGTATTGTGGGTGATTTACTATGTTCATGAATATTGACATAATGTATTACTGGTGTTGTGTTTCTACCTATGAACATAATCATGTTCATACCAATATTGATAGGCTCGTATTAATAGTATATGCATTTGTTGGGGCCATTTGAGTGTTATTGGTATTGTGGGTGATATACCATGTTGATGAATATTAAGCTGGCATATTACTGGTGTTGTGTAGAAATTCTACCTATGAACATAATCATGTAGATGAATATTGAGATAGAGTATTACTAGTGTTGTGTTTCTCCCTATGAACATAAGCATGTTGTGATTAACTATTAAGGAGTCCAATTAATTATTCTAACCAATGTGATTAATGCTTATGAGAGTAATGGGCGTTGAGCAGTGCAAGGATATTGATTCAAGTGTCACACATGGATGACAGTCTAAGCATGGTGTGGGGTGCCAATCAAGGTGTCATGTTGAGTATTTATAGAGTGTGCAAGTTTCTATATTTATCATGTTTGATGAATATTGAGCTTGTGTATTACTGGTGTTGTGCCTCTAGCACAATGAACATAATCTTAATTGTTAAGGATTCCCATTAATTATTCTAACCAATGTGATTATAACGCTTATGAGTAATGTGTGTTGAGCAGTGCAAGAATACTAATTAAAGTGTCGCACATGGATGACGGTCTGAGCATGGTGTGGAGTGCCAATCATGGTGTCATGTAGAGTATTTATGACGGTGTGCAAATGTCTATATTTAATTAACGCCATATTTTAGATTTGTCCGCCAAATGTTGTAGTTGTAATTGCAATGTATTCTATGTTTGCACATCTTAGATGTGTAAGAGATCAATTTTTATATTGTTAAGGTATTGCATAAGGTACTAAGATTTATATTTGAAAAATAAGACGCATATTTGGATGTACTCAATCCTATTATTGCAGATGGGAAGGAGAGCCACCATCTACAAGGGACACATTAGACCCAATGTTGTGTTGTGAGTTTTTCTTCCTTATTTTTGCACTTTCTGTTGGTGGATTATGTTTATAGTCTTGTTTCAAAGAGAGAAATGGTATACGTACTTTAAAGCTTTTGTAAATCTATGAGCAAGTCTTCGGCGGCCACACATAAAAAAGTTGGTCGTGCATTTCTAATGAGAAAGGACATAAACCCATTATCCAAACTAGAGTGTACTCTCTCGCTCTCTTGTGTGCTAAGTGGTTGTTTTCATAATTAGAGAGGGATTACTTGCACACTTAAGCAATAGAGTGCTTTTTCTCTATAATGAGATTGTGTGAGGTTAGCATCGTTATGCAATCGGTTGCACCCACAGAGCTTACCTTGATTTTACTTGCAAATAGTAATAGTAATAGTAATAGTAAGAAGCTTGATAAGGAGAAGAGTCATGTGTGAACATGAACATAGCAAAAGAAAAATAAAGTACCCAGAATTCCAAGAATTTGAAGTATATATATCAAATGCCAGTTAGCAATTACGAAAGTTATAAAGTGCAATGTTGCATATTCTACATTCATAAGATTTGTAATCCATTCAAAGCCCTTGAGCAAATTAATCATTAGACAAATGGATGTGCTCTCTCTCTCTCTCTCTCTCTCTCTCTCTCTCTCTCTCTCTCTCTCTCTGTGTCCCGTGCACGCGCCATTAAAAGTATTTATGTCACATAACTTCTTGGATTGGAGAAGAAAGAAAAGGGAAGAGGTGGTTCTTTCTTATCATCCTTTGCTAGACTCTCTCTCTCCCCCCTTTTCTCTATCCATCTCTCTCCCTTTAGCCATTACAAGCACCTATGTCACATAACTTCCTGGATTGGAGAAGAAAAAAGAGGGAACTGGTGGTTCTCTTTATCATCCTTTGCTAGATTGGATTCACATAACTAATGTTGCACCCCATTTTCTAGATTTGGATTCACATAACTAATATCCTATATATTCCTAGGTTGTTGGAGAAGAAAGAAGAGGGAAGAGGTGGTTCTCTCATATCATCCTTTGCTAGATTGGATTCACACAATTAAAATCGCAGCCCATTCCCTTATGGAAATAAACGATTCAACTTTTAATTTAATTATATTTTTAACATGGCTTGCAACTATCCGCTTGAGAAATGCCATGTGAACTTTTATCTTGCCTTGGCAAAATGGCTAAAATTTTGACAATTTTAGTTCTAAAATCAATTGACGATTAATTAAGGTGAATTAGCACATGGTTTATTTATACATGATGCAACCATACCACACATGGTCCTAACCTGTATGATAGCATGCAAAGGGTGTTTGGGAGAGGGTAAGGCACATGAGAGAGAGAGCTGAAACAAACTAAGGGAATGTGGTGAGGAAGAAATGAAGAAGAGATTACATTGAGCGGTTATGGAGACATCTCTAGAGAAGAGGTGTCTCCATGCTCTTAGTAGTGATTAAAATATAGAGACTTTAGGATTTGTGGAGACGCCTCTAGGGAAGAGGTCCATGCTCTTGTAGAGATTTATAGAGACTTTAGGATTTGATATAGTTGTGACTCACCTCAGCATTAAATGGGTCCAACCAAGGCTTAAAGAGGCTCAATTGCAAACCCAAGCAACAGGAGAGGTGGTTTTCTTATATCATCCTTTGCTAGATTGGATTCACATAATTAATTTCGCAGCCCATTCCCTTATGGAAATAAATGATTCAACTTTTAATTTAATCATATTTTTAAGATGGCTTGCAACTATCCACATAATCAATCACGTTCACAAAATAGTTTACATATGTGGCTCTGCAATATTTTTTCACAAAACCTCAACAAGATTGACAAACCGAATCTCCAAAATGTGTCCTATCTCCTTATGACAAAATTGATTTGTTCTACATCTGTGGCTATTATTATCCGTTTCACAAAATCCAAACGACGTAGATATTATAATACATTCCCAAGAAGAACAAAAACTTCGTGCCTTGTAGTGAAAAAGCTTTATATAACCTTCTAATTTCTAGCCTTGTACTTTTTGTGTTCCCTTTAAAAAAATTTTAAAAGGTAAAAATAAGACAAATGGATGTACTCTCTCTCTTTCCTCATTAAAAGCACCTCTATCATAACTTCTTAGATTGGAGAAGAAACAAGAGGGAAGAGGTGGTTTTTTTAATCATCCTTTGCTAGATTGGATTCACATAACTAATTTCACACCCTATTTTCTATATTGGATTCGCATAACTTTTTGGATTGGAGAAGAAAAAAGAGGGAAGTGGTGGTTCTTTTTTATATTCCTTTCCTAGATTTGATTCACATAACTAATGTTGCACCCCATTCCCTTATGGGAATAAATGAATCTTCTTTCAATTGTGTCCACAATTAATCATGTTTTCAAGATGGCTTGCAACTATCCCCATAATCACTCACCTTCACAAAATAGCTTGCTTACATATGTGGCTACGATAATTTTTTCACAAAACCTCAACAAGATTGAGATACCAAATCTCCAAAATGTGTCCCGTCTCCCCATGGCAAAAGTGATTCGCCATGGCTGTTATTATCCTGATCATAAACCCCAACTCAACATAAACCATTGACTATTGTATTATTTATGAAACCGATTGAAAAATGCCATGTGAACTTTTATCTTGCCTTGGAAAAATGGTTAAAATTTTGGTTGTTTTAGCTCTAAAATCAATCGATGATTAATTAAGGTGAATTAGCACATGGTTTATTTGTACATGATGCAACCATACCACACATGGTCCTAATCAGTATGATAGCATGCTAAGGGTGTTTGGGAGGGGGTAAGGCACATGAGAGGGAGATAAAACAAACTAAGGGAATGTGGCGAGGAAGAAACAAAGAAGAGATTACATTGAGCGGATATGGAGACATCTCTAGGAAAGAGATCTCTCCATGCTCTTAGTAGTGATTAAAATATAGAGACTTTAGGATTTGTGGAGACACCTCCAGGGAAGAGGTCCATGCTCTTTGTAGATATTTGAAGAGACTTTAGGATTTGATATAGTTGTGACTCACCTCATCATTAAATGGGTCCAAGCAAGGCTTAAAGAGGCTCAATTGCAAACCCAAGCAAGAGGGATGTTAGGAAGACCACTCGATGGTTGATTGGGAATATCTGAGATACCATTGTACCATAATGATATATTGTATCGTGGGTGATGCCATATTAATACTGTGAGATCCCTGTTCCCACCGCGCGACGGATTCGGGGTACTAGCAGCGGAAGTAGCACTTCTTACGCGAGGCAGGGTCCCACACTCGAGGCCTCGTCCACGGATATCCGGACAAAAGACTAATCCGTCGGTTTTTCCAAAACCAGACCCGGAAAAAACTTCCCTTATCCGGAAAGCACGGGCGATTCCACCAGGATAATTTTTTACTCTAACGTAGTCAAGATCATTACTGATCACGCTGATCCAACTGCACCTATAAAGATACTCGGTCGGATCAAGGAAGAAACTTGCACTTGGATCATTGGGATCAACGCTTTTTTCCCCATCAAGAGGCACAGCCGTTGATTCCTATCCATAGAACAATTACTATCCGGGACTTACTTCATCTATCGTAATAACAGAAATTGAGTCTCGGTTTACGGATCCATCAGTCCAGCCTAACCCCATCCGATCCCATGGGTTAGCCAACCGCCCAACCACTGTAGTGATGGGATCCAATTTGGAATTTGGTTAGGTTTTGTCCCGGGTACCAAGGAAAAGAGTTCCAAGGCCCCCTAGCCGGAATTTCATGCAAACATAAAACTAGCCACACCACTTACACACCCAATATGAAAATTGCCTTTTTCTTAGCATCAGCTATCTTTAAAACAATCCTTTAATGAAACCATAGTACCACTGATCACAATCTCCCAATTTATCCAGTTGATTCATAATTTCCCATCATTCCTTCATCAGAGTATCTATGGCATCATTGGCAACTAGAACGCTCACCACCTGTCCACACAGAGGCCGTTTCCATAGTTCCTAGCCCATAATACTCGGCAATATAATCACTTATCAAGATGGACTCTCGTTGAAGATCAGCAAGATCAACCAACAGATCCATATAAAAGAGCCATGGACTCATCCGTTGAGGACCAGCAAGGTCAGTCAACCAGATCCATGCCCGGTTTCACAAAACAACTCTTACTCCTTGTTCCAATATCTTCCTCGACGCACGCGTGGGTATCCTAGGCGACCCAGAGCCCGAGCACCGTATGGTCAGCACCCTCTAGGATCCTTCGCAGGTGACCTAGCGCTTCACTCATAGGCCGCTTCCTTGGTCCCTCATCCACCGTACCGGAAGCTCACCATTTTAATCGAACCGAGGCTGGTCAAGACCTCGGTCGACCTTGCTACGCGAGACATCCTCCATTGACTCTCCGTCAGCAGTTGCAACTTTATCAGTTAGGTCTCCACGACCTTAATCACAAGATGGTCAAAATGCTTCCCCAGCATTCTTGACATAAAACAGCCATTTACAAACAGCATTTACAAACAGTTTACAAATACAGTTTCTATATTAACTCTCATTTTTCCACATTATCCCTCATTAATCCACATTACTTATTCCACATTCCATGTATATGTGTACTCATCCAATCACCTCCTTTTCCATCTCTTCACTTCAAATTCCTTCACATCACATATCATATATTCACATCCATATCCACATCCATACATCCACATCCACATCCACATTCACATCCATACATCCACATCTACATGCTTATCTCCATTTTCATATCCTCATTTATACATCCACATCCCATATCCACATTCATACATACACATCCATATCCACATCCACATCCACATCCACATTCACATCCATGCATCCACATCTACATGCTTACCTCCATTTTCACATCCTCATTTATACATCCACATCCCATATCCACATTTATACATACACATCCATACATCCACATCTACATCCACATACATACATACATCCACATCCTCATTCCACATTCACATCTATACATCCACATCTACATTCACATTCACATACATCCACATCCACATTCCCATACATCCACATCTATACATCCACATTCCACATTCACATCTACATTCACATTCACATACATGCATCCACATCTACATTCACATTCACATACATCCACATCTATACATCCACATTCCACATTCACATCTACATTCACATTCACATACATCCACATCTACATTCACATTCACATACATCCACATCCACATTCCCATACATCCACATCTATACATCCACATTCCACATTCACATCTACATTCATATTCACATACATGCATCCACATCTACATGCTTACCTCCATTTTCACATCCTCATTTATACATCCACATCCCATATCCACATTCATACATACACATCCATACATCCACATCTACATCCACATACATACATACATCCACATCCACATTCCACATTCACATCTATACATCTACATCTACATTCACGTTCACATACATCCACATCCACATTCCCATACATCCACATCTATACATCCACATTCCACATTCACATCTACATTCACATTCACATACATCCACATCCCCATTCCCATTCACATCTATACATCCACATCTACATCCACATACATACATACATCCACATCCACCTTCCACATTCACATCTATACATCCACATCTACATCCACATTTACATCTATGCATATACATCTTCATGCATATATCCATTTTCATGTTCATACATCCACACTCCCATCTCCATATCCACACATCCACATACATACATCCATTTTCACATTCCCATTTATATAACCCCATATACCTTCACATCTAATCTTTTACATCACATCCATTCTCGCCCTATCACAACCCATATACATCTTATCCTATCACATACACTTCTTACCTCATCCCCCTATACACATCTTAATTCATCTTATCACATCTTATCACATTTCATATCTTTTTTTCTTTTTTTTTTTAAAAAAGAGAATTCTTTTATTTGATATAAGATTTCTCTACACATTTATTTATACATAAATTCCATTTAAGGAGACTAACACTTTCGAAATTAAAATCAATCTTTTATGCATCTTCTTATGCATGATTTCAATTTGGTAGGGAATTATACTTTTAGAATAAAAGAATTTCTCTTATGCATCTAAGTTAAGCATAAAATCCATTTATGAGGAAAATCATACTTTTAGTATAAAAAGAATTTTCTTTTATGCATACTTTTATGTATGAAATAAAAATGATAAAAGTAACACTTTTGATATAAAAAATTATCCATTATGCATACTTCTATGCATGAAAATAAAAATGGTAAAAATAACACTTTTGATATAAAAATTTATCCTTTATGCATACTTCTATGCATGAAAGTAAAAATGATAAAAGTAACACTTTTGATATAAAAATTTATCCATTATGCATACTTCTATGCATGAAAATAAAAATGGTAAAAATAACACTTTTGATATAAAAATTTATCCTTTATGCATAATATTAAAATTCAATTTCTCCATGATTATAATGAAATTCTTTCAATTAATCTAGGATGATGATTCCTAGAATATGGTAGGAAGTCCTCTTTTTATGCTTTGAATGAAAATTTTTTTATGCATAATTTTTATAAAAATTTTGCCATAGCTCCGCTGCTATGACTGATAAATCTCAATTTTTCTAAGGGATAAAGCTTATCATTAAGGAAATAATTAAAATGATTCTCTAATTGGATCCTTAATCCATAATGGATTGAATCATCAATATACATAAACTAAAAGCATAAGAAAAAGCCATTAATTTGGCCTCAAGCATAGCTTAATCTTGGGTTAAGGAAAAGCTTTATGAAAAGCTTGATTTGGATTGAGAATGGGTCATGAGTATGACCATTTCTTGAGTGAGAGAGAGAATTTACATAAGAATCATTAGAATTTAAACATAAATGAAAATTAACTTCAATAGCATTTATTAAATTATGTAACTCTTCACTACTATTCAAACTTCAATAGCATTTAAAAAAAAACCATACCAATTAAACTTCTCAAGCTTGAGAGGGGTTGAGAAGAGAGAAACATTGAGAAATTATAGAAAGATGAATATTCACTAATTACCTTACAACTTGCTTGATTCTTTGTTCACGGTAGAGGCCCCCAACCAATCAATTGGTTAAGTATGTTGATGGAGCCACTAATGGGGATTGAAGAAAGAGGGAAGCTCCAAAAACTAGTGAATTATTAAATGAATTCACAGTTCTTGGCTTAGGTGGAGTAGAGTAACGATGCATAAACACTATATCTTTTTCAACAAGGGGGAGGCTTCTATTTATAGGAAAAATTGAGCTCCTAACCAAACAAACTGATTCTAGAATTTTCTAAATCAGTTTGGTCAATATTTGACCATTTTTAGGTCAGTTAAGCTAACTTTTTGGAACTAGACTTGAATGAGGAGAGAGGAGAGATGAAATATCTCAATTTTTATGAGTTTAAAACTCATTCAAGCATGTGAATTATGCACCTCCTTTAAAGAACTCCTCTTCCTTACATATGTGTCATAATGGAATCATTTTAATATTGCTCATAGTTTTTTTTTTACTAATAATCCTTGTACATTTTCAACTCTTCATCTTATGTGAAATATGCACCTCCTTTAAAGAATTCCCCTTCCTTACATATGTCATATTTTTAATATTGCTCATAGTTTTTTACTAATAATCCTTGTACATTTTCAACTCTTCATCTTATGTGAAATATGCACCTCCTTTAAAGAATTCCCCTTCCTTACATATGTCATATTTTTAATATTGCTCATAGTTTTTTACTAATAATCCTTGTACATTTTCAACTCTTCACCTCATGTGAGCATTTACTCATTTTTGGGTATTTTCTTTTTACAAGTTGGATTTATCTCCTCCCTACACATGGATTGATGCTATTGGTCCATAGGAACCTTAATTGGACCATAGTCTAAAGATTTCTGAAAATCTAGACCTTTAGACTAAGGTTCTTTATACCTATTTCCAATTAATTCCAATTGCACATTGGAAAATTCTTTTTGAATTTCTGTTTCAGGGGAACTCATCTGAATTATAAGAGATATTTTTCTATCCAAAAATATTCAAAATCTGAATATTCTCTCTCTAGAATAATTTTTCTCTCTCTAGGCTAAAATAGTTAGCAACAGGGTCTTTATATTTCTGAAGAGGGTTGATTACAGGGGAAGATACTAGACATCAAAAAGGGGTTTGGGGGAGGAATCTTACAAATACTGATAGGCTCGTATTATTAGTATATGCATTTGGGCCGTGTTAGTGTTATTGGCCACTATCATATGGGGGATGCTATATTAATATTGACATGCTTGTATTATTATTATATGCATTTGTTGGGGCCATGTTAGTGTTATTGGTATTGTGGGTGATTTACTATGTTCATGAATATTGATATAATGTATTACTGGTGTTGTGTTTCTACCTATGAACATAATCATGTTCATACGAATATTGATAGGCTCGTATTAATAGTATATGCATTTGTTGGGGCCATTTGAGTGTTATTGGTATTGTGGGTGATATACCATATTGATGAATATTAAGCTGGCATATTACTGGTGTTGTGTAGAAATTCTACCTATGAACATAATCATGTAGATGAATATTGAGATAGAGTATTACTAGTGTTGTGTTTCTCCCTATGAACATAAGCATGTTGTGATTAACTATTAAGGAGTCCAATTAATTATTCTAACCAATGTGATTAATGCTTATGAGAGTAATGGGCGTTGAGCAGTGCAAGGATATTGATTCAAGTATCACACATGGATGACAGTCTAAGCATGGTGTGGGGTGCCAATCAAGGTGTCATGTTGAGTATTTATAGTGTGCAAGTTTCTATATCTATCATGTTTGATGAATATTGAGCTAGTGTATTACTGGTGTTGTGTCTCTAGCACAATGAACATAATCTTAATTGTTAAGGTTCCCATTAAATATTCAAACCAATGTGATTATAACGCTTATGAGTAATGTGTGTTGAGCAGTGCAAGAATACTAATTAAAGTGTTTCACATGGATGATAGTCTGAGCATGGTGTGGAGTGCCAATCATGGTGTCATGTAGAGTATTTATGACGGTGTGCAAATGTCTATATTTAATTAACGCCATATTTTAGATTTGTCCGCCAAATGTTGTAGTTGTAATTGTAATGTATTCTATGTTTGCACATCTTAGATGTGTAAGAGATCAATTTTTTTTATTCTTAAGGTATTGCATAAGGTACTAAGATTTATATTTGAAAAATAAGACGCATATTTGGATGTACTCAATCCTATTATTGCAGATGGGAAGGAGAGCCACCATCTACAAGGGACACATTAGACCCAATGTTGTGTTGTGAGTTTTTCTTCCTTATTTTTGCACTTTCTATTGGTGGATTATTTTTATAGTCTTGTTTCAAAGAGAGAAATGGTATACGTACTTAAAAGCTTTTGTAAATCTATGAGCAAGTCTTCGGCGGCCACACATAAAAAAGTTGGTCGTGCATTTCTAATGAGAAAAGACATAAACCCATTATCCAAACTAGAGTGTACTCTCTCGCTCTCTTGTGTGCTAAGTGGTTGTTTTCATAATTAGAGAGGGATTACTTGCACACTTAAGCAATAGAGTGCTTTTTCTCTATAATGAGATTGTGTGAGGTTAGCATCGTTATGCAATATGTTGCACCCACAGAGCTTACCTTGATTTTACTTGCAAATAGTAATAGTAATAGTAATAGTAAGAAGCTTGATAAGTAGAAGAGTCATGTGTGAACATGAACATAGCAAAAGAAAAATAAAGTATCCAGAATTCCAAGAATTTGAAGTATATATATCAAATGCCAGTTAGCAATTACGAAAGTTATAAAGTGCAATGTTGCATATTCTACATTCATAAGATTTGTAATCAATTCAAAGCCCTTGAGCAAATTAATCATTAGACAAATGGATGTGCTCTCTCTCTCTCTCTCTCTCTCTCTCTCTCTCTCTCTCTCTCTCTCTCTCTCTGTCCCGTGCACGCACCATTAAAAGTATTTATGTCACATAACTTCTTGGATTGGAGAAGAAAGAAAAGGGAAGAGGTGGTTCTTTCTTATCATCCTTTGCTAGACTCTCTCTCTCCCCCCTTTTCTCTCTCCATCTCTCTCCCTTTAGCCATTACAAGCACCTATGTCACATAACTTCCTAGATTGGAGAAGAAAAAAGAGAGAACTGGTGGTTCTATTTATGATCCTTTGCTAGATTGGATTCACATAACTAATGTTGCACCCCATTTTCTAGATTTGGATTCACATAACTAATATCATATAACTTCCTAGGTTGGAGAAGAAAGAAGAGGGAAGAGGTGGTTCTCTCATATCATCCTTTGCTACATTGGATTCACATAATTAATTTCGCAGCCCATTCCCTTATGGAAATAAACGATTCAACTTTTAATTTAATTATATTCTTAACATGGCTTGCAACTATCCGGTTGAAGAATGCCATGTGAACTTTTATCTTGCCTTGGCAAAATGGCTAAAATTTTGGCAGTTTTAGTTCTAAAATCAATTGATAATTAATTAAGGTGAATTAGCACATGGTTTATTTATACATGATGCAACCATACCACACATGGTCCTAACCAGTATGATAGCATGCAAAGGGTGTTTGGGAGGGGGTAAGGCACATGAGAGGGAGCTGAAACAAACTAAGGGAATGTGGTGAGGAAGAAACGAAGAAGAGATTACATTGAGCGGTTATGGAGACATCTCTAGGGAAGAGGTGTCTCCATGCTCTTAGTAGTGATTAAAATATAGAGACTTTAGGATTTGTGGAGACACCTCTAGGGAAGAGGTCCATGCTCTTTGTAGAGATTTATAGAGACTTTAGGATTTGATATATTTGTGACTCACCTCAGCATTAAATGTGTCCAAGCAAGGCTTAAAGAGGCTCAATTGCAAACCGAAGCAAGAGGGATGTTAGGAAGACCACTCTATGGTTGACTGGAAATATCTGAGATACCATTGTACCATAATGATATATTGTATTGTGGGTGATGCCATATTAATACTAATAGGCTCATATTATTAGTATATGTGTTTGGGCCGTGTTAGTGTTATTGGCCACTATCATGGGGAATGCCATATTAATATTGACATGCTTGTATTATTATTATATGCATTTGTTGGGGCCATGTTAGTGTTATTGGTATTGTGGGTGATTTACTATGTTTATGAATATTGAGATAGTGTATTACTGGTGTTGTGTTTCTACCTATGAATATAATCATGTTCATACTAATATTGACAGGCTCATATTATTAGTATATGCATTTGTTGGGGCCATTTTAGTGTTATTAGTATTGTGCGTGATATACCATGTTGATGAATATTGAGCTGGCATATTACTGGTGTTGTGTAGAAATTCTACCTATGAACATAATCATGTAGATAAATATTGAGCTAGTGTATTACTAGTGTTGTGTTTCTACCTATGAACATATTGTGATTAATTATTAAGGAGTCCAATTAATTATTCTAATACCAATGTGATTAATTCTTATGAGAGTAATGGATGTTGAGCAGTGCAAGGATACTGATTCAAGTGTCATACATGGATGACAGTCTAAGCATGGTGTGGGGTGCCAATCAAGGTGTCATGTAGAGTAGTTATGGCAGTGTGCAAATTTTTATATTTATCATGTTGATGAATATTGAGCTAGTGTATTATTGGTGTTGTGTTTCTGCCAATGAACATAATCTTAATTGTTGAGGATTCCAATTAATTATTCTAACCAATGTGATTATAACGCTTATGAGTAATGTGTGTTGTCGCACATGGATGACGGTCTAAGCATGGTGTGGAGTGCCAATCATGGTGTCATGTAGATTATTTATGGTAGTGTGCAAATGTCTATATTTAATTAACGCCGTATTTAAGCTTTGTCCGTTGAATGTTGTAGTTGTAATTGCAATGTATTCTATGTTTTCACATCTTAGATGTGTAGGAGATTAATTTATTTATTGTTAAGGTATTGCATAAGGTACTAAGGTTTAATTTGAAAAATAAGACCCATATTTGGATGTACTCAATCCTATTATTGCCTCCATGGGTCTATTTTTGGAATAAAAGATATAAATACTACAGATGGGAAGGGGAGCCACCATCTACAAGGGACACATTAGACCCAGTGCTGTGTTGTGAGTTTTTCTTCCTTATTTTTGCACTTTCTATTGGTGGATTATGTTTATAGTCTTGTTTCAAAGAGAGATGGTATACGTACTTAAAAGCTTTTGTAAATCTATGAGCAAGTCTTCGGCGACCACACATAAAAAAGTTGGTCATGCATTTCTAATGAGAAAGGACATAAACCCATTATCCAAACTAGAGTGTATTCTCTCGCTCTCTTGTGTGCTAAGTGGTTGTTTTCATAATTAGAGAGGGATTACTTGCACACTTAAGCAATAGAGTGCTTTTTCTGACAAATTTAAAATATCGTACATACACCTGGGTTCCTGCGCAAGGACCAAAGGCCGACCGCCCTAGTGTACGGTCCACAGGCTGCCACGTGGATGCCCATGTTGCCTTTGACCCCACCGTCCTTTGCACGCATGCTTTGCTCTCCTTTTCCTTGCACCCATACCCCTACCTACACCTATATAAACCCCCCAATACCTCGTGGGGCCGACAGACACCCTAGCCCACTGTTGTGCTCGTACTTGTTATTCTACCAGTCTTTGCACCCAGCTCCCTGCGTGGTACTGAACCGCCGTACTATACCGGGTAGCCTTCCAGCAAGCCATTTTTTGACTACCTCCAAGTAAGGCCTCTAGAGGATATTTCTTGCCTCCTCTCACCCTTCAGGCTAGAGTGTCCTTAGCTGCTCTCCCTCCCCCTCCCCCTCCCCTGTGTGTGTGTGAATAGACTTAAGGGGAGGACTCCTCCTCTCCCTCTTGTTGCAAGCGTCTCCCTCCAAATTCAGTTTAAGGACACCTTCCCCCCATTAGCGATAACTTTAGTAAGGGAGGATTTTAGTCTCTTAGAGGTGATTCAGACCTAGGGGTTTTTTTGCTCATAACTTGAGCAAACGAGCTCCAAATTGTGATCCGACTGAAGCCTTGGATTTGTGGCATTGCGCTCTACAAGAAGGCAGGCAGAATGGATCCTTTGCAAAAGTGCCAAAATATCACCCCGAGAGCGCCGCACATCAACGAGTCTCAAGAAGTTGCTCCAGATACCGCCCCATCAGCCCCCACAAAAAAATAATGACCAAGTTAGCTTGGTCATTGTTTAAAAGAAGATTTTATCAATCTTTACTGTTAAATTTAAAGACATTAAGAAAGAGAGGCTATTGTTCTTTATACCAAAATTCACGGCGCGGTGAAATTATTGTTTTCTCAAGGAAAGTGATGAAATCTATGGAGATTTCTTTCTTGGACGAGATTTATATAGATATTGGGCTTCACAAGCAATTTTTATGGATGAATCTATCCGAGTTTATTGAGAAGCAATCTTTGGATATCTCATGGATATGATGCTTTTATGGATAAAGTCCACCTCTACTCCAAGGTGTGTGGTTAGCACGGAGTATGTGGTAAGAGTTATGGTATACAAGGATTATGGTATACAGGTCTATGGATTCCTGGACTTTTTTTTCTAGGGATTTGGATCCATCCTCATGTTTATGGATTCTGCTTATGACTCCCTTTTACTGGGATGGATTGAGGAGTACGGAGACTTTGCTCAATTTGCGAATGCTTATATGCAATCACAAAAGGGCAAGCCACGTAATGAGAATCCTACTTCCAATGCTTCTAAAGATATCAAGGCTCTCCAAGTTCAAGGGTGATGGTTCCGCTTTGCATGAGTTGGAGGAGTGGATGACCAAGCTAGACACTTATTCCCGACTTCACGCCCCTAAGAGTGAGCAAGATAAAGTGCACTCTTCATCTTTACACTCGGAAGATTATGCTCATCAATGGTGGAGACATATGCTTAATCATGGGAATGTACCACACTCATGGGATGATTTGAAAAGGGAGATGAACTTGACTTTTATCTCACCTTTGGTGCTTGATAGATACCATGAGCAATGGTACGAGATTTCTCAAAAGGGAAAATGAAGATGAGGAAGTTTATTCATGGGTTGGATTCCTACATCAAGGCGGATGTGTTGGCACAAAGACCTAGCACCATCAAGGAGGCTATGAGGCTAGCGAGCTTTATGAGCCTAAGTATAGGAAATCTCAGACCATCATACCCTCTCAAAAACCATCCTATACTTCTTCAAATATTAGTGAAATTTTCCCTTCCACAGCACCCACTTTTACCTCCAAGTTTTCATCATCATTTGGACCTAGGTGGACATCCCGAGAGAGGAGTTCAAAATGATGTAAAGAAAGACAATGGGTTTGTCACAAGAAAGAATACTTTTTAAACCTTTCAAGAAGATGCAAAGGATGGATGATCCAAATATTGAAGAGTTGAGGAGCAAGGGTTTATGTTTCAAATGCAAAGAGGAGTGGTTACCCGGGCATGTTTGCAAGTCAAAGAAGGTGATGGCTACTATGATTCTTATGGATGAAGAGGAAATCTCATGAGGTGGAGGAATATGAAGATTGCATTGAAGAGACACATGATGATACCTCTTTCATCCAAGAAGAGGGTGAGTTTCCATTTGACCTCGGTGAGGGGAGTCATGCGAGTATTTTGGGAGGTGATGTGATACACCCAAAAGTGCAATAAACACAGCTAGCGTATGCTCTATTTCTCAAGAGCTTTTGGCAGGGTGCAAGAGCCCAAGTAATTTGAGATTAGTGGGAACCATTAATGGGAGAGTTGCACACATTTTGGTAAATTCTGGGAGTACAAATAGCTTCATCAACTCTAAATCCATCAACTTTCTCAAACTATCTCCAACAACGGAGCTACCCATAACCTTCTTCTGAGTGCAAGTGGCAAATAGGAATTATGAGAAAAGCTACATTGGTTAGCCCTTCTACACAAGTGACATTATCTTCTTCATATGCTTGGGAAGGTGATTTGGTGGTCTTGGACATGGGTCCCATTGATGTGATTATGGGATGTGATTGGTTAGCTTCTCTTGGTGATTTCCACATGAACCTTGAACAAGGTCGCATGATGGACAGAGTGGTATTGGCTGGAAGGGCCCTCTTTGATCACTCCAAAGATGCTCTAGAAGGGGCTCAAGATTCTTGGTACTATCTATGTGTTACATGTTCAAGAGGGGATGGATGGTATTGGACTGTCACACATAGAGAAAATGGATAAAGATATGGTGACTCTTCTCAAAGAGTATGAGGACCATTTTATAGTGCCAAAGAGTTTGCCACACCTAAGAGGGAGATTGACCATGCTATTATACTTGAACCAAATGCAAAGGTTGTGAACAAGCCTCCTTATCATTTGTCTAAGGTGGAAAGAGAGTAAGCGGCAAAGAAAGTACAAGAGTTGCTTACTATGGGTCTTATCCAACCCTCACAATCTTTATTTGCATCACCCATTCTATTGGTGAAGAAGAAGGATGGGTCCTTTTGTATGTGCATTGATTACCGTGACTTGAACAAAGTCACTATAAAAAATAGGTATCCAATACCCCACATTGATTATGTTTTTGAGGAGCTCAAAGGTGCAAAATTCTTCACCAAGATTGATTCAAGATCAGGTTACCATCAAATACGAATGAAGGAGGACGACAGCATTTAGGATCAAAAGGGGATGGTTTCTCTTTATGGTTTTGCCCTTTGGCCTTATAAATGCCCTGGCCACTTTCTATTCAAGTTTGTGCTAGTATTCTTTGACAATATCTTCATCTGTAGAGAAAGAGCAAGGAAGAGCACTTGTCTCATGTGAAACAAGTGTTTGAGATAATGAGGAAGCATAAGCTGTATAGGAGAGAAAATGTGCATTCATGGTCTCAATGAAGTGGATTGGACACTTGGTGGGAGAGAAGGGCATTAGGGCTGATTCAAAGAAAGTAGCATGCATTAAAGGATGGCCAACCTGTAGCAATACAACTCAATTGAGAGGATTTTTGGGATTGTCTTCTTTCTATAGAAGATTTATGGAGAACTATGCCTCTATTGCAGAACCTCTTACCAATCTACTCAAGAAGAAAGATTTCTTTTGGGATGCTATCTACCAACAAGAGTTTCAATGAACTCCAAACCTTGCTTACATCGGCTCCTATTCTTGTTTGCCCCGATTTCTCAAAGACATTTTATGTGAGAATGGATGCAAGTGGAAGAGGGCTTGGGGTAGTTTTAAACCAAGAGCATGGTGTCATTGCATTCGAGAGAAGAAAGCTTTCCGAGGAGGAGATGGGGTTGCATGTTTATGAGCAAGTAATGTTAGCCATACTTCATGCAATCAAGAAATGGCATCACTATCTTTATGGTGTTGCACATCTCAAGGTGAGAAGCGATCATAGGGTGCTGAGTTTTTTCCTCTCCCAACCCAATCTTTCTCCCAAACAAAAGATAGTTGGCTACCCTTCAAGGATATGATTTTGAGATATCCTACACACTCGGGAAGGACAATGTAGCTGTGGACACATTGTCAAGAATGTGGGCTTGCACAGATACTACTGTATAGACAAATAGCTTAAGGGTAAGCATGATCTAATCTCCATGGTCACATAACTACACTGTGACTTCAATTATGGAAGTGTGAATGGATCAAAGGAACTCAAGTGGAATATCTTATCAACAATGAAGATGCTACCTATATTTACAGGAAATTCTAGCAAGGAGATGATGGAGAATTTACAAGCTTTGTAATGGTCTCCTATGGCAAAAGGATAAGGTGTACTTGGTTCCTACCTCTTCCTACATTCCCAAAGTGATCTATGAGATCAATTCTTCATCAATTTATCACAATTCAAGCAAGAACTTGAGTAGTATCAGGATGAGTATCAAGTGCATGTGACATATATTGTCTTCCATGGAGGACAAAATGGCTAATCCTTTGGCCACGGAAGAGTTGGAAAGGATGAGATAACTTCTTCAACTTTGCAAGGACAACATGAAGAGGTCATGAAGGCAAACACGCGGATGACCATAGGCATAAGATGGAGTTTGAAGAAGGTGACTATGTGCTACTAAAGCTTCCTAAGAGCCAACATAACATCCTAAAAGGGTCTTCCAATCCAAAATTGGCTCATAGATATTATAGTCCGTGACATACATGGTAGTCAAGAAGGTAGGTGACTTGGCTGACAAGCTTAATTTGCCTTCTTCTACAAGAATTCATGATGTGTTTCATGTGTCCAACCTTAAGAGGTTTGTGGGCACTCTTCCACAAGAGATTGAAGAGCTACCGGTAACCCATGGATGAAGAAGGGGAGATCATACATGAGTCGGAAAGGATTGTGGACAAGAGGACAAGGGAGTTTAGGAATAGAAACATTAAAGAATTCCTTGTTAGTAGGTGCAAGAAATTACCCATGAATAAGGCTACTTTTTCCGGTTTCGGTTTTGGAACAACCGACGGATTAGTCTCTTATCCGGATATCCGTGGGTGAGGCCCCGAGTGTGGGACCCCTGTCCCGTGCGAGAAGTGCTACTTCCGCTGCTAGTATCCCGAATCTGTTGCTCGGTGGGAACAGGGATCTTACAGTTGGTATCAGAGCATTTGGTTAATAAAGATCAACTGAGAAGACAAATATGTCAAAAATTTATCAAGAAACACAAAAAGGTTATAATTGTGTGATATAATTCATACAATTTGATATTCAAACTGAAAGTCGTAATTTGGTAATTGGGTCTTCAAATGGAAGTTTCGCAATTATATAGAACCCTGACTTGCTTGAGGCCTAGACATGATGGTATTTACCTTATAATTCCAAGGGCCGTGACTACCCGTATATACCGAGAGTATACTGCAGCTCTTTACTGACAGTATATACGAGTAAATCTAAGACTTGAAATTATAAGCGTTAATGCTATCTAGATGATGATTTTGAATGTGATTGATATGATTTTTAATTCTGTTTGAGAATTGATGAATTGACTTAGATTCTGATTGAAAATGCTGATTGAAAATTCTGATTGAAAAATGATGATTTTTAAAAATTAGTTGAAATATAATGAAACCACAATGAGGGGGAATGGGACGAGTCCCTGTGATGATATTCATAACTAGAATGATGATAACGAATTCAGCAAATCACTATGAGATTAGTGGGTTGTGCGGTCAGATTGCTATTGTTAATACTTGACCGGTAGATCAAGCTAAGGGATGTCAAATTGAGAACTTGCTTGACTGAAACTTCTGTGGAGGAATGTTCCGAAGGAAACTTTTCGGTCTAATGGACCATTATCATGTTAAAGATATGAATGATATGATCTGAATGAATTGTTATTTAATGATGAGTTTTATATAAGGGATATTTATCCCAGTGTTCTGTTGGGTTGACCAGAATATAAGGAACCCCAGAATAAAATTGGATCTTAAGAAAAAGAGCTGTCCTCTACCTTGCGAGATGAGGACATCTCGCACTTTTTAAGTGGGGTAGAATGTAAGATTCCTCCCCAACCTTCGAGGTATACTGGAGTAAGAATCTCCTTTCTGATCTTATAATTATTCCCTCTCTAAAATAAAAGAAAGTTTCTGTTTAAAAAAGGAAGACCCTTTTCCTAGAATACTTCTCAGGAGTCACGCCTATTTTAAGGATTCAGAACAATGAGTTCAGAAGTGAAAATCGGTGTTTTGGATACCAAGGTTTTGGTTTTCATTCGAGTACGGCCCAAAAGAAGTTCTTTATCTCTTGGGGAGTATAAGAAGTTATCCCCCAGATATTGCGATCCTTATATCTGAATTCAATGAAAGTAGGTGACTTAGCCTACAAGTTTCTTTTATCTCCTCATCTCAAAATTCTTAATGCCTTCTATAGGAAAATGTGTCAAACTCAAATCATGGAAAGACGGTAAAACTTCAGTGGTAAGTTACCGTTGGCTTCTAGGTTACGCTAGCTCCTTCCTTTATATAAGTCGTAACTTTTACTTGTCGCTCACAGTAATCTTACTCCCATCAATCTCCTTTCTTTCTTAATCCCCTTCATGGCTTGGCAACAAGAACTAGTTTTATCCATGATGATTTCTCACCTTCAAGACGCAAGAGAGTCTGTGAAGAAAGACTTTATAGAACAGTATGAGCGCTCACTTTTTCCTCACCTAGGAACTTCTGTAGCGCAGACCAAATGGCGGACCTATCAAAACATAACTAGGGTAACACCCTGGGGTCAGCAACACTTTCGTAACAATGTCCGCTTGGCCATGGTTATCGAAGCCTTGGGTTTGGGTCCCCGATACTACTGCGTCATGAGATCAAGGCATCTTGGGTTTTCTCAGCGGGTCTTCTTACTGGCGTGTTCTCTTCCTCATGAGAAGATATGCCTTTACCCCGTTTTTGGCTTGCCTCTCAGAGGTCCTTTTGTTGGATCACCTCATACCACTGAGATAGGTGCGGCAATAACCAGCAGAATCATTCCCCTAGATGAGTTACCCTATACTTGTGCAGCTTGTGAGGACTGCTTTTGTGACCATATGATGGACGGGCTTATGGAAGTGTAAAGAGTTCTTCTATCTTTACTGTATAAGTTTCGAGAATGAATAAAGTTTAAATCTTGTTCTTATTTTGAATCTTGCTCTCTTTAAGACTTTTCTTGGTGGTTAATCTTGATTAAAATTTTTCTCTAAGTCTCATATTCGTGCATCTTGCGAAATTATCACAAGTTGCGAGACGAGGACATCTCGCGTTTTTTAAGTGGGGTAGAATGTAAGATTCCTCCCCCAACCCCTTTTTTGATGTCTAGTATCTTCCCCTGTAATCAATCACTCTTCAGAAATATAAAGACCTTGTTTCTAACTGTTTTAACCTAGAGAGAGAAAATATTCTAGAGAGAGAATATTCATATTTTGAATATTTTTAGATAGAAAAATATCTCATATAATTAAGATGAATTCCCCTGAAACAGAAATTCAAAAAGAATTTTCAAATGTGCAATTGGAATTAATTGAAAATAGGTATGAAGAACCTTAGTCTAAGGGTCTAGATTTTCAGAAATCTTTAGACTATGGTCCAATTAAGGTTCCTATGGGCCAATAGCATCATTACATGTGTAGGGAGGAGATAAATCCAATTTGTAAAAAGAAGATACCCAAAAATGAGTAAATGCTCACATAAGGTGAAGAGTTGAAAATGTACAAGGTTTATTAGTAAAAAAACTATGAGCAATATTAAAAAAAAATGAGATATTTTGGGTATCCAAAAAGGAGTAAATGCTCACATAAGATGAAGAGTTGAAAATGTACAAGGTTTATTAGTAAAAAAAAACTATGACACATATGTAAGGAAGAGGAGTTCTTTAAAGGAGGTGCATATTTCACATAAGATGAAGAGTTGAAAATGTACAAGGTTTATTAGTAAAAAAAACTATGACACATATGTAAGGAAGAGGAGTTCTTTAAAGGAGGTGCATATTTCACATAAGATGAAGAGTTGAAAATGTACAAGGTTTATTAGTAAAAAAACTATGAGCAATATTAAAAAAATGAGATATTTTGGGTATCCAAAAAGGAGTAAATGCTCACATAAGATGAAGAGTTGAAAATGTACAAGGTTTATTAGAAAAAAAACACATATGTAAGGAAGGGGAGTTCTTTAAAGGAGGTGCATATTTCACATAAGATGAAGAGTTGAAAATGTACAAGGTTTATTAATAAAAAAACTATGACACATATGTAAGGAAGGAGAGTTCTTTAAAGGAGGTGCATATTTCACATGCTTGAATGAGTTTTAAACTCATAAAAATTGAGATATTTCATCTCTCCTCTCTCCTCATTCAAGTCTAGTTCCAAAAAGTTAGCTTAACTGACCTAAAAATGGTCAAAAAATGACCTAACTGACTTGGAAAATTCTAGAATCAGTTTGTTTGGTTAGGAGCTCAAATTTTCCTATAAATAGAAGCCTCCCCTCTACTCCACCTAAGCCAAAATATATAGTGTCTTATGCTTTGTTACTCTACTCCACCTAAGCCAAAATATAGAGTGTCTTATGCTTTGTTACTCTACTCCACCTAAGCCAAAATATAGAGTGTCTTATGCATTGTTACTCTACTCCACCTAAGCCAAGAACTGTGAATTCTTTAATAATTCACTAGTTTTGATACTTCTCTCTTTCTTCAATCCCCATTGGTGGCTCCATCAACATACTAAACCAATTGATTGGTTGGGGGCCTCTACCGTGAACAAAGAATCAAGCAAATTATAAGATAAGTATAGTGAATTATGATCTTTTCTATAATTTCTCAATGATTCTCTCTTCTCAACCCCTCTCAAGCTTGAGAAGCTTAATTGGTATGGTTTTTGAAATGCTATTGAAGTTAATTAATTAATGATAGTAAAGAATTACATAAAATTCTATTTATATTTAATTCTAATGGTTTTTCTCTCTCTCTCTCACTTAAGAAATGGTCATACTCATGACCCTTTTCAATCCAAATGAAGCTTTTCATAAGGCTTTTCCTTAATCCAAGATTAAGCTATGCTTGAGGCCAAATTAATGGCTTTTTTTCTATGCTTTTAGTTTATGTATATTGATGATTCAATCCATTATGGATTGATGATTCAATTAGAGACCATTCTAATTATTTTCTTAATGATCCAATTAGAGACCATTATGGATTGATGATCCAATTAGAGACCATTCTAATTATTTTCTTAATGATCCAATTAGAGACCATTCTAATTATTTCCTTAATGGTAAGCCTTATCTCTTAGAAAAAATTGAGATTTATCAGTCATAGTAGCAGAGCTATGGCAAAATTTTTATAGAAATTACGCATAAAATAATTTCATTTAAAGCATAAAAAGAGGACTTCCTACCGTATTCTAGGAACTATCATTCTAGATTAATTAAAAGAATATTATTATGCATGGAGATATGGATGTTTGCATATAGATGTAGAGGTATGGATGTGAGTGTGAATGTGGAGGTGGATGTATACATGTAGATGTAGATGTGGATGTAGATGTGGAGGTGGATGTATGCATGTAGATGTAGATGTATAGATGTAGATGTGAATGGAGATGTGGATGTATACATGTAGATGTAGATGTATAGATGTAGATGTGAATGGAGATGTGGATGTATACATGTAGATGTAGATGTGAATGGAGATGTGGATGTATGCATGTAGACGTAGATGTATGGAGGTGAATGTGAATGTGGATGTGGAAGTATGCATAGAGATGTGGATGTATGCATGTAGATGTGAATGTACGCATATAGATGTGGATGTATGGATGTGAATGTGCATGTAGATGCGGATGTATGGATGTGGATGCATGAATGTGCATGTAGATGTGAAAATAGACGTATGGATGTAGATATGGATGTATGGATGTGAATATATGATATGTGATGTGAAGGAATCTGAAATGATGAGATGGAAAATGATGTGATGGGATGAGTATACATATAAATGGAATATGGAATAAGTAATATAGATTGATGAGGGATAATGTGGAAAAATGAGAGTTAATATAGAAACTGTATTTGTAAACTGTTTGTAAATGCTGTTTGTAAATGATTGTTTTATGTCAAGAATGCTGGGGGGAGCATTTTGGCCGTCTTGTGATTAAGGTCGTGATGATAAAGTTGCAACTGCTGCTGACGGAGAGTCAATGAAGGATGTCTCGCGTAGCAAGGTCGGCCGAGGTCTTGACCAGCCTCGGTGCGATTAAAATGGTGAGCTTCCCGTACGGTGGATGAGGGGCCAAGGAAGCGGCCTATGAGTGAAGTGCTAGGTCACCTGCGAAGGATCCTAGAGGGTGCTGACCATACGGTGCTCGGGCTCTGGGTCGCCTAGGATACCCACGCGTGCGTCGAGGAAGATATTGGAACAGAGTTGGAGTTGTTTTCTGAAATCGGGCATGGATCTGGTTGATTGACCTTGCTGGTCTTCAATGGATGAGTCCATGGCTCTTTATATGGATCTGTTGGTTGATCTTGCTGATCTTCAACGAGAGTCCATCTTGTTAAGTGATTATATTGCCGAGTATTATGGGCTAGGAACTATCGAAACGGCTCATGAGCGTTCTAGTTGCCAATGATGCCATACGTACTCTAATGAAGGAATGATGGGAAATTAAGAATCAATTGGATAAATTGGAAGATGGTGATCAATGATACTATGGTTTTATTAAAGGATTGTTTTAAACTGGTTGAATCTGTGAAAAGGCAATTTCATATTGGGTGTGTGAGTGGTGTGACTAGTTTTATCTTTGCATGAACATCCGGCTAGGGGGCCTTGGAACTCTTTTCCTTGGTACTCGGGACAAAACCTAACCAAATTCTTAATTGGATCCCATCACTACAGTGGTTGGGCGGTTGGCTAACCCATGGGATCGGATGGGGTTAGGCTGGACTGATGGATCCGTAAATCGAGACTCAAACTTTTGTTTTTACGATAGATAAAATAAATCCCGGACAGTAACTGTTCTATGGATAGGAATCAACGGCTGTGCCTCTTGAATGGGGAAAAAAGCGTTGATCCCAATGATCCAAGTGCAAGTTCTTCCTTGACCTGACCAAGTATCTTATAGATGCAATTGGATCAGCTCGATCAGAAATGATCTTGACTACGTTAGAGTAAAAAGTTATCCTGGTGGAATCACCCGTGCTTTCCGGTAAAGAAAGTTTTTCCGGTTTTGGTTTTTGAACAACCGACGGATTAGTCTCTTATCCGGATATCCGTGGGTGAGGCCCCGAGTGTGGGACCCCTGTCCCGTGCGAGAAGTGCTACTTCCGCTGCTAGTATCCCAAATCTGTTGCTCGGTGGGAACAGGGATCTTACAATCCATGTATGACACTTGAATTAGTATCCTTGCACTGCTCAACACCCATTACTCTCATAAGCATTAATCACATTGGTTAGAATAATTAATTGGACTCCTTAATAATTAATCACAATATGTTCATAGGTAGAAACACAACACTAGTAATACACTAGCTCAATATTTATCTACATGATTATGTTCATAGGTAGAATTTCTACACAACACCAGTAATATGCCAGCTCAATATTCATCAACATGGTATATCACGCACAATACTAATAACACTAAAATGGCCCCAACAAATGCATATACTAATAATACGAGCTTGTCAATATTAGTATGAACATGATTATATTCATAGGTAGAAACACAACACCAGTAATACACTATCTCAATATTCATAAACATAGTAAATCACCCACAATACCAATAACACTAACATGGCCCCAACAAATGCATATAATAATAATACAAGCATGTCAATATTAACATGGCATTCCCCATGATAGTGGCCAATAACACTAACACGGCCCAAATGCATATACTAATAATACGAGCCTATCAGTATTAATATGGCATCACCCACAATACAATATATCATTATGGTACAATGGTATCTCAGATATCCCCAGTCAACCATAGAGTGGTCTTCCTAACATCCCTCTTGCTTCGGTTTGTAATTGTGCCTCTTTAAGCCTTGCTTGGATACATTTAATGCTGAGGTGAGTCACAACTATATCAAATCCTAAAGTCTCTATAAATCTCTACAAAGAGCATGGACCTCCCTAGAGGTGTCTCCACAAATCCTAAAGTCTCTATATTTTAATCACTACTAAAAGCATGGAGACACCTCTTCTCGAGAGATGTCTCCATAACCGCTCAATGTAATCTCTTCTTCGTTTCTTCCTCACCACATTCCCTTAGTTTGTTTCAGCTCCCTCTCATGTGCCTTACCCCCTCCCAAACACCCTTTGCATGCTATCATACTGGTTAGGACCATGTGTGGTATGGTTGCATCATGTATAAATAAACCATGTGCTAATTCACCTTAATTAATTATCAATTGATTTTAGAACTAAAACTGCCAAAATTTTAGCCATTTTGCCAAGGCAAGATAAAAGTTTACATGGCATTCTTCAACCGGATAGTTGCAAGCCATGTTAAGAATATAATTAAATTAAAAGTTGAATCGTTTATTTCCATAAGGGAATGGGCTGCGAAATTAATTATGTGAATCCAATGTAGCAAAGGATGATATGAGAGAACCACCTCTTCCCTCTTCTTTCTTCTCCAACCTAGGAAGTTATATTAGTTATGTGAATCCAAATCTAGAAAATGGGGTGCAACATTAGTTATGTGAATCCAATCTAGCAAAGGATCATAAACAGAACCACCAGTTCTCTCTTTTTTCTTCTCCAATCTAGGAAGTTATGTGACATAGGTGCTTGTAATGACTAAAGGGAGAGAGATGGAGAGAGAAAAGGGGGGAGAGAGAGTCTAGCGAAGGATGATAAGAAAGAACCACCTCTTCCTTTTTCTTTCTTCTCCAATCCAAGAAGTTATGTGACATAAATACTTTTAATGGCGCGTGCACGGGACACACACAGAGAGAGAGAGAGAGAGAGAGAGAGAGAGAGAGAGAGAGAGAGAGAGAGAGAGAGAGAGAGAGAGAGAGAGAGAGAGAGAGAGCACATCCATTTGTCTAATGATTAATTTGCTCAAGGGCTTTGAATTGATTACAAATCTTATGAATGTAGAATATGCAACATTGCACTTTATAACTTTCGTTATTGCTATGGCATTTGATATATATACTTCAAATTCTTGGAATTCTGGGTACTTTATTTTTCTTTTGCTATGTTCATGTTCACACATGACTCTTCTCCTTATCAAGCTTCTTACTATTACTATTTGCAAGTAAAAGCAAGGTAAGCTCTGTGGGTGCAACCGATTGCATAACGATGCTAACCTCACACAATCTCATTATAGAGAAAAAGCACTCTATTGCTTAAGTGTGCAAGTAATCCCTCTCGAATTATGAAAACAACCACTTAGCATGCAAGAGAGAGAGAGAGAGTACACTCTAGTTTGGATAATGGGTTTATGTCCTTTCTCATTAGAAATGCACGACCAACATTTTTATGTGTGGCCGCTGAAGACTTGCTCATAGATTTACAGAAGCTTTTAAGTACGTATACCATTTCTCTCTTTGAAACAAGACTATAAACATAATCCACCAATAGAAAGTGCAAAAATAAGGAAGAAAAACTCACAACACAACATTGGGTCTAATGTGTCCCTTGTAGATGGTGGCTCTCCTTCCCATCTGCAATAATAGGATTGAGTACATCCAAATATGCGTCTTATTTTTCAAATATAAATCTTAGTACCTTATGCAATACCTTAAGAATAAAAAAATTTGATCTCTTACACATCTAAGATGTGCAAACATGGAATACATTGCAATTACAACTACAACATTTGGCGAACAAATCTAAAATATGGCGTTAATTAAATATAGACATTTGCACACCGTCATAAATACTCTACATGACACCATGATTGGCACTCCACACCATGCTCAGACCGTCATCCATGTGCGACACTTTAGTTAGTATTCTTGCACTGCTCAACACACATTACTCATAAGCGTTATAATCATATTGGTAAGAATAATTAATGGGAATCCTTAACAATTAAGATTATGTTCATTGTGCTAGAGACACAACACCAGTAATACACTAGCTCAATATTCATCAAACATGATAAATATAGAAACTTGCACACTATAAATACTCAACATGACACCTTGATTGGCACCCCACACCATGCTTAGACTGTCATCCATGTGTGACACTTGAATCAATATCCTTGCACTGCTCAACGCCCATTACTCTCATAAGCATTAATCACATTGGTTAGAATAATTAATTGGACTCCTTAATAGTTAATCACAACATGCTTATGTTCATAGGGAGAAACACAACACTAGTAATACTCTATCTCAATATTCATCTACATGATTATGTTCATAGGTAGAATTTCTACACAACACCAGTAATATGCCAGCTTAATATTCATCAACATGGTATATCACCCACAATACCAATAACACTCAAATGGCCCCAACAAATGCATATACTAATAATATGAGCCTATCAATATTAGTATGAACATGATTATGTTCATAGGTAGAAACACAACACCAGTAATACATTATATCAATATTCATGAACATAGTAAATCGCCCAGAATACTAATAACACTAGCATGGCCCCAACAAATGCATATAATAATAATGCAAGCATGTCAATATTAATATGGCATCCCCCATATGATAGTGGCCAATATGATAGTGGCCAATAACACTAACACGGCCCAATATGTCAATATTAATATGGCATCCCCCATATGATAGTGGCCAATAACACTAACATGGCCCAAATGCATATACTAATAATACGAGCCTATCAGTATTAATATGGCATCACCCACAATACAATATATCATTATGGTACAATGGTATCTCAGATATCCCCAATCAACCATCGAGTGGTCTTCCTAACATCCCTCTTGCTTGGGTTTGCAACTGAGCCTCTTTAAGCCTTGCTTGGACCCATTTAATGCTGAGGTGAGTCACAACTATATCAAATCCTAAAGTCTCTTCAAATATCTACAAAGAGCATGGACCTCTTCCCTGGAGGTGTCTCCACAAATCCTAAAGTCTCTATATTTTAATCACTACTAACAGCATGGAGACATCTCTTTCCTAGAGATGTCTCCATAACCGCTCAATGTAATCTCTTCTTTGTTTCTTCCTCGCCACATTCCCTTAGTTTGTTTTAGCTCCCTCTCATGTGCCTTACCCCCTGCCAAACACCCTTAGCATGCTATCATACTGATTAGGACCATGTGTGGTATGGTTGCATCATGTACAAATAAACCATGTGCTAGTTCACCTTAATTAATCATCGATTGATTTTAGAGCTAAAACAACCAAAATTTTAACCATTTTTCCAAGGCAAGATAAAAGTTCACATGGCATTTTCTAATCGGTTTCATAAATAATACAATAGTCAATGGTTTATGTTGAGTTGGGGTTTATGAAAAGGATAATAACAGCCATGGCGCATCACTTTTGCCATGGGGAGACATGACACATTTTGGAGATTTGGTATCTCAATCTTGTTGAGGTTTTGTGAAAAAATTATCGTAGCCACATATGTAAGCAAGCTATTTTGTGAAGGTGAGTGATTATGGGGATAGTTGCAAGCCATCTTGAAAACATGATTAATTGTGGACACAATTGAAAGAAGATTCATTTATTCCCATAAGGGAATGGGGTGCAACAATAGTTATGTGAATCAAATCTAGGAAAGGAATATAAAAAAGAACCACCACTTCCCTCTTTTTTCTTCTCCAATCCAGAAAGTTATGCGAATCTAATATAGAAAATAGGGTGTGAAATTAGTTATGTGAATCCAATCTAGCAAAGGATGATTAAAAAAACCACCTCTTCCCTCTTGTTTCTTCTCCAATCTAAGAAGTTATGACAGAGATGCTTTTAATGAGGAGAGAGAGAGAGTACGTCCATTTGTCTTATTTTTACCTTTTAAAAAAATTTTAAAGGGAACACAAAAAGTACAAGGCTAGAAATTAGAAGGTTATATAAAGCTTTTTCACTACAAGGCACGAAGTTTTAGTTCTTCTTGGGAATGTATTATAATATCTACGTCGTTTGGATTTTGTGAAAAGGATAATAATAGCCACAGATGTAGAATAGATCAATTTTGTCATAAGGAGATAGGACACATTTTGGAGATTCGGTTTGTCAATCTTGTTGAGGTTTTGTGAAAAAATATTGCAGAGCCACATATGTAAACTATTTTGTGAACGTGATTGATTATGTGGATAGTTGCAAGCCATCTTAAAAATATGATTAAATTAAAAGTTGAATCATTTATTTCCATAAGGGAATGGGCTGCGAAATTAATTATGTGAATCCAATCTAGCAAAGGATGATATAAGAAAACCACCTCTCCTCTTGCTTGGGTTTGCAATTGAGCCTCTTTAACCCTTGGTTGGACCCATTTAATGCTGAGGTGAGTCACAACTATATCAAATCCTAAAGTCTATATAAATCTCTACAAGAGCATGGACCTCTTCCCTAGAGGTGTGTTCACAAATCCTAAAGTCTCTATATTTTAATCAGTACTAAGAGCATGGAGACACCTCTTCTCTAGAGATGTCTCCATAACCGCTCAATGTAATCTCTTCTTCATTTCTTCCTCACCACATTCCCTTAGTTTGTTTTAGCTCTCTCTCTCATGTGCCTTACCCTCTCCCAAACACCCTTTGCATGCTATCATACTGGTTAGGACCATGTGTGGTATGGTTGCATCATGTATAAATAAACCATGTGCTAATTCACCTTAATTAATCGGTCGAGAGAGAGAGAGAGAGAGAGAGAGCACATCCATTTTTCTAAGGATTAATTTTCTCAAGGGCTTTGAATTGATTACAAATCTTATGAGAATGTAGAATATGCAACATTGCACTTTATAACTTTTGTAATTGCTAAAACTAGCATTTGATATATGTACTTCAAATTCTTGGATTTTTGGGTACTTTATTTTTCTTGCTATGTTCATGTTCACACATGACTCTTCTCCTTATCAAGCTTCTTACTATTACTATTTGTAATAAAAAGCAAGGTAAGCTCTGTGTGGTGGGTGCAACCGATTACATAACAATGCTAACCTCACACAATCTCATTATAGAGAAAAAGCACTCTATTGCTTAAGTGTGCAAGTAATCCCTCTCTAATTATGAAAACAACAACTTAGCACACAAGAGAGCGAGAGAATACACTCTAGTTTGGATAATGGGTTTATGTCCTTTCTCATTAGAAATGCACGACCAACTTTTTTATGTGTGGCCGCCGAAGACTTGCTCATAGATTTACAAAAGCTTTTAAGTACGTATACCATCTCTCTTTGAAACAAGACTATAAACATAATCCACCAATAGAAAGTGCAAAAATAAGGAAGAAAAACTCACAACACCGCATTGGGTCTAATGTGTCCCTTGTAGATGGTGGCTCCCCTTCCCATCTGTAGTATTTATATCTTTTATTCCAAAAATATACCCATGGAGGCAATAATAGGATTGAGTACATCCAAATATGGGTCTTATTTTTCAAATTAAACCTTAGTACCTTATGCAATACCTTAACAATAAATAAATTAATCTCCTACACATCTAAAATGTGAAAACATAGAATACATTGCAATTACAACTACAACATTCAACGGACAAAGCTTAAATACAACGTTAATTAAATATAGACATTTGCACACTACCATAAATAATCTACATGACACCATGACTGGCACTCCACACCATGCTTAGACCGTCATCCATGTGCGACAACACACATTACTCATAAGCGTTATAATCACATTGGTTAGAATAATTAACTGGAATCCTCAACAATTAAGATTATGTTCATTGGCACAAACACAACACCAATAATACACTAGCTCAATATTCATCAACATGATAAATATAAAAATTTGCACACTGCCATAACTACTCTACATGACACATTGATTGGCACCCCACACCATGCTTAGACTGTCATCCATGTATGACACTTGAATCAGCATCCTTGCACTACTCAACATCCATTACTCTCATAAGCATTAATCACATTGGTTAGAATAATTAATTGGACTCCTTAATAATTAATCACAATATGTTCATAGGTAGAAACACAACACTAGTAATACATTAGCTCAATATTTATCTACATGATTATGTTCATAGGTAGAATTTCTACACAACACCAGTAATATGCCAGCTCAATATTCATCAACATGGTATATCACGCACAATACTAATAACACTAAAATGGCCCCAACAAATGCATATACTAATAATACGAGCCTGTCAATATTAGTATGAACATGATTATATTCATAGGTAGAAACACAACACCAGTAATACACTATCTCAATATTCATAAACATAGTAAATCACCCACAATACCAATAACACTAACATGGCCCTAACAAATGCATATAATAATAATACAAGCATGTCAATATTAATATGGCATTCCCCATGATAGTGGCCAATACCACTAACACGGCCCAAACGCATATACTAATAATACGAGCCTATCAGTATTAATATGGCATCACCCACAATACAATATATCATTTTGGTACAATGGTATCTCAGATATCCCCAGTCAACCATAGAGTGGTCTTCCTAACATCCCTCTTGCTTCGGTTTGCAATTGAGCCTCTTTAAGCCTTGCTTGGATACATTTAATGCTGAGGTGAGTCACAACTATATCAAATCCTAAAGTCTCTATAAATCTCTACAAAGAGCATGGACCTCTTCCCTAGAGGTGTCTCCACAAATCCTAAAGTCTCTATATTTTAATCACTACTAAGAGCATGGAGACACCTCTTCTCTAGAGATGTCTCCATAACCGCTCAACGTAATCTCTTCTTCGTTTCTTCCTCACCACATTCCCTTAGTTTGTTTCAGCTCCCTCTCATGTGCCTTACCCCCTCCCAAACACCCTTTGCATGCTATCATACTGGTTAGGACCATGTGTGGTTTGGTTGCATCATGTATAAATAAACCATGTGCTAATTCACCTTAATTAATTATCAATTGATTTTAGAACTAAAACTGCCAAAATTTTAGCCATTTTGCCAAGGCAAGATAAAAGTTCACATGGCATTCTTCAACCGGATAGTTGCAAGCCATGTTAAGAATATAATTAAATTAAAAGTTGAATCGTTTATTTCCATAAGGGAATGGGCTGCGAAATTAATTATGTGAATCCAATGTAGCAAAGGATGATATGAGAGAACCACCTCTTCCCTCCTCTTCTTTCTTCTCCAACCTAGGAAGTTATATGATATTAGTTATGTGAATCCAAATCTAGAAAATGGGGTGCAACATTAGTTATGTGAATCCAATCTAGCAAAGGATCATAAATAGAACCACCAGTTCTCTCTTTTTTCTTCTCCAATCTAGGAAGTTATGTGACATAGGTGCTTGTAATGGCTAAAGGGAGAGAGATGGAGAGAGAAAAGGGGGGAGAGAGAGTCTAGCAAAGGATGATAAGAAAGAACCACCTCTTCCTTTTTCTTTCTTCTCCAATCCAAGAAGTTATGTGACATAAATACTTTTAATGGCGCGTGCACGGGACACACAGAGAGAGAGAGAGAGAGAGAGAGAGAGAGAGAGAGAGAGAGAGAGAGAGAGAGAGAGAGCACATCCATTTGTCTAATGATTAATTTGCTCAAGGGCTTTGAATTGATTACAAATCTTATGAATGTAGAATATGCAACATTGCACTTTATAACTTTCGTTATTGCTAACTGGCATTTGATATATATACTTCAAATTCTTGGAATTCTGGGTACTTTATTTTTCTTTTGCTATGTTCATGTTCACACATGACTCTTCTCCTTATCAAGCTTCTTACTATTACTATGTGCAAGTAAAAGCAAGGTAAGCTCTGTGGGTGCAACCGATTGCATAACGATGCTAACCTCACACAATCTCATTATAGAGAAAAAGCACTCTATTGCTTAAGTGTGCAAGTAATCCCTCTCTAATTATAAAAACAACGACTTAGCACACAAGAGAGCGAGAGAGTACACTCTAGTTTGGATAATGGGTTTATGTCCTTTCTCATTAGAAATGCACGACCAACTTTTTTATGTGTGGCCGCCGAAACTTGCTCATAGATTTACAAAAGCTTTTAAGTACGTATACCATTTCTCTCTTTGAAACAAGACTATAAACATAATCCACCAATAGAAAGTGCAAAAATAAGGAAGAAAAACTCACAACACAACATTGGGTCTAATGTGTCCCTTGTAGATGGTGGCTCTCCTTCCCATCTACAATAATAGGATTGAGTACATCCAAATATGCATCTTATTTTTCAAATATAAATCTTAGTACCTTATGCAATACCTTAAGAATAATAAAAATTGATCTCTTACACATCTAAGATGTGCAAAAATGGAATACATTGCAATTACAACTACAACATTTGGCGGATAAATCTAAAATATGGCGTTAATTAAATATAGACATTTGCACACCGTCATAAATACTCTACATGACACCATGATTGGCACTCCACACCATGCTCAGACCGTCATCCATGTGCAACACTTTAGTTAGTATTCTTGCACTGCTCAACACACATTACTCATAAGCGTTATAATCACATTGGTTAGAATAATTAATGGGAATCCTTAACAATTAAGATTATGTTCATTGTGCTAGAGACACAACACCAGTAATACACTAGCTCAATATTAATCAAACATGATAAATATAGAAACTTGCACACTGTAAATACTCAACATGACACCTTGATTGGCACCCCACACCATGCTTAGACTGTCATCCATGTGTGACACTTGAATCAATATCCTTGCACTGCTCAACGCCCATTACTCTCATAAGCATTAATCACATTGGTTAGAATAATTAATTGGACTTCTTAATAGTTAATCACAACATGCTTATGTTCATAGGGAGAAACACAACACTAGTAATACTCTATCTCAATATTCATGTACATGATTATGTTCATAGGAAGAATTTCTACACAACACCAGTAATATGCCAGCTTAATATTCATCAACATGGTATATCACCCACAATACCAATAACACTCAAATGGCCCCAACAAATGCATATACTATTAATACGAGCCTATCAATATTGGTATGAACATGATTATGTTCATAGGTAGAAACACAACACCAGTAATACATTATATCAATATTCATGAACATAGTAAATCACCCACAATACCAATAACACTAACATGGCCCCAACAAATGCATATAATAATAATACAAGCATGTCAATATTAATATGGCATCCCCCATATGATAGTGGCCATTAACACTAACACGGCCCAAATGCATATACTAATAATACGAGCCTATCAGTATTAATATGGCATCACCCACAATACAATATATCATTATGGTACAATGGTATCTCAGATATCCCCAATCAACCACGAGTGGTCTTCCTAACATCCCTCTTGCTTGGGTTTGCAATTGAGCCTCTTTAAGCCTTGCTTGGACCCATTTAATGCTGAGGTGAGTCACAACTATATCAAATCCTAAAGTCTCTTCAAATATCTACAAAGAGCATGGACCTCTTCCCTGGAGGTGTCTCCACAAATCCTAAAGTCTCTATATTTTAATCACTACTAACAGCATGGAGACATCTCTTTCCTAGAGATGTCTCCATATCGTCTCAATGTAATCTCTTCTTTGTTTCTTCCTCGTCACATTCCCTTAGTTTGTTTTAGCTCCCTCTCATGTGCCTTACCCCCTCCCAAACACCCTTAGCATGCTATCATACTGATTAGGACCATGTGTGGTATGGTTGCATCATGTACAAATAAACCATGTGCTAATTCACCTTAATTAATCATTGATAATCATCGATTGATTTTAGAGTTAAAACAACCAAAATTTTAACCATTTTTCCAAGGCAAGATAAAAGTTCACATGGCATTTTTCAATCGGTTTCATAAATAATACAATAGTCAATGGTTTATGTTTAGTTGGGGTTTTTGAAAAGGATAATAACAGCCATGGCGAATCACTTTTGCCATGGGGAGATGGGACACATTTTGGAGATTTGGCATCTCAATCTTGTTGAGGTTTTGTGAAAAAATTATCGTAGCCACATAGGTAAGCAAGCTATTTTGTGAAGGTGAGTGATTATGGGGATAGTTGCAAGCCATCTTGAAAACATGATTAATTGTGGACCCAATTGAAAGAAGATTCATTTATTCCCATAAGGGAATGGGGTACAACATTAGTTATGTGAATCAAATCTAAGAAAGGAATATAAAAAAGAACCACCACTTCCCTCTTTTTTCTTCTCCAATCCAGAAAGTTATGCGAATCTAATATAGAAAATAGGGTGTGAAATTAGTTATGTGAATCCAATCTAGCAAAGGATGATTAAAAAAACCACCTCTTCCCTCTTGTTTCTTCTCCAATCTAAGAAGTTATGACAGAGGTGCTTTTAATGAGGAGAGAGAGAGAGAGAGCACGTCCATTTGTCTTATTTTTACCTTTAAAAAAAATTTTAAAGGGAACACAAAAAGTACAAGGCTAGAAATTAGAAGGTTATATAAAGCTTTTTCACTACAAGGCAGGAAGTATTTGTTCTTCTTGGGAATGTATTAATCTACGTCGTTTGGATTTTGTGAAAAGGATAATAATAGCCACAGATGTAGAACAAATCAATTTTGTCATAAGGAGATAGGACACATTTGGGAGATTCGGTTTGTCAATCTTGTTGAGGTTTTGTGAAAAAATATTGTAGAGCCACATATGTAAACTATTTTGTGAATGTGATTGATTATGTGGATAGCTGCAAGCCATCTTAAAAATATGATTAAATTAAAAGTTGAATCATTTATTTCCATAAGGGAATGGGCTGCAAAATTCATTATGTGAATCCAATCTAGCAAAGGATGATATAAGAAAACCACCTCTCCTCTTGCTTGGGTTTGCAATTGAGCCTCTTTAAGCCTTGCTTGGACCCATTTAATGCTGAGGTGAGTCACAACTATATCAAATCCTAAAGTCTCTATATGATTAAATTAAAAGTTGAATCATTTATTTCCATAAGGGAATGGGCTGCGAAATTAATTATGTGAATCCAATCTAGCAAAGGATGATATAAGAAAACCACCTCTCCTCTTTCTTGGGTTTGCAATTGAGCCTCTTTAAGCCTTGCTTGGACCCATTTAATGCTAAGGTGAGTCACAACTATATCAAATCCTAAAGTCTCTATAAATCTCTACAAGAGCATGGACCTCTTCCCTAGAGGTGTGTTCACAAATCCTAAAGTCTCTATATTTTAATCACTACTAAGAGCATGGAGACACCTCTTCTCTAGAGATGTCTCCATAACCGCTCAATGTAATCTCTTCTTCATTTCTTCCTCGCCACATTCCCTTAGTTTGTTTCAGCTCTCTCTCTCATGTGCCTTACCCTCTCCCAAACACCCTTTGCATGCTATCATACTGGTTAGGACCATGTGTGGTATGGTTGCATCATGTATAAATAAACCATGTGCTAATTCACCTTAATTAATCATCGATTGATTTAAGAACTAAAACTGCCAAAATTTTAGCCATTTTGCCAAGGCAAGATAAAAGTTCACATGGCATTTTTCAAGCGGATAGTTGCAAGCCATGTTAAAAATATAATTAAATTAAAAGTTGAATCGTTTATTTCCATAAGGGAATGGGCTGCGATTTTAATTGTGTGAATCCAATCTAGCAAAGGATGATATGAGAGAACCACCTCTTCCCTCTTCTTTCTTCTCCAACCTAGGAATATATAGGATATTAGTTATGTGAATCCAATCTAGCAAAGGATGATAAAGAGAACCACCAGTTCCCTCTTTTTTCTTCTCCAATATAGGAAGTTATGTGACATAGGTGCTTGTAATGGCTAAAGGGAGAGAGATGGAGAGAGAAAAGGGGGGAGAGAGAGTCTAGCAAAGGATGATAAAAAAGAACCACCTCTTTCCTTTTCTTTCTTCTCCAATCCAGGAAGTTATGTGACATAAATACTTTTAATGGCGTGTGCATGCGAGAGAGAGAGAGAGAGAGAGAGAGAGAGAGCACATCCATTTGTCTAATGAATAATTTTCTCAAGGGCTTTGAATTGATTACAAATCTTATGAGAATGTAGAATATGCAACATTGCACTTTATAACTTTCGTAATTGCTAAAACTAGCATTTAATATATGTACTTCAAATTCTTGGATTTCTAGGTACTTTATTTTTCTTTTGCTATGTTCATGTTCACACATGACTCTTCTCCTTATCAAGCTTCTTACTATTACTATTACTATTACTATTTGCAAGTAAAAGCAAGGTAAGCTCTGTGGGTGCAACCGATTGCATAACGATGCTAACCTCACACAATCTCATTATAGAGAAAAAGCACTCTATTGCTTAAGTGTGCAAGTAATCCCTCTCTAATTATGAAAACAACCACTTAGCACACAAGAGAGCGAGAGAGTACACTCTAGTTTGGATAATGGGTTTATGTCCTTTCTCATTAGAAATGCACGACCAACTTTTTTATGTGTGGCCGCCAAAGACTTGCTCATAGATTTACAAAAGCTTTTAAGTACGTATACCATTTCTCTCTTTGAAACAAGACTATAAACATAATCCACCAATAGAAAGTGCAAAAATAAGGAAGAAAAACTCACAACACAACATTGGGTATAATGTGTTCCTTGTAGATGGTGGCTCTCCTTCCCACCATCTGCAATAATAGGATTGAGTACATCCAAATATGCGTCTTACTTTTCAAATATAAATCTTAGTACCTTATGCAATACCTTAAGAATAAAAAAAATTGATCTCTTACACATCTAAGATGTGCAAACATAGAATACATTGCAATTACAACTACAACATTCGGCGGACAAATCTAAAATATGGCGTTAATTAAATATAGACATTTGCACACCGTCATAAATACTCTACATGACACCATGATTGGCACTCCACACCATGCTCAGACCGTCATCCATGTGCGACACTTTAGGTAGTATTCTTGCACTGCTCAACACACATTACTCATAAGCGTTATAATCACATTGGTTAGAATAATTAATGGGAATCCTTAACAATTAAGATTATGTTCATTGTGCTAGAGACACAACACCAGTAATACACTAGCTCAATATTCATCAAACATGATAAATATAGAAACTTGCACACTATAAATACTCAACATGACACCTTGATTGGCACCCCACACCATGCTTAGACTGTCATCCATGTATGACACTTGAATCAACCTTGCACTGCTCAACGCCCATTACTCTCATAAGCATTAATCACATTGGTTAGAATAATTAATTGGACTCCTTAATAGTTAATCACAACATGCTTATGTTCATAGGGAGAAACACAACACTAGTAATACTCTATCTCAATATTCATCTACATGATTATGTTCATAGGTAGAATTTCTACACAACACCAGTAATATGCCAGCTTAATATTCATCAACATGGTATATCACCCACAATACCAATAACACTCAAATGGCCCCAACAAATGCATATACTAATAATACGAGCCTATCAATATTAGTATGAACATGATTATGTTCATAGGTAGAAACACAACACCAGTAATACATTATATCAATAGTCATGAACATAGTAAATCACCCACAATACCAATAACACTAACATGGCCCCAACAAATGCATATAATAATAATACAAGCATGTCAATATTAATATGGCATCCCCCATATGATAGTGGCCAATAACACTAACACGGCCCAAATGCATATACTAATAATACGAGCCTATCAGTATTAATATGGCATCACCCACAATACAATATATCATTATGGTACAATGGTATCTCAGATATCCCCAATCAACCATCGAGTGGTCTTCCTGACATCCCTCTTGCTTGGGTTTGCAATTGAGCCTCTTTAAGCCTTGCTTGGACCCATTTAATGCTGAGGTGAGTCACAACTATATCAAATCCTAAAGTCTCTTCAAATATCTACAAAGAGCATGGACCTCTTCCCTGGAGGTGTCTCCACAAATCCTAAAGTCTCTATATTTTAATCACTACTAACAGCATGGAGACATCTCTTTCCTAGAGATGTCTCCATAACCGCTCAATGTAATCTCTTCTTTGTTTCTTCCTCACCACATTCCCTTAGTTTGTTTTAGCTCCCTCTCATGTGCCTTACCCCCTCCCAAATACCCTTAGCATGCTATCATACTGATTACCCCCTCCCAAACACCCTTAGCATGCTATCATACTGCATCATGTACAAATAAACCATGTGCTAATTCACCTTAATTAATCAATGATTGATTTAAGAGCTAAAACAACCAAAATTTTAACCATTTTTCCAAGGCAAGATAAAAGTTCACATGGCATTTTTCAATCCGTTTCATAAATAATACAATAGTCAATGGTTTATGTTGAGTTGGGGTTTATGAAAAGGATAATAACAGCCATGGTGAATCACTTTTGCCATGGGGAGACAGGACACATTTTGGAGATTTGGTATCTCAATCTTGTTGAGGTTTTGTGAAAAAATTATCGTAGCCACATATGTAAGCAAGCTATTTTGTGAAGGTGAGTGATTATGGGGATAGTTGGAAGCCATCTTGAAAACATGATTAATTGTGGACACAATTGAAAGAAGATTCATTTATTCCCATAAGGGAATGGGGTGCAACATTAGTTATGTCAATCAAATCTAGGAAAGGAATATAAAAAAGAAACACCACTTCCCTCTTTTTTCTTCTCCAATCCAGAAAGTTATGCGAATCTAATATAGAAAATAGGGTGTGAAATTAGTTATGTGAATCCAATCTAGCAAAGGATGATTAAAAAAACCACCTCTTTCCTCTTGTTTCTTCTCCAATCTAAGAAGTTATGACAGAGGTGCTTTTAATGAGGAGAGAGAGAGAGTACGTCCATTTGTCTTATTTTTACCTTTTAAAAAAATTTAAAGGGAACACAAAAAGTACAAGGCTAGAAATTAGAAGGTTATATAAAGCTTTTTCACTACAAGGCACGAAGTTTTTGTTCTTCTTGGGAATGTATTATAATATCTACATCGTTTAGATTTTGTGAAAAGGATAATAATAGCCACAGATGTAGAACAAATCAATTTTTCATAAGGAGATAGGACACATTTTGGAGATTCGGTTTGTCAATCTTGTTGAGGTTTTGTGAAAAAATATTGCAGAGCCACCCACATATGTAAACTAATTTGTGAACGTGATTGATTATGTGGATAGTTGCAAGCCATCTTAAAAATATGATTAAATTAAAAGTTGAATCATTTATTTCCATAAGGGAATGGGCTGCGAAATTAATTATGTGAATCCAATCTAGCAAAGGATGATATAAGAAAACCACCTCTCCTCTTGCTTGGGTCTGCAATTGAGCCTCTTTAAGCCTTGATTGGACCCATCTAATGCTGAGGTGAGTCACAACTATATCAAATCCTAAAGTCTCTATAAATCTCTACAAGAGCATGGACCTCTTCCCTAGAGGTGTGTTCACAAATCCTAAAGTCTCTATATTTTAATCACTACTAAGAGCATGGAGACACCTCTTCTCTAGAGATGTCTCCATAACCGCTCAATGTAATCTCTTCTTCATTTCTTCCTCACCACATTCCCTTAGTTTGTTTCAGCTCTCTCTCTCATGTGCCTTACCCTCTCCCAAACACCCTTTGCATGCTATCATACTGGTTAGTACCATGTGTGGTATGGTTGCATCATGTATAAATAAACCATGTGCTAATTCACCTTAATTAATCGTCGATTGATTTTAGAACTAAAACTGCCAAAATTTTAGCCATTTTTCCAAGGCAAGATAAAAGTTCACATGGCATTTTTCAAGCGGATAGTTGCAAGCCATGTTAAAAATATAATTAAATTAAAAGTTGACTCGTTTATTTCCATAAGGGAATGGGCTACGATTTTAATTGTGTGAATCCAATCTAGCAAAATATGATATGAGAGAACCACCTCTTCCCTCTTCTTTCTTCTCCAACCTAGGAAGTTATAGGATATTAGTTATGTGAATCCAAATCTAGAAAATGAGGTGCAACATTAGTTATGTGAATCCAATCTAGCAAAGGATGATAAAGAGAACCACCAGTTCCCTCTTTTTTCTTCTCCAATATAGGAAGTTATGTGACATAGGTGCTTGTAATGGCTAAAGGGAGAGAGATGGAGAGAGAAAAGGGGGGAGAGAGAGTCTAGCAAAGGATGACAAAAAAGAACCACCTCTTCCCTTTTCTTTCTTCTCCAATCGAGGAAGTTATGTGACATAAATACTTTTAATGCCGTGTGCATGCGAGAGAGAGACAGAGAGAGCGAGAGAGAGAGACAGAGAGAGAGAGAGAGAGCACATCCATTTGTCTAAGGATTAATTTTCTCAAGGGCTTTGAAGTGATTACAAATCTTATGAGAATGTAGAATATGCAACATTGCACTTTATAACTTTCGTAATTGCTAAAACTAGCATTTGATATATGTACTTCAAATTCTTGGATTTCTGGGTACTTTATTTTTCTTGCTATGTTCATGTTCACACATGACTCTTACTATTACTATTACTATTACTATTACTATTTGCAATAGTAAGCTCTGTGGTGGGTGCAACCCATTACATAACAATGCTAACCTCACACAATCTCATTATAGAGAAAAAACACTCTATTGCTTAAGTGTGCAAGTAATCCCTCTCTAATTATGAAAACAACCACTTAGCACATAAGAGAGCGAGAGAATACACTCTAGTTTGGATAATGGGTTTATGTCCTTTCTCATTAGAAATGCACGACCAATTTTTTCAGGTGTGGCCGCCAAAGACTTGCTCATAGATTTACAAAAGCTTTTCAGTACGTATACCATTTCTCTTTTTGAAACAAGACTATAAACATAATCCACCAATAGAAAGTACAAAAATAAGGAAGAAAAACTCACAACACAGCATTGGGTCTAATGTGTCCCTTGTAGATGGTGGCTCACCTTCCCATCTGTAGTATTTATATCTTTTATTCCAAAAATAGACCCATGGAGGCAATAATAGGATTGAGTACATCCAAAACCTTAGTACCTTATGCAATACCTAACAATAGAAAAATTAATCTCCTACACATCTAAGATGTGAAAACATAGAATACATTGCAATTACAACTACAACATTCAACGGACAAAGCTTAAATATGGCGTTAATTAAATATAGACATTTGCACACTACCATAAATAATCTACATGACACCATTATTGGCACTCCACACTATGCTTAGACCGTCATCCATGTGCGACAGCACACATTACTCATAAGCATTATAATCACATTGGTTAGAATAATTATTTGGAATCCTCAACAATTAAGATTATGTTCATTGGCAGAAACACAACACTAATAATACACTAGCTCAATATTCATCAACATGATAAATATAAAAATTTGCACACTGCCATAACTACTCTATATGACACCTTGATTGGCACCCCACACCATGCCTAGACTGTCATCCATGTGTGACACTTGAATCAGTATCCTTGCATTGCTCAACACCCATTACTCTCATAAGCATTAATCACATTGGTTAGAATAATTAATTGGACTCCTTCATAATTAATCACATGTTCATAGGTAGAAACACAACACTAGTAATACACTAGCTCAATATTTATCTACATGATTATGTTCAGAGGTAGAATTTCTACACAACACCAGTAATACGCCAGCTCAATATTCATCAACATGGTATATCACGCACAATACTAATAACCCTAAAATGGCCATAACAAATGCATATACTAATAATACGAGCCTGTCAATATTAGTATGAACATGATTATATTCATAGGTAGAAACACAACACCAGTAATACACTATCTCAATATTCATAAACATAGTAAATCACCCACAATACCAATAACACTAACATGGCCCCAACAAATGCATATAATAATAATACAAGCATGTCTATATTAATATGGCATTCCCCATGATAGTGGCCAATAACACTAACACGGCCCAATTGCATATACTAATAATACGAGCCTATCGGTATTAATATGGCATCACCCACAATAATTGGAATCCTCAACAGTTAAGAGTATGTTCATTGGCAGAAACACAACACCAATAATACACTAGCTCAATACTCATCAACATGATAAATATAAAAATTTGCACACTGCCATAACTACTCTACATGACACCTTGATTGGCACCCCACACCATGCTTAGACTGTCATCCATGTATGACACTTGAATCACTATCCTTGCACTGCTCAACACCCATTACTCTCGTAAGCATTAATCACATTGGTTAGAATAATTAATTGGACTCCTTAATAATTAATCACAATATGTTCATAGGTAGAAACACAACACTAGTAATACACTAGCTTAATATTTATCTACATGATTATGTTCATAGGTAGAATTTCTACACAACACCAGTAATCCGCCAGCTCAATATTCATCAACATGGTATATCACGCACAATACTAATAACACTAAAATGGCCCCAACAAATGCATATACTAATAATACGAGCCTGTCAATATTAGTATGAACATGATTATATTCATAGGTAGAAACACAACACCAGTAATACACTATCTCAATATTCATAAACATAGTAAATCACCCACAATACCAATAACACTAACATGGCCCCAACAAATGCATATAATAATAATACAAGCATATCAATATTAATATGGCATTCCCCATGATAGTGGCCAATAACACTAACACGGCCCAAATGCATATACTAATAATACGAGCCTATCAGTATTAATATGGCATCACCCACAATACAATATATCATTATGGTACAATGGTATCTCAGATATCCCCAGTCAACCATAGAGTGGTCTTCCTAACATCCCTCTTGCTTCGGTTTGCAATTGAGCCTCTTTAAGCCTTGCTTGGAGACATTTAATGCTGAGGTGAGTCACAACTATATCAAATCCTAAAGTCTCTATAAATCTCTACAAAGAGCATGGACCTCTTCCCTAGAGGTGTCTCCACAAATCCTAAAGTCTCTATATTTTAATCACGACTAAGAGCATGGAGACACCTCTTCTCTAGAGATGTCTCCATAACCGCTCAATGTAATCTCTTCTTCGTTTCTTCCTCACCACATTCCCTTAGTTTGTTTCAGCTCCCTCTCATGTGCCTTACCCCCTCCCAAACACACTTTGCATGCTATCATACTGGTTAAGACCATGTGTGGTATGGTTGCATCATGTATAAATAAACCATGTGCTAATTCACCTTAATTAATTATCAATTGATTTTAGAACTAAAACTGCCAAAATTTTAGCCATTTTGCCAAGGCAAGATAAAAGTTCACATGGCATTCTTCAACCGGATAGTTGCAAGCCATGTTAAGAATATAATTAAATTAAAAGTTGAATTGTTTATTTCCATAAGGGAATGGGCTGCGAAATTAATTATGTGAATCCAATGTAGCAAAGGATGATATGAGAGAACCACCTCTTCCCTCTTCTTTCTTCTCCAACCTAGGAAGTTATATGATATTAGTTATGTGAATCCAAATCTAGAAAATGGGGTGCAACATTAGTTATGTGAATCCAATCTAGCAAAGGATCATAAACAGAACCACCAGTTCTCTCTTTTTTCTTCTCCAATCTAGGAAGTTATGTGACATAGGTGCTTGTAATGGCTAAAGGGAGAGAGATGGAGAGAGAAAAGGGGGGAGAGAGAGAGTCTAGCAAAGGATGATAAGAAAGAACCACCTCTTCCCTTTTCTTTCTTCTCCAATCCAAGAAGTTATGTGACATAAATACTTTAATTGGCGCGTGCAGCATGGGACAGAGAGAGAGAGAGAGAGAGAGAGAGAGAGAGAGAGAGAGAGAGAGAGAGAGAGAGAGAGAGAGAGAGAGACCACATCCATTTGTCTAATGATTAATTTGCTCAAGGGCTTTGAATTGATTACAAATCTTATGAATGTTGTAAGATTCCTCCCCCAACCCCCCTTTTTGATGTCTAGTATCTTCCCCTGTAATCAATCCCTCTTCAGAAATATAAAGACCTTGTTTCTAACTGTTTTAACCTAGAGAGAGAGAATATTCTAGAGAGAGAATATTCAGATTTTTAATATTTTTGGATAGAGAATTATCTCATCTTATTAAAATAAGTTCCCCTGAAACAGAAATTCAAGAAGAACTTTCCAATGTGCAATTAGAATTTATTGGAAATAGGTATAAAGGACCTTAGTCTAAGGGTCTAGATTTTCAAAAAAATTTGGATTATGGTCCAATTAAGGTTCCTATGGGCCAATAGCATCAATCCATGTGTAGGGAGGAGATAAATCCAATTTGTAAAAGAAGATATCCAAAAATGAGTAAATGCTCACATAAGATAAAGAGTTGAAAATGTACAAGGTTTATTAGTAAAAAAAAACTATGAGCAATATTAAAATGATTCCATTATGACACATATGTAAGGAAGGGGAGTTCTTTAAAGGAGGTGCATATTTCACATAAGATGAAGAGTTGAAAATGTACAAGATTTATTAGTAAAAAATTGAGCAATATTAAAAATATGAGATATTTTGGGTATCCAAAAAAATGAGTAAATGCTCACATAAGATGAAGAGTTGAAAATGTACAAGGTTTATTAGTAAAAAACTATGAGCAATATTAAAAGGATTCCATTATGACACATATGTAAGGAAGGGGAGTTCTTTAAAGGAGGTGCATATTTCACATAAGATGAAGAGTTGAAAATGTACAAGGTTTATTAGTAAAAAACTATGAGCAATATTAAAATGATTCCATTATGACACATATGTAAGGAAGGGGAGTTCTTTAAAGGAGTTGCATATTTCACATAAGATGAAGAGTTGAAAATGTACAAGGTTTATTAGTAAAAAAAACTATGAGCAATATTAAAATGATTCCATTATGATACATATGTAAAGAAGGGGAGTTCTTTAAAGGAGGTGCATATTTCACATGCTTGAATGAGTTTTAAACTCATAAAAATTGAGATATTTCATCTCTCCTCTCTCCTCATTCAAGTCTAGCTCTAAAAAGTTAGCTTAACTGACCTAAAAATGGTCAAAAATTGACCAAACTGATTTGGAAAATTCTAGAATCAGTTTGTTTGGTTAGGAGCTCAATTTTTCCTATAAATAGAAGCCTCCCCCTTGTTGAAAAATATATAGTGTTTATGCATCGTTACTCTACTCCACCTAAGCCAAGAACTGTGAATTCATTTAATAATTCACTAGTTTTTGGAGCTTCCCTCTTTCTTCAATCCCCATTAGTGGCTCCATCAACATACTTAACCAATTGATTGGTTGGGGGCCTCTACCGTGAACAAAGAATCAAGCAATTTGTAAGGTAATTAGTGAATATTGATCTTTTCTATAATTTCTCAATGTTTCTCTCTTCTCAACCCCTCTCAAGCTTGAGAAGCTTGATTGGTATGGTTTTTTAAATGCTATTAAAGTTAATTGGTGAATAGTAGTGAAGAGTTACATAATTTAATAAATGCTATTGAAGTTAATTTTTATTTATGTTTAAATTCTAATGGTTTTTATGTAATTTCTCTCTCTCACTCAAGAAATGGTCATACTCATGACCCATTCTCAATCCAAATGAAGCTTTTCATAAAGCTTTTCCTTAATCCAAGATTAAGCTATGCTTGAGGCCAAATTAATGGCTTTTTTCTATGCTTTTAGTTTATGCATATTGATGATTTAATCCATTATAGATTAATGATCCAATTAGAGATCATTTTAATTATTTCCTTAATGATAAGCTTTATCCCTTAGAAAAAATTGAGACTTATCAGTCATAGCAGCGGAGCTATGGCAAAATTTTTATAAAAATTATGCATAAAATAATTTCATTCAAAGCACAAAAAGAGGACTTCCTACCATATTCTAGGAATTATTATCCTAGATTAATTGAAAGAATTTCATTATAATCATGGAGAAATTGAATTTTAATATCATGCATAAAGGATAATTTTTTATATCAAAAGTGTTACTTTTATCATTTTTAATTTTCATGAATAGAAGTATGCATAAAGGAAAAAAAATTTATATCAAAAGTGTTACTTTTATCATTTTTAATTTTCATGAATAGAAGTATGCATAAAGGAAAAATTTTTTATATCAAAAGTGTTACTTTTATCATTTTTAATTTTCATGCATAGAAGTATGCATAAAGGATAATTTTTTTATATTAAAAGTGTTACTTTTATCATTTTTAATTTTCATGCATAGAAGTATGCATAAAGAAAAATTTTTATATCAAAAGTGTTACTTTTATCATTTTTAATTTTCATGCATAGAAGTATGCATAAAGGATAATTTTTTTAATATTAAAAGTGTTACTTTTATCATTTTTAATTTTCATGCATAGAAGTATGCATAAAGGATAAATTTTATATATCAAAAGTGTTACTTTTATCATTTTTAATTTTCATGCATAGAAGTATGCATAAAGGATAATTTTTTTTATATCAAAAGTGTTACTTTTATCATATTGGATTTCATGCATGGAGGTATGCATAAAAGTTGAATATTTTATTATAAAAGTGTTACTTTTAGCATAATTGAATTTCATGCATAGAGGTATGCATAAAAGATATGGGTGATAAGATGCATGTGGATGTGGATATGGATGTGTATGTATGAATGTGGATATGGGATGTGGATGTATAAATGAGGATGTGAAAATGGAGATAAGCATGTAGATGTGGATGTATGGATGTGAATGTGGATGTGGATGTGGATGTATGAATGTGGATGTATGGATGTATGGATGTATGAATGTGGATGTATGGATGTATGAATGTGGATGTATGGATGTGAATGAGGATGTATGGATGTGAATGAGGATGTAGATGTGGATGCATGGATGTAAATGTGGATGTGGATGTATGGATGTATGCATGTAGATGTGGATGCATGAATGTGGATGTATGGATGTGAATGAGCATATAGATGTGGATGTATGGATATGAATGTGCATGTAGATATGGATGTATATATGTGAATGGGAATGTGGATGTGGATGTATGTATGCATGTGGATGTGGATATGGATGTGTATGTATGAATGTGGATATGGGATGTGGATGTATAAATGAGGATGTGAAAAAGGAGATAAGCATGTAGATGTGGATGCATGAATGTGGAGATAAGCATGTAGATGTGGATGCATGAATGTGGATGTATGGATGTGAATGAGGATATAGATGTGGATGTATGGATGTGAATGTACATGTAGATATGGATGTATATATGTGAATGGGAATGTGGATGTGGATGTATGTATGCATGTGGATGTGGATATGGATGTGTATGTATGAATGTGGATATGGGATGTGGATGTATAAATGAGGATGTGAAAATGGAGATAAGCATGTAGATGTGGATGCATGAATGTGGATGTATGGATGTGAATGAGGATATAGATGTGGATGTATGGATGTGAATGTGCATGTAGATATGGATGTATATATGTGAATGGGAATGTGGATGTGGATGTATGTATGCATGTGGATGTGGATATGGATGTGTATGTATGAATGTGGATATGGGATGTGGATGTATAAATGAGGATGTGAAAATGGAGATAAGCATGTAGATGTGGATGTATGGATGTGAATGTGGATGTGGATGTGGATGTATGAATGTGGATGTATGGATGTGAATGAGGATGTGGATGTGGATGCATGGATGTAAATGTGGATGTGTATGTATGGATGTATGCATGTAGATGTGGATACATGAATGTGGATGTATGGATGTGAATGAGGATATAGATGTGGGTGTATGGATGTGAATGTGCATGTAGATATGGATGTATAGATGTGAATGGGAATGTGTATGTGGATGTATGTATGTATGTGGATGTGGATGTATGAACGAGGACATGATAATGAATGTATGCATGTGGATGTGGATATGGATGTGTATGTATGAATGCGGATATGGATGTGTATGTATGAATGTGGATATAGGATGTGGATGTATAAATGAGGATGTGAAAATGGAGATAAGAATGTAGATGTGGATGTATGGATGTGAATGTGGATGTGGATGTGGATGTATGGATGTGGATATGGATGTGAATATATGATATGTGATGTGAAGGAATCTGAAGTGAAGAGATGGAAAATGATGTGATTGGATGAGTACACATATAAATGAAATGTGGAATAAGTAATGTGGATTGTATGAGGGATAATGTGGATTGTATGAGGGATAATGTGGAAAAATGAGAGTTAATATAGAAATTGTATTTGTAAACTGTTTGTAAATGCTGTTTGTAAATGGCTGTTTTATGTCAAGAATGCTGGGAAAGCATTTTGACCGTCTTGTGATTAAGGTCGTGGAGACCTATCTGATAAAGTTGCAACTGCTGACGGAGAGTCAATGGAGGACGTCTCGCGTAGCAAGGTCGGCCAAGGTCTTGACCAGCCTCGGTTCGATTAAAATGGTGAGCTTCCGGTACGGTGGATGAGGGACCAAGGAAGCGGCCTATGAGTGAAGCGCTAGGTCACCTGCGAAGGATCCTAGAGGGTGCTGACCATACGGTGCTCGGGCTCTGGGTCGCCCAGGATACCCACGCGTGCGTCGAGGAAGATACTGGAACAAGGAGTAAGAGTTGTTTTGTGAAACCGTGCATGGATCTGGTTGATTGACCTTGCTGGTCTTCAATGGATGAGTCCATGGCTCTTTATATGGATCTGTTGGTTGATCTTGCTGATCTTCAACGAGAGTCCATCTTGATTTTTATAAGTGATTATATTGCCGAGTATTATGGGCTAGGAACTATTGAAAAGGCCCCTGTGTGGACAGGTGGTGAGCATTCTAGTTGCCAATGATGCCATAGATACTCTGATGAAGGAATGATGGGAAATTATGAATCAACTGGATAAATTGGAAGATTGTGATCAGTGGTACTATGGTTTCATTAAAGGATTGTTTTAAAGTTAGCTGATGCTAAGAAAAAAGGAAATTTTCATATTGGGTGTGTAAGTGGTGTGGCTAGTTTTATGTTTGCATGAACTTCCGGCTAGGGGGCCTTGGAACTCTTTTCCTTGGTACCCGGGACAAAACCTAACCAAATTCCAAATTGGATCCCATCACTACAGTGGTTGGGTGGTTGGCTAACCCATGGGATTGGATGGGGTTAGGCTGGACTGATGGATCCGTAAATCGAGATTTAATTTCTATTATTACGATAGATGAAGTAAATCCCGGATAGAAATTGTTCTATGGATAGGAATCAACGGCTGTGCCTCTTGATGGGGAAAAAAGCGTTGATCCCAATGATCCAAGTGCAAGTTTCTTCCTTGATTTGACCAAGTACCGTTAAAGGTGCAGTCAGATCAGTTGATCCGTAATGATCTTGACTACGTTAGAGTAAAGAGTTATCCTGGTGGAATCGCCCATGCTTTCCGAGTAAAGGAAGATTTTGGTTTTGGACAAACCGACGGATTAGTCTCTTGTCCGGATATCCGTGGGCGAGGCCCCGAGTGTGAGACCCCTACCCACGCATGATGTGCTACTTCCGCTGCTAGTACCCCAAATCCGTTGCGCGGTGGAGATCGGGATCTCACAGTTGGTATCAGAGCATTTGTTTAATAAAGATCAACTGAGAAGACAAATATGTCAAAAATTTATCAAGAAACACAAAAAGGTTGTAATTGTGTGATATAAGTCATACAATTTGATATTCAAACTAAAATTCGTAAATTGGTAATTGGGTCTTCAGATGGAAGTACCGTAATTATATAGAATCCCTCACTTGCTTGAGGCCTAGACATGATGGTATTTACCTTATAATTCCAAGGGCCGTGACTACCCGTATATACCGAGAGTATACTGCAGCTCTTTACTGACAGTATATACGAGTAAATCTAAGACTTGAAATTTTAAGCGTTAATGCTATCCAGATGATGAATTCGAATGTGGTTGATATGATTTTTAATTCTGTTTGAGAACTGATGAAATTGATTTGGATTCTGATTGAAAAATGATGATTTTCGAAATTTAGTTGAAATGTAATAAGCTGGGCGAAACCACAAGAGGATGAATGGGACGAGTCCCTGTGATGATATTCATAACTGGAATGATGATAATGATTTTAGCAAATCACTATGAGATTAGTGGACTGTGTTGTCAAAGTGCTACTGTTAACACTTGACTCGGTATATCAAGCTAAGGGATGACAAATTGAAAACTTGCTTGACTGAAATTCCCGTGTGAAGGAATGTTCAGAAAGAAAAAAATTTTGATCTGATGGACCATTATCGTGTTAAAGATATGAATGATATGATCTAAAATGAATTGTTATTTAATGATGAGTTCTATATAAGGGATATTTATCCCCGTATTCTGTTGGGTTGACCAGAATATAAGGAACCCTAGAATAAATTAGATCTTAAGAAAAAGAGTTGTCCTCTACTTGGCGAGATGAGGACATCTCGCACTTTTTTAAGTGGGGTAGAATGTAAGATTCCTCCCCAGCCTTCGAGGTATACAGGAGTAAGAATCTCCCTTTTTGATCAAAGAATGATTCTGTTTAAGAAAGAAAGACCCTTTCCCTAGAATACTTCTCAGGAGTTCCACCTGTTTTAAGGATTCAGAACAATGAGTTCAGAAGTAAAAATTGGTGTTTTGGATACCAAGGTTTTGGTCTTCATTCGAGTACGACCCAAAAGAAGTTCTTTATCTATTGGGAAGTTTAAGAAGTTATCCCCCAGATATTGTGAGCCTTATCTGAATTCAAAGAAAGTAAGCGACTTAGCTTACGAGCTTCTTTTATCTCCTCATCTCAAAGTTCTTAATGTATTTCATAGAAATATGTGCCAAACCCAAATCATGGAAAGACGGTAAAACTTCAGTGGCAAGATACCGTTGGCTTCTAAGTTACGCTAGCTCCTTCCTTTATATAAGTCGTAACTTTTACTTGTCGCTCACAGTAATCTTACTTCCATCGATCTCCCTTCTTCTTAATCTCCTTCATGGCTTGGCAACAGGAATTAGTTTTATCCATGATGATTTCTCATCTTCAAGACGCAAGAGAGTCTGTGAAGAAAGACTTTATAGAACAGTATGAGCGCTCACTTTTTCCTCACCTAGGAACTTCTGTAGCACAGACCAAATGGCGGACCTATCAAGACATAACTAGGGTAACACCCTGGGGTCAGCAGCACTTTCGTAACAATGTCCGCTTGGCCATGGTTATCGAAGCCTTGGGTTTGGGTCCCCGATACTACTGTGTCATGAGATCAAGACATCTTGGGTTTTCTGAGCGGGTCTTCTTACTGGCGTGTTTTCTTCCTCATGAGAAGATATGCCTTTACCCCGTTTTTGGCTTACCTCTCAGAGGTCCTTTTGTTAGATCACCTCATACCACTGAGATAGGTGCAGCAATAACCAACAGAATTATTCCCATAGATGAGTTACCTTATACATGCGCAGCTTGTGAGTGCTGCTTTTGTGATCATATGATGGACGGGCTTATGGAAGTGTAAAGAGTTCTTTTATCTTTACTGTATAAGTTTCGAGAATGAATAAAGTTTAAATCTTGTTCTTATCTTGAATCTTACTCTCTTTGAGACTTTTTCTTGGTGGTTAATCCTGATTTAAATTTTTCTCTAAGTCTCATAATTCGTGCATCTTGCGAAATTATCCCAGTTTGCGAGATGAGGACAACTCGCGTTTTTTAAGTGGGGTAGAATGTAAGATTCCTCCCCCAACCCCCCTTTTTGATGTCTAGTATCTTCCCCTGTAATCAATCCCTCTTCAGAAATATAAAGACCTTGTTTCTAACTGTTTTAACCTAGAGAGAGAGAATATTCTAGAGAGAGAATATTCAGATTTTTAATATTTTTGGATAGAGAATTATCTCATCTTATTAAAATAAGTTCCCCTGAAACAGAAATTCAAAAAGAACTTTCCAATGTGCAATTAGAATTTATTGGAAATAGGTATAAAGGACCTTAGTCTAAGGGTCTAGATTTTCAAAAAAATTTGGATTATGGTCCAATTAAGGTTCCTATGGGCCAATAGCATCAATCCATGTGTAGGGAGGAGATAAATCCAATTTGTAAAAGAAGATATCCAAAAATGAGTAAATGCTCACATAAGATAAAGAGTTGAAAAACTATGAGCAATATTAAAATGATTCCATTATGACACATATGTAAGGAAGGGGAGTTCTTTAAAGGAGGTACATATTTCACATAAGATGAAGAGTTGAAAATGTACAAGGTTTATTAGTAAAAAACTATGAACAATATTAAAAATATGAGATATTTTGGGTATCCAAAAAAATGAGTAAATGCTCACATAAGATGAAGAGTTGAAAATGTACAAGGTTTATTAGTAAAAAACTATGAGCAATATTAAAAGGATTCCATTATGACACATATGTAAGGAAGGGGAGTTCTTTAAAGGAGGTGCATATTTCACATAAGATGAAGAGTTGAAAATGTACAAGGTTTATTAGTAAAAAACTATGAGCAATATTAAAATGATTCCATTATGACACATATGTAAGGAAGGGGAGTTCTTTAAAGGAGGTGCATATTTCACATAAGATGAAGAGTTGAAAATGTACAAGGTTTATTAGTAAAAAAACTATGAGCAATATTAAAATGATTCCATTATGATACATATGTAAGGAAGGGGAGTTCTTTAAAGGAGGTGCATATTTCACATGCTTGAATGAGTTTTAAACTCATAAAAATTGAGATATTTTATCTCTCCTCTCTCCTCATTCAAGTCTAGCTCCAAAAAGTTAGCTTAACTGACCTAAAAATGGTCAAAAATTGACCAAACTGATTTGGAAAATTCTAGAATCAGTTTGTTTGGTTAGGAGCTCAATTTTTCCTATAAATAGAAGCCTCCCCCTTGTTGAAAAATATATAGTGTTAATGCATCGTTACTCTACTCCACCTAAGCCAAGAACTGTGAATTCATTTAATAATTCACTAGTTTTTGGAGCTTCCCTCTTTCTTCAATCCCCATTAGTGGCTCCATCAACATACTTAACCAATTGATTGGTTGGGGGCCTCTACCGTGAACAAATAATCAAGCAATTTGTAAGGTAATTAGTGAGTATTGATCTTTTCTATAATTTCTCAATGTTTCTCTCTTCTCAACCCCTCTCAAGCTTGAGAAGCTTGATTGGTATGGTTTTTTAAATGCTATTAAAGTTAATTGGTGAATAGTAGTGAAGAGTTACATAATTTAATAAATGCTATTGAAGTTAATTTTTATTTATGTTTAAATTCTAATGGTTTTTATGTAATTTCTCTCTCTCACTCAAGAAATGGTCATACTCATGACCCATTCTCAATCCAAATGAAGCTTTTCATAAAGCTTTTCCTTAATCCAAGATTAAGCTATGCTTGAGGCCAAATTAATGGCTTTTTTCTATGCTTTTAGTTTATGCATATTGATGATTCAATCCATTATAGATTAATGATCCAATTAGAGATCATTTTAATTATTTCCTTAATGATAAGCTTTATCCCTTAGAAAAAATTGAGATTTATCAGTCATAGCAGCGGAGCTATGGGAAAATTTTTATAAAAATTATGCATAAAATAATTTCATTCAAAGCACAAAAAGAGGACTTCCTACCATATTCTAGGAATTATTATCCTAGATTAATTGAAAGAATTTCATTATAATCATGGAGAAATTGAATTTTAATATCATGCATAAAGGATAATTTTTTATATCAAAAGTGTTACTTTTATCATTTTTAATTTTCATGAATAGAAGTATGCATAAAGGAAAAAAAATTTATATCAAAAGTGTTACTTTTATCATTTTTAATTTTCATGAATAGAAGTATGCATAAAGGAAAAATTTTTTATATCAAAAGTGTTACTTTTATCATTTTTAATTTTCATGCATAGAAGTATGCATAAAGGATAATTTTTTTCTATTAAAAGTGTTACTTTTATCATTTTTAATTTTCATGCATAGAGGTATGCATAAAAGATATGGGTGATAAGATGCATGTGGATGTGGATATGGATGTGTATGTATGAATGTGGATATGGGATGTGGATGTATAAATGAGGATGTGAAAATGGAGATAAGCATGTAGATGTGGATGTATGGATGTGAATGTGGATGTGGATGTGGATGTATGAATGTGGATGTATGGATGTATGGATGTATGAATGTGGATGTATGGATGTATGAATGAGGATGTATGGATGTGAATGAGGATGTAGATGTGGATGCATGGATGTAAATGTGGATGTGGATGTATGGATGTATGCATGTAGATGTGGATGCATGAATGTGGATGTATGGATGTGAATGAGCATATAGATGTGGATGTATGGATGTGAATGTGCATGTAGATATGGATGTATATATGTGAATGGGAATGTGGATGTGGATGTATGTATGCATGTGGATGTGGATATGGATGTGTATGTATGAATGTGGATATGAGATGTGGATGTATAAATGAGGATGTGAAAAAGGAGATAAGCATGTAGATGTGGATGCATGAATGTGGAGATAAGCATGTAGATGTGGATGCATGAATGTGGATGTATGGATGTGAATGAGGATATAGATGTGGATGTATGGATGTGAATGTACATGTAGATATGGATGTATATATGTGAATGGGAATGTGGATGTGGATGTATGTATGCATGTGGATGTGGATATGGATGTGTATGTATGAATGTGGATATGGGATGTGGATGTATAAATGAGGATGTGAAAATGGAGATAAGCATGTAGATGTGGATGCATGAATGTGGATGAATGAATGTGAATGAGGATATAGATGTGGATGTATGGATGTGAATGTGCATGTAGATATGGATGTATATATGTGAATGGGAATGTGGATGTGGATGTATGTATGCATGTGGATGTGGATATGGATGTGTATGTATGAATGTGGATATGGGATGTGGATGTATAAATGAGGATGTGAAAATGGAGATAAGCATGTAGATGTGGATGTATGGATGTGAATGTGGATGTGGATGTGGATGTATGAATGTGGATGTATGGATATGAATGAGGATGTGGATGTGGATGCATGGATGTAAATGTGGATGTGTATGTATGGATGTATGCATGTAGATGTGGATACATGAATGTGGATGTATGGATGTGAATGAGGATATAGATGTGGGTGTATGGATGTGAATGTGCATGTAGAAATGGATGTATAGATGTGAATGGGAATGTGTATGTGGATGTATGTATGTATGTGGATGTGGATGTATGAACGAGGACGTGATAATGAATGTATGCATGTGGATGTGGATATGGATGTGTATGTATGAATGCGGATATGGATGTGGATATGGATGTGTATGTATGAATGTGGATATAGGATGTGGATGTATAAATGAGGATGTGAAAATGGAGATAAGCATGTAGATGTGGATGTATGGATGTGAATGTGGATGTGGATGTGGATGTATGGATGTGGATATGGATGTGAATATATGATATGTGATGTGAAGGAATCTGAAGTGAAGAGATGGAAAATGATGTGATTGGATGAGTACACATATAAATGAAATGTGGAATAAGTAATGTGGATTGTATGAGGGATAATGTGGATTGTATGAGGGATAATGTGGAAAAATGAGAGTTAATATAGAAATTGTATTTGTAAACTGTTTGTAAATGCTGTTTGTAAATGGCTGTTTTATGTCAAGAATGCTGGGAAAGCATTTTGACCGTCTTGTGATTAAGGTCGTGGAGACCTATCTGATAAAGTTGCAACTGCTGACGGAGAGTCAATGGAGGACGTCTCGCGTAGCAAGGTCGGCCAAGGTCTTGACCAGCCTCGGTTCGATTAAAATGGTGAGCTTCCGGTACGGTGGATGAGGGACCAAGGAAGCGGCCTATGAGTGAAGCGTTAGGTCACCTGCGAAGGATCCTAGAGGGTGCTGACCATACGGTGCTCGGGCTCTGGGTCGCCCAGGATACCCACGCGTGCGTCGAGGAAGATATTGGAACAAGGAGTAAGAGTTGTTTTGTGAAACCGGGCATGGATCTGGTTGATTGACCTTGCTGGTCTTCAATGGATGAGTCCATGGCTCTTTATATGGATCTGTTGGTTGATCTTGCTGATCTTCAACGAGAGTCCATCTTGATTTTTATAAGTGATTATATTGCCGAGTATTATGGGCTAGGAACTATTGAAAAGGCCCCTGTGTGGACAGGTGGTGAGCGTTCTAGTTGCCAATGATGCCATAGATACTCTGATGAAGGAATGATGGGAAATTATGAATCAACTGGATAAATTGGAAGATTGTGATCAGTGGTACTATGGTTTCATTAAAGGATTGTTTTAAAGTTAGCTGATGCTAAGAAAAAAGGAAATTTTCATATTGGGTGTGTAAGTGGTGTGTCTAGTTTTATGTTTGCATGAACTTCCGGCTAGGGGGCCTTGGAACTCTTTTCCTTGGTACCCGGGACAAAACCTAACCAAATTCCAAATTGGATCTCACAAATGTAGAATATGCAACATTGCACTTTATAACTTTCGTAATTGCTAACTGGCATTTGATATATATACTTCAAATTCTTGGAATTCTGGGTACTTTATTTTTCTTTTGCTATGTTCATGTTCACACATGACTCTTCTCCTTATCAAGCTTCTTACTATTACTATTACTATTACTATTTGCAAGTAGAAGCAAGGTAAGCTCTGTGGGTGCAACCGATTGCATAACGATGCTAACCTCACACAATCTCATTATAGAGAAAAAGCACTCTATTGCTTAAGTGTGCAAGTAATCCCTTTCTAATTATGAAAACAACCACTTAGCACACAAGAGAGCGAGAGAGTACACTCTAGTTTGGATAATGGGTTTATGTCCTTTCTCATTAGAAATGCACGACCAACTTTTTTATGTGTGGCCGCCGAAGACTTGCTCATAGATTTACAAAAGCTTTTAAGTACGTATACCATTTCTCTCTTTGAAACAAGACTATAAACATAATCCACAAATAGAAAGTGCAAAAATAAGGAAGAAAAACTCACAACACAACATTGGGTCTAATGTGTCCCTTGTAGATGGTGGCTCTCCTTCCCATTTGCAATAATAGGATTGAATACATCCAAATATGCGTCTTATTTTTCAAATATAAATCTTAGTACCTTATGCAATACCTTAACAATAAAAAAATTGATCTCTTACACATCTAAGATGTGCAAACATAGAATACATTGCAATTACAACTACAACATTTGGCGGACAAATCTAAAATATGGCATTAATTAAATATAGACATTTGCACACCGTCATAAATACTCTACATGACACCATGATTGGCACTCCACACCATGCTCAGACCGTCATCCATGTGCGACACTTTAACTAGTATTCTTGCACTGCTCAACACACATTACTCATAAGCGTTATAATCACATTGGTTAGAATAATTAATGGGAATCCTTAAAAATTAAGATTTTCATTGTGCTAGAGACACAACACCAGTAATACACTAGCTCAATATTCATCAAACATGATAAATATAGAAACTTGCACACTCTATAAATACTCAACATGACACCTTGATTGGCACCCCACACCATGCTTAGACTGTCATCCATGTGTGACACTTGAATCAATATCCTTGCACTCCTTAATAGTTAATCACAAAATGCTTATGTTCATAGGGAGAAACACAACACTAGTAATACTCTATCTCAATATTCATCTACATGATTATGTTCATAGGTAGAATTTCTACACAACACCAGTAATATGCCAGCTTAATATTCATCAACATGGTATATCACCCACAATACCAATAACACTCAAATGGCCCCAACAAATGCATATACTAATAATACGAGCCTATCAATATTAGTATGAAAATGATTATGTTCATAGGTAGAAACACAACACCAGTAATACATTATATCAATATTCATGAACATAGTAAATCACCCACAATACCAATAACACTAACATGGCCCCAACAAATGCATATAATAATAATACAAGCATGTCAATATTAATATGGCATCCCCCATATGATAGTGGCCAATAACACTAACACGGCCCAAATGCATATACTAATAATACGAGCCTATCAGTATTAATATGGCATCACCCACAATATAATATATCATTATGGTACAATGGTATCTCAGTCTTCCTAACATCCCTCTTGCTTGGGTTTGCAATTGAGCCTCCTTAAGCCTTGCTTGGACCCATTTAATGCTGAGGTGAGTCACAACTATATCAAATCCTAAAGTCTCTTCAAATATCTACAAAGAGCATGGACCTCTTCTCCCTCGAGGTGTCTCCACAAATCCTAAAGTCTCTATATTTTAATCACTACTAAGAGCATGGAGACATCTCTTCCCTAGAGATGTCTCCATAACCGCTCAATGTAATCTCTTCTTTGTTTCTTTCTCGCCACATTCCCTTAGTTTGTTTTAGCTCCCTCTCATGTGCCTTACCCCCTCCCAAACACCCTTAGCATGCTATCATACTGATTAGGACCATGTGTGGTATGGTTGCATCATGTACAAATAAACCATGTGCTAATTCACCTTAATTAATCATCGATTGATTTTAGAGCTAAAACAACCAAAATTTTAACCATTTTTCCAAGCCAAGATAAAAGTTCACATGGCATTTTTCAATCGGTTTCATAAATAATACAATAGTCAATGGTTTATGTTGAGTTGGGGTTTATGAAAAGGATAATAACAGCCATGGCGAATCACTTTTGCCATGGGGAGACGGGACACATTTTGGAGATTTGGTATCTCAATCTTGTTGAGGTTTTGTGAAAAAATTATCGTAGCCACATATGTAAGCAAGCTATTTTGTGAAGGTGAGTGATTATGGGGATAGTTGCAAGCCATCTTGAAAACATGATTAATTGTGGACACAATTGAAAGAAGATTCATTTATTCCCATAAGGGAATGGGGTGCAACATTAGTTATGTGAATCAAATCTAGGAAAGGAATATAAAAAAGAACCACCACTTCCCTCTTTTTTCTTCTCCAATCCAGAAAGTTATGCGAATCTAATATAGAAAATAGGGTGTGAAATTAGTTATGTGAATCCAATCTAGCAAAGGATGATTAAAAAAACCACCTCTTCCCTCTTGTTTCTTCTCCAATCTAAGAAGTTATGACAGAGGTGCTTTTAATGAGGAGCGAGAGAGAGTACGTCCATTTGTCTTATTTTTTACTTTTTAAAAAAATTTAAAGGGAACACAAAAAGTACAAGGCTAGAAATTAGAAGGTTATATAAAGCTTTTTCACTACAAGGCACAAAGTTTTTGTGCTTCTTGGGAATGTATTAATCTACATCGTTTGGATTTTGTGAAAAGGATAATAATAGCCAGAGATGTAGAATAAATCAATTTTGTCATAAGAAGTAGGACACATTTTGGAGATTCGGTTTGTCAATCTTGTTGAGGTTTTGTGAAAAAATATTGCAGAGCCACATATGTAAACTAATTTGTGAACGTGATTGATTATGTGGATAGTTACAAGCCATCTTAAAAATATGATTAAATTAAAAGTTGAATCATTTATTTCCATAAGGGAATGGGCTGCGAAATTAATTATGTGAATCCAATCTAGCAAAGGATGATATAAGAAAACCACCTCTCCTCTTGCTTGGGTTTGCAATTAAGCCTCTTTAAGCCTTGCTTGGACCCATTTAATGCTGAGGTGAGTCACAACTATATCAAATCCTAAAGTCTCTATAAATCTCTACAAGAGCATGGACCTCTTCCCTAGAGGTGTCTCCACAAATCCTAAAGTCTCTATATTTTAATCACTACTAAGAGCATGGAGACACCTCTTCTCTAGAGATGTCTCCATAACCGCTCAATGTAATCTCTTCTTCATTTCTTCCTCACCACATTCCCTTAGTTTGTTTCAGCTCTCTCTCTCACGTGCCTTGCCCTCTCCCAAACACCCTTTGCATGCTATCATACTGGTTAGGACCATGTGTGGTATGGTTGCATCATGTATAAATAAACCATGTGCTAATTCACCCTAATTAATCGTCGATTGATTCTAGAACTAAAACTGCCAAAATTTTAGCCATTTTGCCAAGGCAAGATAAAAGTTCACATGGCATTTTTCAAGCGGATAGTTGCAAGCCATGTTAAAAATATAATTAAATTAAAAGTTGAATCGTTTATTTCCATAAGGGAATGGGCTGCGATTTTAATTGTGTGAATCCAATCTAGCAAAGAATGATATGAGAGAACCACCTCTTCCCTCTTCTTTCTTCTCCAACCTAGGAATATATACGATATTAGTTATATGAATCCAAATCTAGAAAATGGGGTGCAACATTAGTTATGTGAATCCAATCTAGCAAAGGATGATAAAGAGAACCACCAGTTCCCTCTTTTTTCTTCTCCAATATAGGAAGTTATGTGACATAGGTGCTTGTAATGGCTAAAGGGAGAGAGATGGAGAGAGAAAAGGGGGGAGAGAGAGTCTAGCAAAGGATGATAAAAAAGAACCACCTCTTCCCTTTTCTTTCTTTTGCAATCCAAGAAGTTATGTGACATAGATAGAGAGAGAGAGAGAGAGAGAGAGAGAGAGAGAGAGAGAGAGAGCACATCCATTTGTCTAATGATTAATTTTCTCAAGGGCTTTGAATTGATTACAAATCTTATGAGAATGTAGAATATGCAACATTGCACTTTATAACTTTCGTAATTGCTAAAACTAGCATTTGATATATGTACTTCAAATTCTTGGATTTCTGGGTACTTCATTTTTCTTGCTATGTTCATGTTCACACATGACTCTTCTCCTTATCAAGCTTCTTACTATTACTATTACTATTTGCAATAAAAATCAAGGTAAGCTTTGTGGTGGGTGCAACCGATTACATAACAATGCTAACCTCACACAATCTCATTATAGAGAAAAAGCACTCTATTGCTTAAGTGTGCAAGTAATCCCTCTCTAATTATGAAAACAACCACCTAGCACACAAGAGAGTGAGAGAATACACTCTAGTTTGGATAATGGGTTTATGTCCTTTCTCATTAGAAATGCACGACCAACTTTTTTATGTGTGGCCGCCAAAGACTTGCTCATAGATTTACAAAAGCTTTTAAGTATGTATACCATTTCTCTCTTTGAAACAAGACTATAAACATAATCCACCAATAGAAAGTGCAAAAATAAGGAAGAAAAACTCACAACACAGCATTGGGTCTAATGTGTCCCTTGTAGATGGTGGCTCCCCTTCCCATCTGCAGTATTTATATCTTTTATTCCAAAAATAGACCCATGGAGGCAATAATAGGATTGAGTACATCCAAATGTGGGTCTTTCTTTTTAAATATAAACCTTAGTACCTTATGCAATACCTTAACAATAAATAAATTAATCTCCTACACATCTAAGATGTGAAAACATAGAATACATTGCAATTACAACTACAACATTCAACGGACAAAGCTTAAATACGGCGTTAATTAAATATAGACATTTGCACACTACCATAAATAATCTACATGACACCATGATTGGCACTCCACACCATGCTTAGACCGTCATCCATGTGCGACAACACACATTACTCATAAGCGTTATAATCACATTGGTTAGAATAATTAATTGGAATCCTCAACAATTAAGATTATGTTCATTGGCAGAAACACAACACCAATAATACACTAGCTCAATATTCATCAACATGATAAATATAAAAATTTGCACACTGCCATAACTACTCTACATGACACCTTGATTGGCACCCCACACCATGCTTAGACTGTCATCCATGTGTGACACTTGAATTAGTATCCTTGCACTGCTCAACACCCATTACTCTCATAAGCATTAATCACATTGGTTAGAATAATTAATTGGACTCCTTAATAATTAATCACAACATGTTCATAGGTAGAAACACAACACTAGTAATACACTAGCTCAATATTTATCTACATGATTATGTTCATAGGTAGAATTTCTACACAACACCAGTAATACGCCAGCTCAATATTCATCAACATGGTATATCACGCACAATACTAATAACACTAAAATGGCCCCAACAAATGCATATACTAATAATACGAGCCTGTCAATATTAGTATGAACATGATTATATTCATAGGTAGTAGAAACACAACACCAGTAATACACTATCTCAATATTCATAAACATAGTAAATCACCCACAATACCAATAACACTAACATGGCCCCAACAAATGCATATAATAATAATACAAGCATGTCAATATTAATATGGCATTCCCCATGATAGTGGCCAATAACACTAACACGGCCCAAATGCATATACTAATAATACGAGCCTATCAGTATTAATATGGCATCACCCACAATACAATATATGATTATGTACAATGGTATCTCAGATATCCCCAGTCAACCATAGAGTGGTCTTCCTAACATCCCTCTTGCTTCGGTTTGCAATTGAGCCTTTTTAAGCCTTGCTTGGACACATTTAATGCTGAGGTGAGTCACAACTATATCAAATCCTAAAGTCTCTATAAATCTCTACAAAGAGCATGGACCTCTTCCCTAGAGGTGTCTCCACAAATCCTAAAGTCTCTATATTTTAATCACTACTAAGAGCATGGAGACACCTCTTCTCTAGAGATGTCTCCATAACCGCTCAATGTAATCTCTTCTTCGTTTCTTCCTCACCACATTCCCTTAGTTTGTTTCAGCTCCCTCTCATGTGGCTTACCCCCTCCCACCCTTTGCATGCTATCATACTGGTTAGGACCATGTGTGGTATGGTTGCGTCATGTATAAATAAACCATGTGCTAATTCACCTTAATTAATTATCAATTGATTTTAGAACTAAAACTGCCAAAATTTTAGCCATTTTGCCAAGGCAAGATAAACGTTCACATGGCATTCTTCAACCGGATAGTTGCAAGCCATGTTAAGAATATAATTAAATTAAAAGTTGAATCGTTTATTTCCATAAGGGAATGGGCTGCGAAATTAATTATGTGAATCCAATGTAGCAAAGGATGATATGAGAGAACCACCTCTTCCCTCTTCTTTCTTCTCCAACCTAGGAAGTTATATGATATTAGTTATGTGAATCCAAATCTAGAAAATGGCGTGCAACATTAGTTATGTGAATAAAATCTAGCAAAGGATCATAAACAGAACCACCAGTTCTCTCTTTTTTCTTCTCCAATCTAGGAAGTTATGTGACATAGGTGCTTGTAATGGCTAAAGGGAGAGAGATGGAGAGAGAAAAGGGGGGAGAGAGAGTCTAGCAAAGGATGATAAGAAAGAACCACCTCTTCCCTTTTCTTTCTTCTCCAATCCAAGAAGTTATGTGACATAAATACTTTTAATGGCGCGTGCACGGGACACACACACACACACAAAGAGAGAGAGAGAGAGAGAGAGAGAGAGAGAGAGAGAGAGAGAGAGAGAGCACATCCATTTGTCTAATGATTAATTTGCTCAAGGGCTTTGAATTGATTACAAATCTTATGAATGTAGAATATGCAACATTGCACTTTATAACTTTCGTAATTGCTAACTGGCATTTGATATATATACTTCAAATTCTTGGAATTCTGGGTACTTTATTTTTCTTTTGCTATGTTCATGTTCACACATGACTCTTCTCCTTATCAAGCTTCTTACTATTACTATTACTATTACTATTTGCAAGTAGAAGCAAGGTAAGCTCTGTGGGTGCAACCGATTGCATAACGATGCTAACCTCACACAATCTCATTATAGAGAAAAAGCACTCTATTGCTTAAGTGTGCAAGTAATCCCTCTCTAATTATGAAAACAACCACTTAGCACACAAGAGAGCGAGAGAGTACACTCTAGTTTGGATAATGGGTTTATGTCCTTTCTCATTAGAAATGCACGACCAACTTTTTTATGTGTGGCCGCCGAAGACTTGCTCATAGATTTACAAAAGCTTTTAAGTACGTATACCATTTCTCTCTTTGAAACAAGACTATAAACATAATCCACCAATAGAAAGTGCAAAAATAAGGAAGAAAAACTCACAACACAGCATTGGGTCTAATGTGTCCCTGGTAGATGGTGGCTCTCCTTCCCATCTGCAATAATAGGATTGAGTACATCCAAATATGCGTCTTATTTTTCAAATATAAATCTTAGTACCTTATGCAATACCTTAACAATAAAAAAATTGATCTCTTACACATCTAAGATGTGCAAACATAGGAAGTTATGTGACATAGGTGCTTGTAATGGCTAAAGGGAGAGAGATGGAGAGAGAAAAGGGGGGAGAGAGAGTCTAGCAAAGGATGATAAAAAAGAACCACCTCTTCCCTTTTCTTTCTTCTCCAATCCAAGAAGTTATGTGACATAGAGAGAGAGAGAAAGAGAGAGAGAGAGAGAGAGAGCACATCCATTTGTCTAATGATTAATTTTCTCAAGGGCTTTGAATTGATTACAAATCTTATGAGAATGTAGAATATGCAACATTGCACTTTATAACTTTCGTAATTGCTAAAACTAGCATTTGATATATGTACTTCAAATTCTTGGATTTCTGGGTACTTTATTTTTCTTGCTATGTTCATGTTCACACATGACTCTTCTCCTTATCAAGCTTCTTACTATTACTATTACTATTACTATTACTATTACTATTTGCAATAAAAAGCAAGGTAAGCTTTGTGGTGGGTGCAACCGATTACATAACAATGCTAACCTCACACAATCTCATTATAGAGAAAAAGCACTCTATTGCTTAAGTGTGCAAGTAATCCCTCTCTAATTATGAAAACAACCACTTAGCACACAAGAGAGCGAGAGAATACACTCTAGTTTGGATAATGGGTTTATGTCCTTTCTCATTAGAAATGCACGACCAACTTTTTTATGTGTGGCCGCCAAAGACTTGCTCATAGATTTACAAAAGCTTTTAAGTACGTATACCATTTCTCTCTTTGAAACAAGACTATAAACATAATCCACCAATAGAAAGTACAAAAATAAGGAAGAAAAACTCACAACACAGCATTAACCTTATGCAATACCTAACAATAGAAAAATTAATCTCCTACACATCTAAGATGTGAAAACATAGAATACATTGCAATTACAACTACAACATTCAACGGACAAAGCTTAAATATGGCGTTAATTAAATATAGACATTTGCACACTACCATAAATAATCTACATGACACCATGATTGGCACTCCACACCATGCTTAGACCGTCATCCATGTGCGACAGCACACATTACTCATAAGCGTTATAATCACATTGGTTAGAATAATTAATTGGAATCCTCAACAATTAAGATTATGTTCATTGGCAGAAACACAACACCAATAATACACTAGCTCAATATTCATCAACATGATAAATATAAAAATTTGCACACTACCATAACTACTCTACATGACACCTTGATTGGCACCCCACACCATGCTTAGACTGTCATCCATGTGTGACACTTGAATCAGTATCCTTGCACTGCTCAACACCCATTACTCTCATAAGCATTAATCACATTGGTTAGAATAATTAATTGGACTCCTTAAAAATTAAACACAACATGTTCATAGGTAGAAACACAACACTAGTAATACACTAGCTCAATATTTATCTACATGATTATGTTCATAGGTAGAATTTCTACACAACACCAGTAATACGTCAGCTCAATATTCATCAACATGGTATATCACGCACAATACTAATAACACTAAAATGGCCCCAACAAATGCATATACTAATAATACGAGCCTGTCCATATTAGTATGAACATGATTATATTCATAGGTAGAAACACAACACCAGTAATACACTATCTCAATATTCATGAACATAGTAAATCACCCACAATACCAATAACACTAACATGGCCCCAACAAATGCATATAATAATAATACAAGCATGTCAATATTAATATGGCATTCCCCATGATAGTGGCCAATAACACTAACACGGCCCATATACTAATAATACGTGCCTACATCCATTTGTCTAATGATTAATTTGCTCAAGGGCTTTGAATTGATTACAAATCTTATGAATGTAGAATATGAATCATTGCACTTTATAACTTTCGTAATTGCTAACTGGCATATTATATATGTACTTCAAATTCTTGGATTTCTGGGTACTTTATTTTTCTTGCTATGTTCATGCGCACACATGACTCTTCTCCTTATCAAGCTTCTTACTATTACTATTACTATTTGCAAGTAAAAGCAGGGTAAGCTCTCTGGGTGCAACCGATTGCATCACAATGCTAATCTCACACAATCTCATTATAGAGAAAAAGCACTCTATTGCTTAAGTGTGCAAGTAATCCCTCTCTAATTATGAAAACAACCACTTAGCACACAAGAGAGCGAGAGAGTACACTCTAGTTTGGATAATGGGTTTATGTCCTTTCTCATTAGAAATGCACGACCAACTTCTTTATGTGTGGCTGCCGAAGACTTGCTCATAGATTTACAAAAGCTTTTAAGTACGTATACCATTTCTCTCTTTGAAACAAGACTATATACATAATCCACCAATAGAAACTGCAAAAATAAGGAAGAAAAACTCACAACATAGCATTGGGTCTAATGTGTCCCTTGTAGATGGTGGCTCTCCTTCCCATCTGCAATAATAGGATTGAGTACATCCAAATATGCATCTTATTTTTCAAATATAAATCTTAGTACCTTATGCAATACCTTAACAAGAAAAAAATTAATCTCTTACACATCTAAGATGTGCAAACATAGAATACATTGCAATTACAACTACAACATTCGGCGGACAAATCTAAAATATGGCGTTAATTGAATATAGACATTTGCACACCGTCATAAATACTCTACATGACACCATGATTGGCACTCCACACCATGCTCAGACCGTCATCCATGTGTGACACTTTAATTAGTATTCTTGCACTGCTCAACACACATTACTCATAAGCGTTATAATCACATTGGTTAGAATAATTAGTGGGAATCCTTAACAATTAAGATTATATTCATTGTACTAGAGACACAACACCAGTAATACACTAGCTCAATATTCATCAAACATGATAAATATAGAAACTTGCACACTATAAATACTCAACATGACACCTTGATTGGCACCCCACACCATGCTTAGACTGTCATCCATGTGTGACACTTGAATCAATATCCTTGCACTGCTCAATGCCCATTACTCTCATAAGCATTAATCACATTGGTTAGAATAATTAATTGGACTCCTTAATAGTTAATCACAACATGCTTATGTTCATAGGGAAATACACAACACTAGTAATACTCTATCTCAATATTCATCTACATGATTATGTTCATAGGTAGAATTTCTACACAACACCAGTAATATGCCAGCTTAATATTCATCAACATGGTATATCACCCACAATACCAATAACACTCAAATGGCCCCAACAAATGCATATACTAATAATACGAGCCTATCAATATTAGTATGAACATGATTATGTTCATAGGTAGAAACACAACACCAGTAATACATTATATCAATATTCATGAACATAGTAAATCACCCACAATACCAATAACACTAACATGGCCCCAACAAATGCATATAATAATAATACAAGCATGTCAATATTAATATGGCATCTCCCATATGATAGTGGCCAATAACACTAACACGGCCCAAATGCATATACTAATAATACGAGCCTATCAGTATTAATATGGCATCACTCACAATACAATATATCATTATGGTACAATGGTATCTCAGATATCCCCAATCAACCATCGAGTGGTCTTCCTAACATCCCTCTTGCTTGGGTTTGCAATTGAGCCTCTTTAAGGCTTGCTTGGACCCATTTAATGCTGAGGTGAGTCACAACTATATCAAATCCTAAAGTCTCTTCAAATATCTACAAAGAGCATGGACCTCTTCCCTGGAGGTGTCTCCACAAATCCTAAAGTCTCTATATTTTAATCACTACTAAGAGCATGGAGACATCTCTTCCCTAGAGATGTCTCCATAACCGCTCAATGTAATCTCTTGTTCGTTTCTTCCTCGCCACATTCCCTTAGTTTGTTTTAGCTCCCTCTCATGTGCCTTACCCCCTCCCAAACACCCTTAGCATGCTATTATACTGATTAGGACCATGTGTGGTATGGTTGCATCATGTACAAATAAACCATGTGCTAATTCACCTTAATTAATCATCGATTGATTTTAGAGCTAAAACAACCAAAATTTTAGCCATTTTTCCAAGCCAAGATAAAAGTTCACATGGCATTTTTCAATCGATTTCATAAATAATACAATAGTCAATGGTTTATGTTGAGTTGGGGTTTATGAAAAGGATAATAACAGCCATGGCGAATCACTTTTGCCATGGGGAGATGGGACACATTTTGGAGATTTGGTATCTCAATCTTGTTGAGGTTTTGTGAAAAAATTATCGTAGCCACATATGTAAGCAAGATATTTTGTGAAGGTGAGTGATTATGGGGATAGTTGCAAGTTATGTTGAAAACATGATTAATTATAGACACAATTGAAAGAAGAATGATTTATTCCCATAAGGGAATGGGGTGCAACATTAGTTATGTGAATCAAATCTAGGAAAGGAATATAAAAAAGAACCACCACTTCCCTCTTTTTTCTTCTCCAATCCAGAAAGTTATGTGAATCCAATATAGAAAATAGGGTGTGAAATTAGTTATGTGAATCCAATCTAGCAAAGGATGATTAAAAAAACCACCTCTTCCCTCTTGTTTCTTCTCCAATCTAAGAAGTTATGACAGAGGTGCTCTTAATGAGGAGAGAGAGAGAGAGTACGTCCATTTGTCTTATTTTTTCCTTTTAAAAAAAATTTAAAGGGAACACAAAAAGTACAAGGATAGAAATTAGAAGGTTATATAAAGCTTTTTCACTACAAGGCACGAAGTTTTTGTTCTTCTTGGGAGTGTATTAATCTACGTCGTTTGGGTTTCGTGAAAAGGATAATAATAGCCACAGATGTAGAACAAATCAATTTTGTCACATAAGGAGATAGGACACATTTTGGAGATTCGGTTTGTCAATCTTGTTGAGGTTTTGTGAAAAAATATTGCAGAGCCACATATGTAAACTATTTTGTGAACGTGATTGATTATGTGGATAGTTGCAAGCCATCTTAAAAATATGATTAAATTAAAAGTTGAATCATTTATTTCCATAAGGGAATGGGCTGCGAAATTAATTATGTGAATCCAATCTAGCAAAGGATGATATAAGAAAACCACCTCTCCTCTTGCTTGGGTTTGCAATTGAGCCTCTTTAAGCCTTGCTTGGACCCATTTAATGCTGAGGTGGGTCACAACTATATCAAATCCTAAAGTCTCTATAAATCTCTACAAAGAGCATGGACCTCTTCCCTAGAGGTGTCTCCACAAATCCTAAAGTCTCTATATTTTAATCACTACTAAGAGCATGGAGACACCTCTTCTCTAGAGATGTCTACATAACTGCTCAATGTAATCTCTTCTTCGTTTCTTCCTCACCACATTCCCTTAGTTTGTTTCAGCTCTCTCTCTCATGTGCCTTACCCTCTCCCAAACACCCTTTGCATGCTATCATACTGGTTAGGACCATGTGTGGTATGGTTGCATCATGTATAAATAAACCATGTGCTAATTCACCTTAATTAATCGTCGATTGATTTTAGAACTAAAATTGCCAAAATTTTAGCCATTTTGCCAAGGCAAGATAAAAGTTCACATGGCATTTTTCAAGCGGATAGTTGTAAGCCATGTTAAAAATATAATTAAATTAAAAGTTGAATCGTTTATTTCCATAAGGGAATGGGCTGTGATTTTAATTATGTGAATCCAATCTAGCAAAGGATGATATGAGAAAACCACCACTTCCCTCTTCTTTCTTCTCCAACCTAGGAATATATAGGATATTAGTTATGTGAATCCAAATCTAGAAAATGAATGTGAATCCAATCTAGCAAAGGATGATAAAGAGAACCACCAGTTCCCTCTTTTTTCTTCTCCAATATAGGAAGTTATGTGACATAGGTGCTTGTAATGGCTAAAGGGAGAGAGATGGAGAGAGAAAAGGGGGGAGAGAGAGTCTAGCAAAGGATGATAAAAAAGAACCACCTCTTCCCTTTTCTTTCTTCTCCAATCCAGGAAGTTGTGACATAAATACTTTTAATGGCGTGTGCATGAGAGAGAGAGAGAGAGAGAGAGAGCACATCCATTTGTCCAATGATTAATTCTCTCAAGGGCTTTGAATTGATTACAAATCTTATGAGAATGTAGAATATGCAACATTGCACTTTATAACTTTTGTAATTGCTAACTGGCACTTGATATATGTACTTCAAATTCTTGGATTTCTGGGTACTTTATTTTTCTTGCTATGTTCATGTTCACACACGACTCTTCTCCTTATCAATCTTCTTACTATTACTATTTGCAATAAAAAGCAAGGTAAGCTCTGTGGTGGGTGCAACCGATTACATAACAATGCTAACCTCACACAATCTCATTATAGAGAAAAAGCACTCTATTGCTTAAGTGTGCAAGTAATTCCTCTCTAATTATGAAAACAACCACTTAGCACACAAGAGAGCCAGAGAATACACTCTAGTTTGGATAATGGGTTTATGTCCTTTCTCATTAGAAATGCACGACCAACTTTTTTATGTGTGGCCGCCGAAGACATGCTCATAGATTTACAAAAGCTTTTAAGTACGTATACCATTTCTCTCTTTGAAACAAGACTATAAACATAATCCACCAATAGAAAGTGCAAAAATAAGGAGGAAAAACTCACAACACAGCATTGGGTCTAATGTGTCCCTTGTAGATGGTGGGCTCCCCTTCCCATCTATAGTATTTATATCTTTTATTCCAAAATTAGACCCATGGAGGCAATAATATTTATATCTTTTATTCCAAAAATAGACCCATGGAGGCAATAATAGGATTGAGTACATCCAAATATGGGTCTTATTTTTTAAAAACCTTAGTACCTTATGCAATACCTTAACAATAAAAAATTTGATCTCTTACACATCTAAGATGTGCAAACATAGAATACATTGCAATTACAACCACAACATTTGGCAGACAAATCTAAAATACGGCGTTAATTAAATATAGACATTTGCACACTGTCATAAATACTCTACATGACACCATGACTTGCACTCCACACCATGCGCAGACCGTCATCCATGTGCGACACTTTAATTAGTATTCTTGCACTGCTCAACACACATTACTCATAAGCGTTATAATCACATTGGTTAGAATAATTAATGGGAATCCTTAACAATTAAGATTATGTTCATTGTGGTAGAAACACAACACAAGTAATACACTAGCTCAATATTCATCAACATGATAAATATAGAAATTTGCACACTGCCATAAATACTCAACATGACACCTTGATTGGCACCCCACACCTTGCTTAGACTGTCATCCATGTGTGACACTTGAATCAGTATCCTTGCACTGCTCAACAACCATTACTCATAAGCATTAATCACATTGGTTAGAATAATTAATTGGACTCCTTAATAATTAATCACAACATGCTTATGTTCATAGGTAGAAACACAACACTAGTAATACTCTAGCTCAATATTCATCTACATGATTATGTTCATAGGTAGAATTTCTACACAACAGTAATATGCCAGCTCAATATTCATCAACATGGTATATCACCCACAATACCAATAACACTTAAATGGCCCCAACAAATGCATATATTAATAATACGAGCCTATCAATATTAGTATGATTATGATTATGTTCATAGGTAGAAACACAACACCAATAATACACTATCTCAATATTCATGAACATAGTAAATCACCCACAATACCAATAACACTAACATGGCCACAACAAATGCATATAATAATAATACAAGCATGTCAATATTAATATGGCATCCACCATGATAGTGGCCAATAACACTAACATGGCCCAAATGCATATACTAATAATACGAGCCTACCAGTATTAATACGGCATCACCCACAATACAATATATCATTATGTTACAATGGTATTTCAGATATCCCCAATCAACCATAGAGTGGTCTTCCTAACATCCCTCTTGCTTAGGTTTGCAATTGAGCCTCTTTAAGCCTTGCCTGGACCCGTTTAATGCTGAGGTGAGTCACAACTATATCAAATCTTAAAGTCTCTTCAAATCTCTACAAAGAGCATGGACCTCTTCCCTGGAGGTCTCCACAAATCCTAAAGTCTCTATATTTTAATCACTACTAAGAGCATGGAGACATCTCTTCCCTAGAGATGTCTCCATAACCGCTCAATGTAATCTCTTCTTCGTTTCTTCCTCGCCACATTCCCTTAGTTTGTTTTAGCTCCCTTTCATGTGCCTTACCCCCTCCCAAACACCCTTAGCATGCTATCATACTGATTAGGACCATGTGTGGTATGGTTGCATCATGTACAAATAAACCATGTGCTGATTCACCTTAATTAATCATCAATTGATTGAAAAGCTAAAACAACCAAAATTTTAGCCATTTTTCCAAGGCAAGATAAAAGTTCACATGGCATTTTTCAATCGGTTTCATAAATAATACAATAGTCAATGGTTTATGTTGAGTTGGGGTTTATGAAAAGGATAATAACAGCCATGGCGAATCACTTTTGCCATGGGGAGATAGGACACATTTTGGAGATTTGGTATCTCAATCTTGTTGAGATTTTGTGAAAGAAAAAATTATCGCAGCCACATATGTAAGCAAGATATTTTGTGAAGGTGAGTGATTATGGGGATAGTTGCAAGTTATCTTGAAAACATGATTAATTGTGGACACAATTGAAAGCAGAATCATTTATTCCCATAAGGGAATGGGGTGCAACATTAGTTATGTGAATCAAATCCACGAAAGGATTATAAAAAAGAACCACCCCTTCCCTCTTCTTTCTTCTCCAATCCAAAAAGTTATGTGAATCTAATATAGAAAATAGGGTGTGAACTACTTAGTTATGTGAATCCAATCTAGCAAAGGATGATTAAAAAACCATCTCTTCTCTCTTGTTTCTTCTCCAATCTAGGAAGTTACAGAGGTGCATTTAATGAAGAGAGAGAGAGAGAGAGAGAGAGAGAGAGAGAGAGCACGTCCACTTGTCTTATTTTTACCTTTTAAAAGAAATTTAAAGGGAACACAAAAAGTACAAGGCTAGAAATTAGAAGGTTATATAAAGCTTATTCACTACAAGGCACGAATATATGATAGCTGATGGTTTTTGTTCTTGTTGGGAGTGTATTAATCTACGTCGTTTGGGTTTTGTGAAAAGGATAATAATAGCCATAGATGTAGAACAAATCAATTTTGTCATAAGGAGATAGGATACATTTTGGAGATTCAGTTTCTCAGACTTGTTGAGGTTTTGTGAAAAAAATATTGCAGAACCACATATGTAAACTATTTTGTGAAGGTGATTGATTATGCGTATAGTTGCAAGCCATCTTAAAAATATAATTAAATTAAAAGTTGAATCATTTATTTCCATAAGGGAATGGGCTGCGAAATTAATTATGTGAATCCAATCTAGCAAAGGATGATATAAGAAAACCACCTCTTCCCTCTTCTTTCTTCTCCAATATAGGAAGTTATATGATAATAGTTACGTGAATCCAATCTAGAAAATGGGAAGCAACATTAGTTATGTGAATCCAATCTAGCAAAGGATGATAAAAAGTACCACCAGTTTCCTCTTTTTTCTTCTCCAAACCAGAAAGTTATGTGACATAGGTGCTTTTAATGGATAAGGGGAGAGAGAGATGGAGAGAGAAAAGGGAGAGAGAGAGAGAGAGAGAGAGAGAGAGAGAGAGAGAGAGAGAGAGAGAGAGAGAGAGAGAGAGAGAGAGAGAGATTCTAGCAAAAGATGATAAAAAAGAACCACCTCTTCCCTTTTCTTTCTTCTCCAATCCAGGAAGTTATGTGACATAGGTACTTTTAATGGTGCGAGCACGTGCGTGAGAGAGAGAGAGAGAGAGAGAGAGAGAGAGAGAGAGAGAGAGAGACAGAGACAGAGACAGAGAGAGAGCACCTCCACTTGTCTAATGATTAATTTGTTCAAAGACTTAGAATTGATTACAAATCTTACAAATGTAGAATATGCAACATTGCACTTTATAACTTTCGTAAGTGCTAACTAGCATTTGATATATGTACTTCAAATTTTTGGATTTCTTGGTACTTTAATTTTCTTGCTATTTTCATGTTCACACTTGAATCTTGTCTTGATCAAGCTTCTTACTGTTACTATTTGTAATTAAAACCAAGGTAAGCTCTGTGGATGCAACCGATTGCATAACAATGCTAACCTCACACAATCTCAATATAGAAAAAAAGAACTCTATTGCTTAAGTGTTCAAGCAATACCTCTATAATTATGCAGACAACCACATAGCACACAAGAGAGCGAGAGAGTACACTCTAGTTTGGATAATGGGTTTATGTCCTTTCTCATTAGAAATGCATGACCAACTTTTTTAGGTGTGGCCGCCGAAGACTTGCTCATAGATTTATAAAAGCCTTTAAGTACGTATACCATTTCTCTATTTGAAACAAGACTATAAACATAATCCACCAATAGAAATTGCAAAAATAAGGAAGAAAAACTCACAACACAGCATTGGGTCTAATGTGTCCCTTGTAGATGGTGGCTCCCCTTACCATCTGTAGTATTTATATCTTTTATTCCAAAAATAGACCCATGGAGGCAATAATAGGATTGAGTACATCCAAATATGGGTCTTTTTTTCAAATATAAACCTTAGTACCTTATGCAATACCTTAACAATAAATAAATAGATCTCCTACACATCTAAGATGTGAAAACATAGAATACATTGCAATTACAACTACAACATTCGGCGGACAAAGCTTAAATACGACGTTAATTAAATATAGACATTTGCACATTGCCATAAATAATCTACATGACACCATGATTGGCACTCCACACCATGCTCAGACCGTCATCTATGTGCGACACTTTAATTAGTATTCTTGCACTGCTCAACACACATTACTCATAAGAGTTATAATCACATTGGTTAGAATAATTAATTGGAATCCTCAACAATTAAGATTATGTTCATTGGCAGAAACACAACACCAATAATACACTAGCTCAATATTCATCAACATAATAAATATAAAAATTTACACACTGCCATAAATACTCTACATGACACCTTGATTGGCACCCCACACCATGCTTAGCTTGTCATCCATGTGTGACACTTAAATCAGTATCCTTGCACTGCTCAACACCTATTACTCATAAGCATTAATCACACTGGTTAGAACAATTAATTGAACTTCTTAATAACTAATCACAACATGCTTATTTTCATAGGTAGAAACACAACACTAGTACTACACTAGCTCAATATTCATCTACATGACTATGTTCATAGTAGGTAGAATTTCTACACAACACCAGTAATACGCGAGCTCAATATTCATCAACATGGTATATGTAAGATTCCTCCCCCAACCCCTTTTGATGTCTAGTATATTCCCCTGTAATCAATTCCTTTTCTGAAATATAAGAGATCTTGTTTGTGACTGTTTTAACCTAGAGAGAGAAAATATTCTAGAGAGAGAATATTCAGATTTTGAATATTTCTGGATAGAAAAATATCTCTTATAATTCAGATGAGTTCCCCTGAAACAGAAATTTAAAAAGAATTTTCCAATGTGCAATTGGAATTAATTGGAAATAGGTATAAAGAACCTTAGCCTAAGGGTCTAGATTTTCATAAATCTTTAGACTATGGGCCAATAGCATCAATCCATGTGTAGGGAGGAGATAAATCCAAATTGTAAAAAGAAAATACCCAAAAATGAGTAAATGCTCACATGAGGTGAAGAGTTGAAAATGTACAAGGTTTATTAGTAAAAAACTATATTAAAAATATGAGATATTTTGGGAATAATGATTTTATTATGACACATATGTAAGGAAGGGGAGTCCCTTAAATGCTCACATAAGATGAAGAGTTGAAAATGTACAAGGTTTATTAGTAAAAAACTATGAGCAATATTAAAATGATTCCATTATGACACATATGTAAGGAAGGAGAGTTCTTTAAAGGAGGTGCATATTTCACATAAGATGAAGAGTTGAAAATGTACAAGGTTTATTAATAAAAAACTATGAGCAATATTAAAAAATATGAGATATTTTGGGAATAATGATTTTTTTATGACACATATGTAAGGAAGGGGAGTCCCTTAAATGCTCACATAAGATGAAGAGTTGAAAATGTACAAGGCTTATTAGTAAAAAACTATGAGCAATATTAAAATGATTCCATTATGACACATATGTAAGGAAGGGGAATTCTTTAAAGGAGGTGCATATTTCACATGCTTGAATAAATTTTAAACTCATAAAAATTGAGATATTTTATCTCTCCTCTCTCCTCATTCAAGTCTAGTTCCAAAAAGTTAGCTTAACTGACCTAAAAATGGTCAAAAAGTGACCAAACTGACTTGGAAAATTCTAGAATCAGTTTGTTTGGTTAGGAGCTCAAATTTTCCTATAAATAGAAGCCTCCCCTTGTTGCAAAATATATAGTGTCTTATGCCTTGTTACTCTACTCCACCTAAGCCAAAATATATAGTGTCTTATGCCTTGTTACTCTACTCCACCTAAGCCAAAATATATAGAGTCTTATGCCTTGTTACTCTACTCCACCTAAGCCAAAAAAATATAGTGTCTTATGCTTTGTTACTCTACTCCACCTAAGCCAAAAAAATATAGTGTCTTATGCTTTGTTACTCTACCCCACCTAAGCCAAAATATATAGTGTCTTATGCTTTGTTACTCTACTCCACCTAAGCTAAAATATATAGTGTCTTATGCTTTGTTACTCTACTCCATCTAAGCCAAAATATATAGTGTCTTATGCTTTGTTACTCCACCTAAGCCAAGAACTGTGAATTCTTTAATAATTCACTAGTTTTTGACACTTCTCTCTTCTTCAATCCCCATTGGTGGCTCCATCAACATACTAAACCAATTGATTGGTTGGGGGCCTCTACCGTGAATAAAGAATCAAGCAAATTATAAGGTAAGTATATTGAATCTTGATTTTTTCTATAATTTCTCAATGTTTCTCTCTTCTCAACCCCTCTCAAGCTTGAGAAGCTTAATTGGTATGGTTTTTGAAATGCTATTGAAGTTGATTAAGTAATGATAGTAAAGAATTACATAAAATTTAATTTATATTTAATTCTAATGGTTTTTCTCTCTCTCTCACTTAAGAAATGGTCATACTCATGACCCTTTTCAATCCAAATGAAACTTTTCATAAGGCTTTTCCTTAATCCAAGATTAAGCTATGCTTGAGGCCAAATTAATGGCTTTTTTCTATGCTTTTAGTTTATGTATATTGATAATTCAATCCATTATGGATTGATGATCCAATTAGAGACCATTCTAATTATTTTCTTAATGATCCAATTAGAGACCATTATGGATTGATGATCCAATTAGAGACCATTCTAATTATTTTCTTAATGATCCAATTAGAGACCATTCTAATTATATCCTTAATGATAAGCTTTATCCCTTAGAAAAAAATTGAGATTTATCAGTCATAGTAGCGGAGCTATGGCAAAATTTTTACAAAAATTACGCATAAAATAAATTCTTTCAAAGTATAAAAAGAGGACTTCCTACCATATTCTAGGAACTATCATCCTAGATTATTTAAAAGAATTTTATTATGCATGGAGATGTAGATGTATGGATGTGAGTATGAATGTGGAGGTGGATGTATGTATGGAGATGTGGATGTATGCATGTAGATGTAGATGTGGATGTGGATGTGGAGGTGGATGTATGCATGTAGATGTAGATGTATAGATGTGGATGTGAATGTGGAGGTGGATGTATGCATGTAGATGTAAATGTATGAGGAGAATGTGAAGGTGGATGTAGATGTGGATGTGGATATATGTATGGATGTGAATATACGATATGTGATGTGAAGGAATATGAAGTGTTGAGATGGAAAATGATGTGATGGGATGAGTATACATATAAATGGAATATGGAATAAGTAATGTGGATTGATGAGGGATAATGTGGAAAAATGAAAGTAAAAATAGAAACTGTATTGTAAACTGTTTGTAAATGACTGTTTTATGTCAAGATTGCTGGGGGAGCATTGTGACTATCTTATGATTAAGGTCGTAAGACCTAACTGATAATGTTGCAACTGCTGACGGAGAGTCAATGAAGGACGTCTCGCGTAGCAAGGTCGGCCGAGGTCTTGACCAGCCTCGGTGCGATTAAAATGGTGAGCTTCCGGTACGGTGGATGAGGGGCCAAGGAAGCGGCCTATGCGTGAAGCGCTAGGTTACCTGCGAAGGATCCTAGAGGGTGCTGACCATACGGTGCTCGGGCTCTGGGTCGCCTAGGATACCCACGCGTGCGTCGAGGAAGATATTGGAACAGAGTTGGAGTTGTTTTCTGAAATCGAGCATGGATCTGGTTGATTGACCTTGCTGGTCTTCAATGGATGAGTCCATGGCTCCTTATATGGATCCGTTGGTTGATCTTGCTGATCTTCAACGAGAGTCCATCTTGATAAGTGATTATATTGCTGAGTATTAAGGGCTAGGAACTAAGAAACGGCCCCTGATGAGTGGACATGTGGTGAGCGTCCTAGTTGCCAATGATGCCATAGATACTCTGATGAAGGAATGATGGAAAAATTAAGAATCAACTGGATAAATTGGAAGATGGTGATCAGTGATACCATGGTTTTATTAAAGGATTGTTTTAAACTGGTTGAATCTGTGAAAAGGCAATTTCATATTGGGTGTGTGAGTGGTGTGACTAGTTTTATTTTGCATGAACATCCGGCTAGGGGGCCTTGGAACTCTTTTCCTTGGTACCCGGGACAAAACCTAACCAAATTTTTAATTGGATCCCATCACTACAGTGGTTGGGCGGTTGGCTAACCCATGGGATTGGATGGGGTTAGGCTGGACTGATGGATCCGTAAATCGAGACTCAAACTTTCGTTTTTACGATAGAAAAAAAAAATAAATCCCGGACAGTAACTGTTCTATGGATAGGAATCAACGCCTGTGCCTCTTGAATGGGGAAAAAAGCGTTGATCCCAATGATCCAAGTGCAAGTTTCTTCCTTGAACTGACTAAGTATCTTATAGATGTAATTGGATCATCTTGATCAGAAATGATCTTGACTACGTTAGAGTAAAAAGTTATCCTGGTGGAATCACCCGTGCTTTCCGGTAAAGGAAGTTTTTCTGGGTTCGGTTTTGGAACAACCGACGGATTAGTCTCTTATCCGGATATCCATGGGTGAGGCCCCGAATGTGGGACCCCTGTCCCGCGTGAGAAGTGCTACTTCCGCTGCTAGTATCCCAAATCTGTTGCTCGGTGGGAACAGGGATCTTACAGTTGGTATCAGACCGTTTGGTTAAAAAAAGATCAACTGAGAAGACAAATATACCAAAAATTTATCAAGAAACACAAAAAGGTTATAATTGTGTGAGATAATTCATATAATTTGATATTCAAACTGAAACTCGTAATTTGGTAATTGGGTCTTCAGATGGAAGTACCGCAATTATATAGAATCCTTGACTTGCTTGAGGCCTAGACATGATAGTATTTACCTTATAATTCCAAGGGCCGTGACTACCCGTATATACCGAGAGTATACTGCAGCTCTTTACTGATAGTATATACGAGTAAATCTAAGACTTAAAATTATAAGCGTTAATGCTATCTAAATGATGATTTTGAATGTGATTGATATGATTTTAATTCTGTTTGAGAATTGATGAATTGATTTGGATTCTGATTGAAAATGCTGATTGGAAAATGTTGATTTCTAAAAATTAGTTGAAATATAATGAAATCTCAATGAGGGGGAATGGGACGAGTCCCTGTGATGATATTCATAACTAGAATGATGATAATGAATTCAGCAAATCACTATGAGGTTAGTGGGTTGTGCTGTTAGATTGCTACTGTTAATACTTGATCGGTAGATCAAGTTAAGGGATGTCAAATTGAGAACTTGCTTGACTGAAATTTCCGTGGAGGAATGTTCCGAAGGAAACTTTTCGGTCTAATGGACCATTATCATGTTAAAGATATGAATGACATGATCTGAATGAATTGTTATTTAATGATGAGTTGTATATAAGGGATATTTATCCCAGTGTTCTGTTGGGTTGACCAGAATATAAGGAACCCCAGAATAAAATTGGATCTTAAGAAAAAGAGTTGTCCTCTACCTTGCGAGATGAGGACATCTCGCACTTTTTAAGTGGGGTAGAATGTAAGATTCCCCCCCAGCCTTCGAGGTATACAGGAGTAAGAATCTCCCTTTCTGATCTTATAATTATTCCCTCTCTAAAATAAAAGAAAGTTTCTGTTTAATAAAAAGGAAGACCCTTTTCCTAGAATACTTCTCAGGAGTCACGCCTGTTTTAAGGATTTAGAACAATGAGTTTAGAAGTGAGAATCGGTGTTTTGGATACCAAGGTTTTGGTTTTCATTCGAGTACGGCCCAAAAGAAGTTCTTTATCTCTTGGGGAGTATAAGAAGTTATCCCCCAGATATTGTGATCCTTATATCTGAATTCAATGAAAGTAGGTGACTTAGCCTACAAGTTTCTTTTATCTCCTCATCTCAAAATTCTTAATGCCTTCTATAGAAAAATGTGTCAAACACAAATCATGGAAAGATGGTAAAACTTCAGTGGCAAGCTACCGTTGGCTTCTAGGTTACGCTAGCTCCTTCCTTTATATAAGTCGTAACTTTTACTTGTCGCTCACAGTAATCTTACTCCCGTCAATCTCCTTTCTTTCTTAATCTCCTTCATGGCTTGGCAATAGGAATTAGTTTTATCCCTGATGATTTCTCACCTTCAAGACGCAAGAGAGTCTATGAAGAAAGACTTTATAGAACAGTATGAGCGCTCACTTTTTCCTCACCTAGGAACTTCTGTAGCGCAGACCAAATGGCGGACCTATCAAAACATAACTAGGGTAACACCCTGGGGTCAGCAGCACTTTCGTAACAATGTCCGCTTAGCCATGGTTATTGAAGCTTTGGGTTTGGATCCCCGATACTACTGCGTCATGAGATCAAGGCATCTTGGGTTTTCTGAGCGGGTCTTCTTACTGGCGTGTTTTCTTTCTCATGAGAAGATATGCCTTTACCCCGTTTTTGGCTTGCCTCTCAGAGGTCCTTTTGTTAGATCACCTCATACCACTGAGATAGGTGCGGCAATAACCAGCAGAATCATTCCCATAGATGAGTTACCCTATACTTGTGCAGCTTGTGAAGACTGCTTTTGTGACCATATGATGGACGGGCTTATGGAAGTGTAAAGAGTTCTTCTATCTTTACTGTATAAGTCCCGTGAATGAATAAAGTTTAAATCTTGTTCTTATTTGAATCTTGCTCTCTCTAAGACTTTTCTTGGTGGTTAATCGTGATTAAAATTTTTCTATAAGTCTCATATTCGTGCATCTTGCGAGATGAGGACATCCCAAGTTGCGAGATGAGGACATCTCGCGTTTTTTAAGTGGGGTAGAATGTAAGATTCCTCCCCTAACCCCTTTTGATGTCTAGTATATTCCCCTGTAATCAATTCCTTTTCTGAAATATAAGAGATCTTGTTTGTGACTGTTTTAACCTAGAGAGAGAAAATATTCTAGAGAGAGAATATTCAGATTTTGAATATTTCAGGATAGAAAAATATCTCTTATAATTCAGATGAGTTCCCCTGAAACAGAAATTTAAAAAGAATTTTCCAATGTGCAATTGGAATTAATTGGAAATAGGTATAAAGAACCTTAGCCTAAGGGTCTAGATTTTCATAAATCTTTAGACTATGGTCCAATTAAGGTTCCTATGGGCCAATAGCATCAATCCATGTGTAGGGAGGAGATAAATCCAAATTGTAAAAAGAAAATACCCAAAAATGAGTAAATGCTCACATGAGGTGAAGAGTTGAAAATGTACAAGGTTTATTAGTAAAAAACTATATTAAAAATATGAGATATTTTGGGAATAATGATTTTATTATGACACATATGTAAGGAAGGGGAGTCCCTTAAATGCTCACATAAGATGAAGAGTTGAAAATGTACAAGGTTTATTAGTAAAAAACTATGAGCAATATTAAAATGATTCCATTATGACACATATGTAAGGAAGGAGAGTTCTTTAAAGGAGGTGCATATTTCACATAAGATGAAGAGTTGAAAATGTACAAGGTTTATTAATAAAAAACTATGAGCAATATTAAAAATATGAGATATTTTGGGAATAATGATTTTATTATGACACATATGTAAGGAAGGGGAGTCCCTTAAATGCTCACATAAGATGAACTGTTGAAAATGTACAAGGCTTATTAGTAAAAAACTATGAGCAATATTAAAATGATTCCATTATGACACATATGTAAGGAAGGGGAATTCTTTAAAGGAGGTGCATATTTCACATGCTTGAATAAATTTTAAACTCATAAAAATTGAGATATTTTATCTCTCCTCTCTCCTCATTCAAGTCTAGTTCCAAAAAGTTAGCTTAACTGACCTAAAAATGGTCAAAAAGTGACCAAACTAACTTGGAAAATTCTAGAATCAGTTTGTTTGGTTAGGAGCTCAAATTTTCCTATAAATAGAAGCCTCTCCTTGTTGCAAAATATATAGTGTCTTATGCCTTGTTACTCTACTCTACCTAAGAAAAAATATATAGTGTCTTATGCCTTGTTACTCTACTCCACCTAAGCCAAAATATATAGAGTCTTATGCCTTGTTACTCTACTCCACCTAAGCCAAAAAAATATAGTGTCTTATGCTTTGTTACTCTACTCCACCTAAGCCAAAAAAATATAGTGTCTTATGCTTTGTTACTCTACCCCACCTAAGCCAAAATATATAGTGTCTTATGCTTTGTTACTCTACTCCACCTAAGCTAAAATATATAGTGTCTTATGCTTTGTTACTCTACTCCATCTAAGCCAAAATATATAGTGTCTTATGCTTTGTTACTCCACCTATAAGCCAAGAACTATGAATTCTTTAATAATTCACTAGTTTTTGACACTTCTCTCTTCTTCAATTCCCATTGGTGGCTCCATCAACATACTAAACCAATTGATTGGTTGGGGGCCTCTACCGTGAATAAAGAATCAAGCAAACTATAAGGTAAGTATATTGAATCTTGATTTTTTCTATAATTTCTCAATGTTTCTCTCTTCTCAACCCCTCTCAAGCTTGAGAAGCTTAATTGGTATGGTTTTTGAAATGCTATTGAAGTTAATTAAGTAATGATAGTAAAGAATTACATAAAATTCAATTTATATTTAATTCTAATGGTTTTTCTCTCTCTCTCACTTAAGAAATGGTCATACTCATGACCCTTTTCAATCCAAATGAAACTTTTCATAAGGCTTTTCCTTAATCCAAGATTAAGCTATGCTTGAGGCCAAATTAATGGCTTTTTTCTATGCTTTTAGTTTATGTATATTGATGATTCAATCCATTATGGATTGATGATCCAATTAGAGACCATTCTAATTATTTTCTTAATGATCCAATTAGAGACCATTATGGATTGATGATCCAATTAGAGACCATTCTAATTATTTTCTTAATGATCCAATTAGAGACCATTCTAATTATATCCTTAATGATAAGCTTTATCCCTTAGAAAAAAATTGAGATTTATCAGTCATAGTAGCGGAGCTATGGCAAAATTTTTACAGAAATTACGCATAAAATAAATTCTTTCAAAGTATAAAAAGAGGACTTCCTACCATATTCTAGGAGCTATCATCCTAGATTATTTAAAAGAATTTTATTATGCATGGAGATGTAGATGTATGGATGTGAGTATGAATGTGGAGGTGGATGTATGTATGGAGATGTGGATGTATGCATGTAGATGTAGATGTGGATGTGGATGTGGAGGTGGATGTATGCATGTAGATGTAGATGTATAGATGTGGATGTGAATGTGGAGGTGGATGTATGCATGTAGATGTAAATGTATGAGGAGAATGTGAAGGTGGATGTAGATGTGGATGTGGATATATGTATGGATGTGAATATACGATATGTGATGTGAAGGAATATGAAGTGTTGAGATGGAAAATGATGTGATGGGATGAGTATACATATAAATGGAATATGGAATAAGTAATGTGGATTGATGAGGGATAATGTGGAAAAATGAAAGTAAAAATAGAAACTGTATTGTAAACTGTTTGTAAATGACTGTTTTATGTCAAGATTGCTGGGGGAGCATTGTGACTATCTTATGATTAAGGTCGTAAGACCTAACTGATAATGTTGCAACTGCTGACGGAGAGTCAATGAAGGACGTCTCGCGTAGCAAGGTCAGCCGAGGTCTTGACCAGCCTCGGTGCGATTAAAATGGTGAGCTTCCGGTACGGTGGATGAGGGGCCAAGGAAGCGGCCTATGCGTGAAGCGCTAGGTTACCTGCGAAGGATCCTAGAGGGTGCTGACCATACGGTGCTCGGGCTCTGGGTCGCCTAGGATACCCACGCGTGCATCGAGGAAGATATTGGAATAGAGTTGGAGTTGTTTTCTGAAATCGAGCATGGATCTGGTTGATTGACCTTGCTGGTCTTCAATGGATGAGTCCATGGCTCCTTATATGGATCCGTTGGTTGATCTTGCTGATCTTCAACGAGAGTCCATCTTGATAAGTGATTATATTGCTGAGTATTAAGGGCTAGGAACTAAGAAACGGCCCCTGATGAGTGGACAGGTGGTGAGCGTCCTAGTTGCCAATGATGCCATAGATACTCTGATGAAGGAATGATGGAAAAATTAAGAATCAACTGGATAAATTGGAAGATGGTGATCAGTGATACCATGGTTTTATTAAAGGATTGTTTTAAACTGGTTGAATCTATGAAAAGGCAATTTCATATTGGGTGTGTGAGTGGTGTGACTAGTTTTATTTTGCATGAACATCCGGCTAGGGGGCCTTGGAACTCTTTTCCTTGGTACCCGGGACAAAACCTAACCAAATTTTTAATTGGATCCCATCACTACAGTGGTTGGGCGGTTGGCTAACCCATGGGATTGGATGGGGTTAGGCTGGACTGATGGATCCGTAAATCGAGACTCAAACTTTTATTTTTACGATAGAAAAAAAAAATAAATCCCGGACAGTAACTGTTCTATGGATAGGAATCAACGGCTATGCCTCTTGAATGGGGAAAAAAGCGTTGATCCCAATGATCCAAGTGCAAGTTTCTTCCTTGAACTGACTAAGTATCTTATAGATGTAATTGGATCATCTTGATCAGAAATGATCTTGACTACGTTAGAGTAAAAAGTTATCCTGGTGGAATCACCCGTGCTTTCCGGTAAAGGAAGTTTTTCCGAGTTCGGTTTTGGAACAACCGACGGATTAGTCTCTTATCCGGATATCCATGGGTGAGGCCCCGAATGTGGGACCCCTGTCCCGCGCGAGAAGTGCTACTTCCGCTGCTAGTATCCCGAATCTGTTGCTCGGTGGGAACAGGGATCTTACAGTATATCACCCACAATACCAATAACACTAAAATGGCCCCAACAAATGCATATACTTATAATACGAGCCTGTCAATATTAGTATGAACATGATTATGTTCATAGGTAGAAACACAACACCAATAATACACTATCTCAATATTCATGAACATAGTAAATCACCCACAATACCAATAATACTAACATGGTCCCAACAAATGCATATAATATTAATACAAGCATGTCAATATTAATATGGCATCCCCCATGATAGTGGCCAATAACACTAACACGGCCCAAATGCATATACTAATAATACGAGCCTATCAGTATTAATATGGCATCACCCACAATACAATTTATCATTATGGTACAATGGTATCTCAGATATCCCCAGTCAACCATAGAGTGGTCTTTCTAACATCCCTCTTGCTTGGGTTTGCAATTGAGCCTCTTTAAGCCTTGCTTGGACCCATTTAATGCTGAGGTGAGTCACAACTATATCAAATCCTAAAGTCTCTATAAATCTCTACAAAGAGCATGGACCTCTTCCCTAGAGGCGTCTCCACAAATCCTAAAGTCTCTACTAAGAGCATGGAGACACCTCTTCTCTACAGATGTCTCCATAACTGCTCAATGTAATCTCTTCTTCATTTCTTCCTCACCACATTCCCTTAGTTTGTTTCAGCTCCCTCTCATGTGCCTTACCCCCTTCCAAACACCCTTTGCATGCTATCATACTGGTTAGGACCATGTGTGGTATGGTTGCATCATGTATAAATAAACCATGTGCTAATTCACCTTAATTAATCATCAATTGATTTTAGAACTAAAACTGCCAAAATTTTAGCCATTTTGCCAAGGCAAGATAAAAGTTCACATGGCATTTTTCAAGCGGATAGTTGCAAGCCATGTTAAAAATATAATTAAATTAAAAGTTGAATCGTTTATTTCCATATGGAAATGGGCTGCGAAATTAATTATGTGAATCCAATCTAGCAAAGGATGATATGAGAGAACCACCTCTTCCCTCTTCTTTCTTCTCCAACCTAGGAAGTTATATGATATTAGTTATGTGAATCCAATCTAGCAAAGGATGATAAAGAGAACCACCAGATCCCTCTTTTTTCTTCTCGAATCTAGGAAGTTATGTGACATAGGTGCTTGTAATGGCTAAAGGGAGAGAGATGGAGAGAGAAAAGGGGGGGGGGAGAGAGTCTAGCAAAGGATGATAAAAAAGAACCACCTCTTCCCTTTTCTTTCTTCTCCAATCTAGGAAGTTATGTGACATAACTACTTTTAATGGCGTGTGCACGCGAGAGAGCGAAAGAGAGAGAGAGAGAGAGAGAGAGAGAGAGAGAGAGAGAGAGAGAGAGAGAGAGAGAGAGAGAGAGAGAGAGAGAGAGAGCACATCCATTTGTCTAAGGATTAATTTGCTCAAGGTCTTTGAATTGATTACAAATCTTATGAATGTAGAATATGCAACATTGCACTTTATAACTTTCGTAATTGCTAACTGGCATTTGATATATGTACTTCAAATTCTTGGATTTCTGGGTACTTTATTTTTCTTGCTATGTTCATGTTCACACATCACTCTTCTCCTTATCAAGCTTCTTACTATTACTATTACTATTTGCAATTAAAAGCAAGGTAAGCTCTGTGGGTGCAACCGATTGCATAACAATGCTAACCTCACACAATCTCATTAAAGAGAAAAAACACTCTATTGCTTAAGTGTGCAAGTAATCCCTCTCTAATTATAAAACAACCACTTAGCACACAAGAGAGTGCGAGAGTACACTCTAGTTTGGATAATGGGTTTATGTCCTTTCTTATTAGAAATGCAGGACCAACTTTTTTTTGTGTGGCCGCCGAAGACTTACTCATAGATTTACAAAAGCTTTTAAGTATGTATACCATTTCTCTCTTTGAAACAAGACTATAAACATAATCCACCAATAGAAGTGCAAAAATAAGGAAGAAAGCCTCACAACACAGCATTGGGTCTAATGTGTCCCTTGTAGATGGTGGCTCCCCTTCCCATCTATAGTATTTATATCTTTTATTCCAAAAATAGACCCATGGAGGCAATAATAGGATTGAGTATATCCAAATATGGGTCTTATTTTTCAAATATAAACCTTAGTACCTTATGCAATACCTTAACAATAAATAAATTGATCTCTTACACATCTAAGATGTGCAAACATAGAATACATTGCAAATACAAGTACAACATTCGGCGGACAAAGCTAAAACATGGCGTTAATTAAATATAAACATTTGCACTTTGTCATAAATACTCTACATGACACCATGATTGGCACTCCACACCATGCTCAGACCATCATCCATGTGCAACACTTTAATTAGTATTCTTGCACTGCTCAACACACATTACTCATAAGCGTTATAATCACATTGGTTAGAATAATTAATGGAAATCCTTAACAATTAAGATTATGTTCATTGTGGTAGATACACAACACTAGTAATACACTAGCTCAATATTCATCAACATGATAAATATAGAAATTTGCACACTGCCATAAATACTCAACATGACACCTTGATTGGCACCCCACACCATGCCCATGTGTGACACTTGAATCAGTATCCTTGCACTGCTCAACACCCATTACTCATAAGCATTAATCACATTGGTTAGAATATCTAATTGGACTCCTTAATAATTAATCACAACATGCTTATGTTCATAGGTAGAAACACAACACTAGTAATTGTTGAAAGAACGGTAGAGGGGGAGGAGACACACACACAGGAGCAAACCCTAATGTATATTGCAAACCCTAACCATAGAGGGAAGACATGTCCACTCTCACACAAAGCATAATGCATTAATCCATAATCCACACAACACACAATGAGTTGTGTCCACACTCTACTAACCCTAGCTAATGTCCACACACTATGACCAGCTGGACACGCGGTCATTTATGTCTCACACATGTTCCTACCTAATCTGCCAGCACATAGCATAGCTGGCTCATATTGACATCGAGCTTGAATCTCAACAGCCCCTCTCAAGCTCATGATGTACTGGCGATGAAGATGTAGATGAGCTTGGGATATCAAGACTCTCAACACTCCCCCTCAAGCTCATCCCATGTACTCCCAACATAGTCCGGAAGTACTCAAACTTCTCCCTGCTAAGTGGCTTCGTAAAGATGTCTGCCACCTACTCATCAGTCTTCACATAGTGAAGATCAACTGTACCATCCAGCACCTTTTCTCTGACAAAGTGATAATGGACCTCTATGTGTTTGGTCCTCGCATGAAACACTGGATTCTTTGCCAACTGTATACTGCTCATGTTGTCACAATGTATGACAACTTTGCCATCAAGAGGCTCACATAAATCTGCCAAGAGACTCTTTAACCATATAGCCTCACAAGTAGCAATGGCTACTCCTCTGTACTCAGCCTCTGTACTGGACAAAGCAACTGTAGGTTGCTTTTTGCTACTCCAACTCACCACGGTACTTCCAAGTGTAGAAGCATATCCACTAGTAGACCTCCTGTCATATGCGCTACCTGCCCAATCAGCATCTGTGTAGCCATGTATGTCCAAACTTTTACCACTCTCATAAAATAGACCATAATATGCTGTGGTCTTCACATATCTCATGATGCGTCTCACTGCATCCAAATGTGGTTTCCTGGGGCTCTGCATAAACTGGCTAACTAGCCCCACTGCATAACTCAAATCTGGGCGTGTGATAGTCATATATATGAGACTACCAACCATCTTCCTGTACATAGAAGAATCATCCAATTTCTCGCCATAATCAGCCCTCAACTTCACATTTTGCTCCAATCGTGTACTCATAGGCTTACACCCTGTCATGCCATACTTTGCCAACATATCCAATGCATATTGGCGCTGTACTAACCAAGTACCTGCATGATCTTTCACCACTTCAATTCCAAGGAAGTATCTCAACTCACCAAGATCTTTTATGTCAAATTGCCCACTCAAAGCTTTCTTGACATGCATCACATCTACACTATGATCACCTGTAATAATCAAGTCATCCACATAGATGACTAGTAAAACAATCCCATGCTGTGTCTTCTTCACATAGAGTGAAGAATCTGCTGTAGAAATCTGAAAACCAAGTGAGATAAGATATCTGCTCATCTTATCACTCCAAGCACGTGGTGCTTGCTTTAGACCATACAATGCCTTTTTCAACCTGCATACGTGAGTGGGATATCTAGGGTGTACATACCCTTCTGGCTGTGCCATGTATACTTCCTCTTGTAGATCTCCATTCAGAAATGCATTCTTAACATCCATCTGATGCATTTCCCAGCCATTAGCTGCAGCCATAGCAATGACTGCTCTCACTCTGCCCATCTTAGCCACTGGACTAAACGTCTCATCATAATCCAATCCTTGGGCCTGTGCATAACCCTTTGCTACCAATCTTGCCTTATGTCTTTCAATAGAACCATCAGATTTGCACTTCACTTTGTAAACCCATTTACATCCAATAACATTCTTGTCCTTTGGTAGTGCAACCAAGTCCCATGTATCATTATGGACCAATGCGTCCATCTCCACATCCATTGCTTTTTCCCATACATGCTCTCCAATAGCCTCTGTATAGCATGTAGGTTCCACATGCTTCACCATAGATGTCATGTATGCATAGTGCATAGCAAAATCTCTATATGTCAATCTGTCAACAGGATATCTGACCCTCTGGGATCTCCGCAATGCATGCGGGTCACTCTGTACACCTGTACCTCTAGCATGTGGTGGCACATATCTATCCTGTCTAGCACCACAGGTGTGCGTAAAACAGGTATGCCAAGCTCCTCATCCAAACTCTCAGAACTAGATGACTCATAACCTGTGATTCCAATTCCTTCGACTTTCTTTTTGCCTTTGTCCATAGCACTACTCCCAGTGCTTACACTCTCATGCTTCAAACGTCCTGACCATGGACGTACACTGCTACTCTCAGCTTGTGCTGCTGGCCCAGACATAGTAGTAGAACTAGAACTTGCTTGTGATGGCAAGTTCACATGTACATCAGCCTCAAGTGACTCAATAACACCCTCATCTTTTGCTTTATACCAACTAGCAAGCTCATCAAACACCACATCACGTGAGATGACCACTTGTCTAGTTTGTGGATTATAACACTTGTAGGCCTTTCGATCGTGTGCATATCCAACAAATACACATTTCTCTGCTTTAGGATCCAACTTCCTTCTTCTTTCATCAGGCACATGCACATAAGCTATGCATCCAAAAACTTTAAGATGTCCAATGTCTAGCCTGTAACCTGTGAGCCGCATCTCTGGCGTGCTTCCATGAATGGCTGCTGTAGGTGTTTTGTTCAATATATAAACTGCAGTAGCACATGCTTCTACCCAATAGTAATCTGGCATGCTCTTTTCATTAAGCATTGCCCTTGCCACTTCACATATGACTCTATTCTTTCTCTCAGCTACACCATTCTGCTGAGGTGTATACCTGCAAGTCAGCTGTCTCCTTATTCCATGCTTCCTCAAGAAATGCTCAAAAGCTTTTGAGGTGTATTCACCACCTCCATCTGTCCTCAGACATTTAATCCAACAGCCATACTGCTTTTCTGCAAAAGCTTTGAAATCCATGAATTTTTCCAACACTTCACTCTTCTCTTTCAGAAAGTATATCCATGTCATCCTGCTAAAGTCATCAATGAATGTAACATAGTATAAACTACCTTTGATAGATGGGTTTTGTGCAGGACCCCATACATCACTGTGCATGATCTCAAGTGGCCTGTTACTCATATTTCCTTCTCTAGGAAACCTCAACCTTGCCTGCTTCCCAAACTAACAGGCTTCACAAACATGCATATGTCCATCATATTTGAACCTAGGCAATCCATTGACAATGCCTCTTGTTTGCATGTTCTTTAATCTCTGTATATTGACATGGCCAATTCTCTTATGCCACATATCAATGTCCTGTACCACATTCCTGCTCTTTGAGAACATGGCTGATTTTAGCTCAGGAATTCCAGCATCCAGCTTAAACAATCTTCCTTCTTTCTTGCCTTTAGCAATCACTCTACATCCATGTTTAAAATCTTCAACGAAGCATCCATGCTCATTGAATCTAACCTGTAATCCCTGTTCTACCATTTGACCAACTGAGGCCAAGCTTTTAGTGATCGAAGGCACATACAGCACATCTGACATAGACTTTGTCTGACCATTATGCATGACCAATGGTACACTTCCAACATGTGTAATGACATGCTAGGTATCAGCACCTGTTTCCACATAGCCTTTTACATCCATAGGCTTCATGTGCTCAAACCATTCACCATGACACGTCATATGGTTTGATGCTCCTGAGTCCATATACCATGTATCATCATTCTCAGCATTTGTTGTCATAGAACCCACAATATGCTTCATGGCAAACAAATGATTTGCAGTTCCATCATTGCTACTTGATGCATAGTTGCCACCATGTTGTGCATAGTTTCCACCATAATGACCACCACGTTGTGCTCTTCCCCCTCTCAAATCATTCTGTTTGCAAAAGCAATCTCTCGCCATATGACCATATTTGCCACAATAATGGCATTCCACATCTTGCATAGCATTTTGTTGGCCTTGCCAACGTCCTCGACCACCGGGGTTACCTCTGCCTCGCTGAGGTGCATAACCACGACCACCTCGAGCACCATATGAAGGCTGAAAATTCTGTTGTGGAGGCCTATCCTGCCATCCACGACCATTACCACCACGTCCACGTGATGCGAATCTCCCCTGCCTCTAAAGCCTCTCTGTGAGTAGAAAGCCTGATTTCTGCCATCATCATGGCTGGTAGATGCATCCAGAAATGAATCACTGAGCTTGATTTCCTCAACCAATAAGAGTGAAACCAACTCATCAAAGTCGGGTAGACCTGTACTCCTCACTGAGATAGATGTATCAAAAGATTTGTATTCCTTGCCAAGACCACGCAAGGTAATATCCACCAAATCATCATCAGGCATGGGGGCATTTATTGTGGCCAATGCATCTGCAAACTTCTTGATTTCTTGCACATAATCATGTATGCTCCTTTTATTCCTTTTCACATTGTGTATCTGCTGTCGCAATTGAGATTTGCGAGCACTCGTATCTGTATCAAACATCTTGACCAAAGTATCCCATGCATCTTTGGGATTCTCAGCATCCTGAATGTGTATGAGCATAGCATCAGATATACATATAGACAAATAATGCAGCACTTTGAATGCTCTCTCTGACCATTGCTTATGAGCAATAAGCTGCTGCTGTGTAGGTTGCCGAGGTAGCTCAGGCTCAGGCTCAGCACCTGTAATGAGATTCCAAAATCCTTTTCCTTTCAAGAAACTCTTTATCCTGTACTTCCATGCCTGGAAGTTCTTCCTATCTAGCTTTTCACCAACAATTTGAACTGGATTGTTCGACATGTTGCTCAGTGCGTACACCTTCCGCACACTTCAAATCTGTAAATGAGCCTTCCTCAGCTCAACCACACTCCAATGAATGTTCCAGATACTCCAAGATAGCCAACAAACTCCAAATTTGATGTAGAAAATCAACCTGTAATCATCCGAGATGAACTGACTCACGCAGTGGCTCCAAATCGCAATGTAATGGTGCAATCAAGTATAGGCAACTTGCATTGACACCTAATGAACCTCAATGTTGAGTATCAACTCCATCTGACATGTGTAATTATCAATTTTTGAAAACCCCTTTTTCTGTTTTTGGAAAAACCAGAAAAACCAGAAAAACCAGTAGAAAATTTGCTCTAATTTCTTCAATATTTCACCAAATTGGGCAACCAGGCATTCATTGGCTTAGCAATAGTGTCCATCAAGTCCATGTAAGAGGAATTTGTCCAATTGTAAAACACCAAAGATTAATTACTCAATTAAAATGCTCTGTTTCTCTGCAACCAGTGGACAGCCTGTTTTAATCAGCTCATTCCCAGCTCAATTAAGCATCATTGACCAACCAAATCACATAGACCTCTTCTCCAAGGTGTAAAGCATCCAATTGCTAAAGAAGTTGTGGAAGATATCAAGAAACCAATGAGAAATCAAACTCCTCGTAGGCAAAAAGACCAAAAACTGCTTTGTTTTCACCTGTCTGGCTGCGCCGCCTGCAAATGAGAGCTTTGGGAGTGATTAACTTGCTATTTGATGATGGTATTGAGTGCCCAACACACCTAGGCACATGTGCAATCCACCAATGCTTTGATTTTTGCCAAATACATACTCCAAATGCTTCAATTTTGGGCTTCTTTTTCACTGTTTTGTGAGAGCTCAAAAAACCAGTAATTTCACTCAATCAAATGCATGTAAATTGCTCCAAAAATTGTTCAAGGCTTGCACATGGGTTGCTAATACATCCCTCTTTGTCAAATGCATATGTCTTTTGCCAGAATCACACGTATTTTCACCATACATCAATGTTCCCAAGCTTTAATGGAAAGCTTCAAAAAACAGAATTTTTCTTTGCTTTGATTTGCTCTATTTTGCTTTGCTTTTGCCTGTTTCACCTGCAATCCGCTCAAGGATGTTTAGAACACCTTACCCGGTAGGCCAAGCTTTCAGATCTGATAAGATTCGGTGTGCTCCAAGCTTCACAGCTTCAATGGTAGCTTCACAGCTTCTTTTCACAGCTTCTTCTCTTCCCTCTTCACTCACTCACTCATAAACCCTAATAAATAGCACAAGGCTCTGATACCATGTTGAAAGATCAATAGAGGGGGAGGAGACACACACACAGGAGCAAACCCTAATGTATATTGCAAACCCTAACCATAGAGGGAAGCCATGTCCACTCTCACACAAAGCATAATGCACTAATCCATAATCCACACAACACACAATGAGTTGTGTCCACACTCTACTAACCCTAGCTAATGTCCACACACTATGACCAGCTCGACACGCGGTCATTTATGTCTCACACATGTTCCTACCTAATCTGCTAGCACATAGCATAGCTAGCTCATACTGACATCGAGCTTGAATCTCAACAGTAATACTCTAGCTCAATATTCGTCTACATGATTATGTTCATAGGTAGAATTTCTACACAACACCAGTAATATGCCAGCTCAATATTCATCAACATGGTATATCACCCACAATACCAATAACACTCAAATGGCCCCAACAAATGCATATACTAATAATACGAGCCTATCAATATCAGTATGAACATGATTATGTTCATAGGTAGAAACACAACACCAGTAATACACTATCTTAATATTCATGAACATAGTAAATCACCCACAATACCAATAACACTAACATGGCCCCAACAAATGCATATAATAATAATACAAGCATGTCAATATTAATATGGCATCCCCCATGATAGTAGTGGCCAATAACACTAACATGGCCCAAATGCATATACTAATAATATGAGCCTATCAGTATTAATATGGCATCACCCACAATACATTATATCATTATGGTACAATGGTATCTCAGATATCCCCAGTCAACCATAGAGTGGTCTTCCTAACATCCCTCTTGCTTGGGTTTGTAATTGAGCCTCTTCTTTAAGCCTTGCTTGGACCCATTTAATGCTGAGGTGAGTCACAACTATATCAAATCCTAAAGTCTCTATAAATCTCTACAAAGAGCATGGACCTCTTCCCTAGAGGTGTCTCCACAAATCCTAAAGTCTCTATATTTTAATCACTACTAAGAGCATGGAGACATCTCTTCCCTAGAGATGTCTCCATAACCGCTCAATGTAATCACTTCTTAGTTTCTTCCTCATCACGTTCCCTTAGTTTGTTTCAGCTCCTTCTCATGTGCCTTACCCCCTCCCAAACACCCTTTGCATGCTATCATACTGGTTAGGACCATGTGTGTGGCGTGGTTACATCATGTATAAATAAACCATGTGCTAATTTTCCTTAATTAATCATCAATTGATTTTAGAACTAAAACTGCCAAAATTTTAGCCATTTTGCCAAGGCAAGATAAAAGTTCACATGGCATTTTTCAAGCGAACAATTGCAAGCCATGTTAAAAATATAATTAAATTAAAATTTGAATCATTTATTTCCATAAGGGAATGGGATGAAAAACTTAATTATGTGAGTCCAATCTAGCAAAGGATGATATGAGAGAACCACCTCTTTCCTCTTCTTTCTTCTCCAACCTAGGAAGTTATATGATATTAGTTATGTGAATCCAAATCTAGAAAATGGGGTGCAACATTAGTTATGTGAATCCAATCTAGCAAAGGATGATAAAAAGAACCACCTGTTCCCTCTTTTTTCTTCTCCAATCTAGGAAGTTATGTGACATAGGTGCTTGTAATGGCTAAAGGGAGAAAGATGGAGAGAGAAAAGGGGGGAGAGAGAGTCTAGCAAAGGATGATAAAAAAGAACCACCTCTTTCCTTTTCTTTCTTCTCCAATCCAGGAAGTTATGTGACATAAATACTTTTAATGGTGCATGCACGCGAGAGAGAGAGAGAGAGAGAGAGAGAGAGAGAGAGAGAGAGAGAGAGAGAGCATCCATTTGTCTAATGATTAATTTGCTCAAGGTGTTTGAATTGATTACAAATCTTATGAATGCAGAATATGCAACATTGCACTTTATAACTTTCGTAATTGCTACTACTGACATTTGATATATGTACTTTAAATTCTTGGATTTTCGGATACTTTATTTTTCTTGCTATGTTCATGTTCACACATGACTCTTCTCCTTATCAAGCTTCTTACTATTACTATGACTATTTGTAATTAAAAGCAAGGTAAGCTCTATGGGTGCAATCGATTGCATAACAATGCTAACCTCACACAATCTCAATATAGAGAAAAAACACTCTATTGCTTAAGTGTGCAAGTAATCCCTCTCTAATTATGAAACCAACCACTTAGCACACAAGAGAGCGAGAGAGTACACTCTAGTTTAGATAATGGGTTTATGTCCTTTCTCATTAGAAATGCAGGACCAACTTTTTTTTGTGTGGCCACCGAAGACTTGCTCATAGATTTACAAAAGCTTTTAAGTACGTATACCATTTCTCTCTTTGAAACAAGACTATAAACATAATCCACCAATAGAAGTGCAAAAATAAGAAAGAAAGCCTCACAACATAGCATTGGGTCTTATGTGTCCCTTGTAGATGGTGGCTCCCCTTCCCATCTGTAGTATTTATATCTTTCATTTCAAAAATAGACCCATGGAGGCAATAATAGGATTGAGTACATCCAAATATGGGTCTTATTTTTCAAATATAAACCTTAGTACCTTATGCAATACCTTAACAATAAAAAAAATTGATCTCTTACACATCTAAGATGTGCAAACATAGAATACATTGCAATTACAACTACAACATTCGGCGGACAAAGCTAAAATATGGCGTTAATTAAATATAAACATTTTCACTTTGTCATAAATACTCTACATGACACCATGATTGGCACTCCACACCATGCTCAGACCGTCATCCATGTGCAACACTTTACTTAGTATTCTTGCATTGCTCAACACACATTACTTATAAGCGTTATAATCACATTGGTTAGAATAATTAATGGGAATCCTTAACAATTAAGATTATGTTCATTGTGGTAGAAACACAACACTAGTAATACACTAGCTCAATATTCATCAACATGATAAATATAGAAATTTGCACACTGCCATAAATACTCAACATGACACCTTGATTGGCACCCCACACCATGCTTAGACTGTCATCCATGTGTGACACTTGAATCAGTATCCTTGCACTGCTCAACACCCATTACTCATAAGCATTAATCACATTGGTTAGAATAATTAATTGGACTCCTTAATAATTAATCACAACATGCTTATGTTCATAGGTAGAAACACAACACTAGTAATACTCTAGCTCAATATTCATCTACATGATTATGTTCATAGGTAGAATTTCTACACAACACCAGTAATATGCCAGCTCAATATTCATCAACATGGTATATCACCCACAATACCAATAACACTCAAATGGCCCCAACAAATGCATATACTAATAATACGAGCCTATCAATATTAGTATGAACATGATTATGTTCATAGGTAGAAACACAACACTAGTAATACACTATCTCAATGTTCATGAACATAGTAAATCACCCACAATACCAATAACACTAACATGGCCCCAACAAATGCATATAATAATAATACAAGCATGTCAATATTAATATGGCATCCCCCATGATAGTAGTGGCCAATAACACTAACATGGCCCAAATGCATATACTAATTATATGAGCCTATCAGTATTAATATGGCTGTGAAATTAATTATGTGAATCCAATCTAGCAAAGGATGATATAAGAAAACCACCTCTCCTCTTGCTTGGGTTTGCAATTGAGCCTCTTTAAGCCTTGCTTGGACCCATTTAATGCTGAGGTGAGTCACAACTATATCAAATCCTAAAGTCTCTTCAAATCTCTACAAAGAGCATGGACCTCTTCCCTGGAGGTGTCTCCACAAATCCTAAAGTCTCTATATTTTAATCACTACTAAGAGCATGGAGACATCTCTTCCCTAGAGATGTCTCCATAACCGCTCAATGTAATCTCTTCTTCGTTTCTTCCTTGCCACATTCCCTTAGTTTGTTTTAGCTCCCTCTCATGTGCCTTACCCCCTCCCAAACACCCTTAGCATGCTATCATACTGATTAGGACCATGTGTGGTATGGTTGCATCATGTACAAATAAACCATGTGCTAATTCACCTTAATTAATCCTCGATTGATTTTAGAGCTAAAACTACCAAAATTTTAGCCATTTTTCCAAGGTAAGATAAAAGTTCACATGGCATTTTTCAATCGGTTTCATAAATAATACAATAGTCAATGGTTTATGTTGAGTTAGTGTTTATGAAAAGGATAATAACAGCCATTGCGAATCACTTTTGCCATGGGGAGACGAGACACATTTTGTAGATTTTGTTGAGGTTTTGTGAAAAAAAAAATATCGCAGCCACATATGTAAGCAAGCTATTTTGTGTGAAGGTGAGTGATTATGGGGATAGTTGCAAGCCATCTTGAAAACATGATTAATTATGGACACAATTGAAAGAAGAATCATTTATTCCCATAAGGGAATGGGGTGCAACATTAGTTATGTGAATCAAATCCAAGAAAGGATTATAAAAAAGAACAACCCCTTCCCTCTTCTTTCTTGTCCAATCCAGAAAGTTATGTGAATCTAATATAGAAAATAGGGTGTGCAATTAGTTATGTGAATCCAATCTAGCAAAGGATGATTAAAAAAACCACCTCTTCCCTTTTGTTTCTTCTCGAATCTAGGAAGTTATGACAGAGGTGATTTTAATGACGAGAGAGAGAGAGAGAGAGAGAGAGAGAGAGAGAGAGAGAGAGAGAGAGAGCACATCCATTTGTCTTATTTTTACCTTATAAAAAAAATTAAAGGGAACACAAAAAGTACAAGGCTAGAAATTAGAAGGTTATATAAAGCTTATTCACTACAAGGCACGAATATATGATAGCTAATGGTTTTTGTTCTTGTTGGGAGTGTATTGATCTACGTCGTTTGGGTAAAAAAAATATCGCAGAGCCACATATGTAAACTATTTTGTGAAGGTGATTGATTATGTGGATAGTTGCAAGCCATCTTAAAAATATGATTAAATTAAAAGTTGAATCATTTATTTCCATAAGGGAATGGGCTACGGAATTAATTATGTGAATCCAATCTAGCAAAGGATGATATAAGAAAACCACCTCTTCCCTCTTATTTCTTCTCCAATATAGGAAGTTATATGATATTAGTTACGTGAATCCAATCTAGAAAATGGGGTGCAACATTAGGTATGTGAATCCAATCTAGCAAAGGATGATAAAAAGAGCCACCAGTTCTCTCTTTTTTCTTCTCCAATCTAGAAAGTTATGTGACATAGGTGCTTTTAATGGCTAAGGGGAGAGAGAGATGGAGAGAGAAAAGGGAAGAGAGAGAGAGAGAGAGAGAGAGAGAGAGTCTATCAAAGGTTGATAAAAAAGAACGACCTCTTCCCTTTTCTTTCTTCTCCAATCCAGGAAGCTATGTGACATAGGTACTTTTAATGGTGCGAGCGCGCGTGAGAGAGAGAGAGAGAGAGAGAGAGAGAGAGAGAGAGAGGGAGAGAGAGGGAGAGAGAGAGAGAGAGGGAGAGGGAGAGAGAGAGAGAGAGAGAGAGAGAGAGCACATCCATTTGTCTAATGATTAATTTGTTCAAAGGCTTAGAATTGATTACAAATCTTACGAATGTAGAATATGCAACATTGCACTTTATAACTTTAGTAAGTGCTACCTAGCATTTGATATATGTACTTCAAATTTTTGGATTTCTTGGTACTTTAATTTTCTTGCTATTTTCATGTTCACACTTTACTCTTGTCTTGATCAAGCTTCTTACTATTACTATTTGCAATTAAAACCAAGCTAAGCTCTGTGGATGCAACCGATTGCATAACAATGCTAACCTCACACAATCTCATTATAGAGAAAAAGCACTCTATTGCTTAAGTGTGCAAGCAATACCTCTCTAATTATGCAAACAACCACTTAGCACACAAGAGAGCGAGAGAGTACACTCTAGTTTGGATAATGGGTTTATGTCCTTTCTCATTAGAAGTGCAAGACCAACTTTTTTATGTGTGGCGCCGAAGACTTGCTCATAGATTTATAAAAGCCTTTAAGTACATACACCATTTCTCTCTTTGAAACAAGACTATAAACATAATCCACCAATAGAAATTACAAAAAAAAGGAAGAAAAACTCACAACATAGCATTGGGTCTAATGTGTCCCTTCTAGATGGTGGCTCCCCTTACCATTTGTAGTATTTATATCTTTTATTCCAAAATTAGACCCATGGAGGCAATGATAGGATTGAGTACATCCAAATATGGGTCTTAGAGCATGGACCTCTTTCCTACAGGTGTCTCCACAAATCCTAAAGTCTCTATATTTTAATCACTACTAAGAGCATGGAGACACCTCTTCTCTAGAGATGTCTCCATAACCTTTCAATGTAATCTCTTCTTCGTTTATTTCTTTTACCACATTCCCTTAGTTTGTTTCAGCTCCCTCTCATGTGCCTTAGCCCCTCCCAAACACCCTTTGCATGCTATCATACTGGTTAGGACCATGTGTGGTATGGTTGCATCATGTATAAATAAACCATGTGCTAATTCACCTAAATTAATCATCAATTGATTTTAGAACTAAAACTGCCAAAATTTTAGCCATTTTGCCAAGGCAAGATAAAAGTTTACATGGCATTTTTCAAGCGGATAGTTGCAAGCCATGTTAAAAATATAATTAAATTAAAAGTTGAATCATTTATTTCCATAAGGGAATGGGCTGCAAAATTAATTATGTGAATCCAATCTAGCAAAGGATGATATAAGAGAACCACCCCTTCCCTCTTCTTTCTTCTCCAACCTAGGAAGTTATATGATATTAGTTATGTGAATCCAAATCTAGAAAATGGGGTGCAACATTAGTTATGTGAATCCAATCTAGCAAAGGATGATAAAGAGAACCACCAGTTCCCCCTTTTATCTTCTCCAATCTGGGAAGTTATGTGACATAGGTGCTTGTAATGGCTAAAGGGAGAGAGATGGAGAGAGAAAAGGGGGAGAGCGAGTCTAGCAAAGGATGATAAAAAAGAACCACCTCTTCCCTTTTCTTTCTTCTCCAATCCAGGAAGTTATGTGACATAAATACTTTTAATGGTGTGTGCACGCGAGAGAGAGAGAGAGAGCAGATCCATTTGTCTAATGATTAATTTGCTCAAGGGCTTTGAATTGATTACAAATGTTTTGAATGTAGAATATGCATCATTGCACTTTATAACTTTCGTAATTGCTAACTGGCATTTGATATATGTACTTCAAATTCTTGGATTTATGGGTACTTTATTTTTCTTGCTATGTTCATGTTCACACATGACTCTTCTCCTTATCGAGCTTCTTACTATTACTATTACTATTTGCAATTAAAAGCAAGGTAATCTCTGTGGGTGCAACCGATTGCATAACAATGCTAACCTCACACAATCTCATTATAGAGAAAAAGCACTCTATTGCTTAAGTGTGCAAGTAATCCCTCTCTACTTATGAAAACAACCACTTAGCACACAAGAGAGGGAGAGAGTACACTCTAGTTTGGATAATGGGTTTATGTCCTTTCTCATTAGAAATGCACGACCAACTTTTTTATGTGTGGCCCTCGAAGACTTGCTCATAGATTTACAAAAGCTTTTAAGTACGTATACCATTTTTCTTTTTGAAACAAGACTATAAACATAATCCACCAATAGAAAGTGCAAAAATAATGAAGAAAAACTCAGAACACAGCATTGTGTCTAATGTGTCCCTTTGTAGATAGTGGCTCCCCTTCCCATCTGTAGTATTTATATCTTTTATTCCAAAAATAGACCCATGAACACTATATTTGTGAGTTTGGGAATTTCCCAATTCCCATTTTTTTAATAGTAAAAAGATGGGATGCGGATAACGTGCCTATAAGTTTCTCAAAACCCTATCATGTGACCTATCATTGGAAAGCGCTTGGAAAATGGGATCTGGTGAGCTATAGAGCGCATAATTTGGAGCAACGGTATTCAAGTTATGATTAATCCAAAGATTTGACCACATGTCCCAAACTTATGGGAAATTCCCATATTCCCCAATATGATGTTCATGGAGGCAATAATAGGATTGAGTACATCCAAATATGCATCTTATTATTCAAATATAAACCTTAGTACCTTATGCAATACCTTAACAATAAAAAAATTTGATCTCTTACACATCTAAGATGTGCAAACATAGAATACATTGCAATTACAACTACAACATTCGGCGGACAAAGCTAAAATATAACGTTAATTAAATATAGACATCTGCACACTGTCATAAATACTCTAGATGACACCATGATTGGCACTCCACACCATGCTCAGACCGTCATCCATGTGCGACACTTTAATTAGTATTCTTGCACTGCTCAACACACATTACTCATAAGTGTTATAATCACATTGGTTAGAATAATTAATGGGAATCCTTAACAATTAAGATTATGTTCATTGTGGTAGTAATACACTCGCTCAATATTCATCAACATGATAAATATAGAAATTTGCACACTACCATAAATACTCTTTATGACACCTTGATTGGAAATAAGGAAGAAAAACTCACAACACAGCATTGGGTCTAATGTGTCCCTTGTAGATGGTGGCTCCCCTTCCCATCTGTAGTATTTATATCTTTTAATATAAACTTTAATACCTTATGCATTACCCTAACAATAAATAAATTGATCTCCTACACATCTAAGATGTGAAAACATAGAATACATTTCAATTAGAACTACAACATTTAGCAGACAAAGCTTAAATATGGTGTTAATTAAATATAGACATTTGCACACTGCCATAAATAATCTACATGACACTATGATTGGCACTCCACACCATGCTCAGACCGTCATCTATGTGCGACACTTTAATTAGTATTCTTGCACTGCTCAACACACATTACTCATAAGCGTTATAATCACATTGGTTAGAATAATTAATTGGAATCCGCAACAATTAAGATTATGTTTATTGGCAGAAAAACAACACCAATAATACACTAGCTCAATATTCATCAACATGATAAATATAAAAATTTACACACTACCATAAATACTCTACATGACACCTTGATTGGCACCCCACACCATGCTTAGACTGTCATCCATGTGTGACACTTGAATCAGTATCCTTGCACTGCTCAACACCCATTACTCATAAGCATTAGTCACATTGGTTAGAATAATTAATTGGACTCCTTAATAATTAATCACAACATGCTTATGTTCATGGGTAAAAACACAACTCTAGGAATACACTAGTTCAATATTCATCTACTTGATTATGTTCATATGTAGAATTTCTACACAACACCAGTAATACGCCAGCTCAATATTCATCAACATGGTATATCACCCACATTACCAATAACACTAAAATGGCCCCAACAAATGCATATACTAATAATACGAGCCTATCAATATTAGTATGAACATGATTATGTTCATAGGTAGAAACACAACACAAGTAATACACTATCTCAATATTCATGAACATAGTAAATCACCCACAATACCAATAACACTAACATGGCCCCTACAAATGCATATAATAATAATACAAGCATGTCAATATTAATATGGCATCCCCCATGATAGTGGCCAATAACACTAACCCGGCCCAAATGCATATACTAATAATACGATCCTATCAATATTAATATGGCATCACCCACATAACAATATATCATTATGGTACAATGGTATCTCAGATATCCCCAGTCAGCCATAGAGTTGTCTTTCTAACATCTCTCTTACTGCCAGCTCAATATTGATTCATCAACGTGATAAATATAGAAATTTGCTTACTGCCATAAACACTCAACATGACACCTTGATTGTTGGCACCCCACACCATGCTTAGACCGTCATCCATGTGTGACACTTGAATCAGTATCCTTGCACTGCTCAACACCCATTACTCATAAGCATTAATCACAACATGCTTATGTTCACAGGAAGAAACACAACACTAGTAATACTCTAGCTCAATATTCATCTACATGATTATTTTCATAGAGGTAGAATTTCTACACAACACCAGTTATATGCTAGCTCAATATTCATCAACATGGTATATCACCCACAATAGCAATAACACTAAAATGGCACCAACAAATGCATATACTAATAATACGAGCCTATCAATATTAGTATGAACATAATTATGTTTATAGGTAAAAAATCAAAACGCCAGTAATACACTATCTCAATATTCATGAACATAATAAATCACCCACAATACCAATAACACTAACATGGCCCCAACAAATGCATATAATAATAATACAAGCATGTCAATATTAATAATAATGGCATCCCCCATGATAGTGGCCAATAACACTAACATGGCCCAAATGCATATACTAATAATACGAGCCTATCAGTATTAATATGGCATCACCCACAATACAATATATCATTATGGTACAATGGTATCTCAGATATCCCCAATCAACCATAGAGTGGTCTTCCTAACATCCCTCTTGCTTGGGTTTGCAATTGAGCCTCTTTAAGCCTTGCTTCGACCCATTTAATGCTGAGGTGAGTCATAACTATATCAAAACCTAAAGTCTCTATAAATCTCTACAAAGAGCATGTACCTCTTTCCTAGAGGTGTCTCCACAAATCCTAAAGTCTCTATATTTTAATCACTACTAAGAGCATGGAGACACCTCTTCTCTAGAGATGTCTCCATAATCGCTCAATGTAATCTCTTCTTCATTTCAGCTCCCTCTCATGTGCCTTACCCCCTTCCAAACACCCTTTGCATGGTATCATACTAGTTAGGACCATGTGTAGTATGGTTGGATCATGTATAAATAAACCATGTGCTAATTCACCTTAATTAATCATCAATTGATTTTAGAACTAAAACTGCCAAAATTTTAGCCATTTTACCAAGGCAAGATAAAAGTTCACATGGCATTTTTCAAGCGGATAGTTGCAAGCCATGTTAGAAATATAATTAAATTAAAAGTTGAATCGTTTATTTCCATAAAGGAATGGGCTGCGAAATTAATTATGTGAATCCAATCTAGCAAAGGATGATATGAGAGAACCACCTCTTCCCTCTTCGTTCTTCTCCAACCTAGCAAGTTATATGATAGTAGTTATGTGAATCCAAATCTAGAAAATGGGGTGCAACATTAGTTATGTGAATCCAATCTAGCAAAGGATGATAAAGAGAACCACCCGTTTCCTCTTTTTTCTTCTCCAATCTAGGAAGTTATGTGACATAGGTGCGTGTAATGTCTAAAGAGAGAGAGATGGAGAGAGAAAAGGGGGAAGAGAGAGTCTAGCAAAGGATGATAAAAAAGAACCACCTCTTCCCTTTTCTTTCTTCTCCAATCCAGGAAGTTATGTGACATAAATACTTTTAATGGCGCGTGCACGGGAGAGGGCGAGAGAGAGAGAGAGAGAGAGAGAGAGAGAGAGCGCATCCATTTGTCTTGGATTTCTGGGTACTTTATTTTTCTTGCTATGTTCATGTTTACACACGACTTTTCTCCTTATCAAGCTTCTTACTATTACTATTACTATTTGCAATTAAAAGCAAGGTAAGCTCTGTGGGTGCAACCGATTGCATAACAATGCTAACCTCACACAATCTCATTATAGAGAAAAATCACTCTATTGCTTAAGTGTGCAAGTAATCCTTCTCTAATTATGAAAACAACCACTTAGTTCACAAGAGAGCGAGAGAGTACACTCTAGTTTGGATAATGGGTTTATGTCCTTTCTCATTAGAATGCAGGACCAACTTTTTTATGTGTGGCCGCCGAAGACTTGCTAATAGATTTACAAAAGCTTTTAAGTATAGAAAGTGCAAAAATAAGGAAGAAAAACTCACAACACAGCATTGGGTCTAATGTGTCCCTTGTAGATGGTGGCTCCCCTTCCCATCTGTATTATTTATATCTTTTATTCCAAAAATAGACGCATGGAGGCAATAATAGGATTGAGTACATCCAAATGTGGGTCTTTTTTTTCTAATATAAACCTTAGTACCTTATGCAATACCTAACAATAGAAAAATTGATCTCTTACACATCTAAGATGTGCAAACATAGAATACATTGCAATTACAACTATAACATTCGACAGACAAAGCTAAAATATGGCGTTAATTAAATATAGACATTTGCACACTGTTATAAATACTCTACATGACACCATGATTGACACTCCACACCATGCTCAGACCATCATCCATGTGTGACACTTTAATTAATTTTCTTGCACTGCTCAACACAAAATTACTCATAAGCGTTATAATCACATTGGTTAGAATAATTAATGGGAATCCTTAACAATTAAGATTATGTTCATTGTGGTAGAAACACAACACGAGTAATACACTAGCTCAATATTCATCAACATGATAAATATAGAAATTTGCTTACTGCCATAAACACTCAACATGACACCTTGATTGTTGGCACCCCACACCATGCTTAGACCGTCATCCATGTGTGACACTTGAATCAGTATCCTTGCACTGCTCAATACCCATTACTCATAAGCATTAATCACAACATGCTTATGTTCATAGGAAGAAACACAACACTAGTAATACTCTAGCTCAATATTCATCTACATGATTATGTTCATAGAGGTAGAATTTCTACACAACACCAGTTATATGCTAGCTCAATATTCATCAACATGGTATATCACCCACAATACCAATAACACTAAAATGGCACCAACAAATACATATACTAATAATACGAGCCTATCAATATCAGTATGAACATAATTATGTTCATAGGTAAAAAAACAAAATGCCAGTAATACACTATCTCAATATTCATGAACATAATAAATCACCCACAATACCAATAACACTAACATGGCCCCAACAAATGCATATAATAATAATACAAGCATGTCAATATTAATAATAATGGCATCCCCCATGATAGTGGCCAATAGCACTAACATGGCCCAAATGCATATACTAATAATACGAGCCTATCAGTATTAATATGGCATCACCCACAATACAATATATCATTATGGTACAATGGTATCTCAGATATCCCCAATAAACCATAGAGTGGTCTTCCTAACATCCCTCTTGCTTGCGTTTGCAATCGAGCCTCTTTAAGCCTTGCTTGGACCCATTTAATGCTGAGGTGAGTCACAACTATATCAACTCACATTTTCGGAATCAATTACTCCATATAGTTTTGGACCCATTTAATGCTGAGGTGAGTCACAACTCTATCAACTCACATTTTGCAATCGAGCCTCTTTAAGCCTTGCTTGGACCCATTTAATGCTGAGGTGAGTCACAACTATATCAACTCACATTTTGGGAATCAATTACTCCATATAGTCCTTAAACATACTAACTCCATATAGTTTTGGACATATCTTAAACATACTAACTCCATATAGTTTTGGACATATCTTAAACATACTTACTCCATATAGTTTTGGACATATCTTAAACATACTAACTCCAAATTTGTCGGAGATCGTAGATTTAGATTCTACTCTTCAAGATCTTTCCGATGATATGTCACATGAGGGGGTTTTGACAAACTTTTGGACAAGTTCACCTTGCTCCCATTTTTCAAATGGGAATGGGATTTTTCCCAAATTATCTAATATGGTGTTTAAAGTCTCTTCGAAACTCTACAAAGAGCATGGACCTCTTTCCTAGAGGTGTCTCCACAAATCCTAAAGTCTCTATATTTTAATCACTACTAAGAGCATGGAGACACCTCTTCTCTAGAGATGTCTCCATAACCTTTCAATGTAATCTCTTCTTCGTTTATTCCTTTTACCACATTCCCTTAGTTCAGCTCCCTCTCATGTGCCTTACCCCCTTCCAAACACCCTTTGGATGCTATCATACTGGTTAGGTCCATGTGTGGTATGGTTGCATCATGTATAAAAAAACCATGTGCTAATTCACCTTAATTAATTATCAACTGATTTCAGAACTAAAATTGCCAAAATTTTAGCCATTTTGCCAAGGTAAGATAAAAGTTCACATGGCATTTTTCAAGCGGATAGTTGCAAGCCATGTTAAAAATATAATTAAATTAAAAGTTGAATCGTTTATTTCCATAAGGGAATGGGCTGCGAAACTAATTATCTGAATCCAATCTAGCAAAGGATGATATAAGAGAACCACCTCTTCCCTCTTCTTTCTTCTCCAACCTAGAAAGTTATATGATATTAGTTATGTGAATCCAAATCTAGAAAATGGGGTGCAACATTAGTTATGTGAATCCAATCTAGCAAAGGATGATAAAGAGAACCACCAGTTCCCTCTTTTTTCTTCTCCAATCTAGGAAGTTATGTGACATAGGTGCTTGTAATGGCTAAAGGGAGAGCGATGGAGAGAGAAAGGGGGGAGAGAGGTCTAACAAAGGATGATAAAAAAGAACCACCTCTTCCCTTTTCTTTCTTCTCCAATCCAGGAAGTTATGTGACATAAATACTTTTAATGGCGTGTGCACGCGAGAGAGAGAGAGAGAGAGAGAGAGCACATCCATTTGTCGAGTGATTAATTTTCTCAAGGGCTTTGAATTGATTACAAATCTTATGAATGTAGAATATGCAACATTGCACTTTATAACTTTTGTAATTGCTAACTGGCATTTGATATATGTACTTCAAATTCTTGGATTTCTGGGTACTTTATTTTTCTTGCTATGTTCATGTTCACACACGACTCTTCTCCTTATCAAGCTTCTTACTATTACTATTACTATTTGCAATTAAAAGCAAGGTAAGCTCTGTGGGTGCAACCGATTGCATAACAATGCTAACCTCACACAATCTCATTATAGAAAAAAAGCACTCTATTGCTTAAGTGTGCAAGTAATCCCTCTCTAATTATGAAAACAACCACTTAGCACACAAGAGAGCGAGAGAGTACACTCTAGTTTGGATAATGGGTTTATGTCCTTTCTCATTAGAATGCAGGACCAACTTTTTTATGTGTGGCCGCCGAAGACTTGCTCATAGATTTACAAAAGCTTTTAAGTACGTATACCATTTCTCTCTTTGAAACAAGACTATAAACATAATCCACCAATAGAAAGTGCAAAAATAAGGAAGAAAAACTCACAACACAGCATTGGGTCTAATGTGTCCCTTGTAGATGGTGGCTCCCCTTCCCATCTGTATTATTTATATCTTTTATTCCAAAAATAGACCCATGGAGGCAATAATAGGATTGAGTACATCCAAATGTGGGTCTTTTTTTTCTAATATAAACCTTAGTACCTTATGCAATACCTAACAATAGAAAAATTGATCTCTTACACATCTTAAGATGTGCAAACATAGAATACATTGCAATTACAACTATAACATTCGACGGACAAAGCTAAAATATGGCGTTAATTAAATATAGATATTTGCACACTGTTATAAATACTCGACATGACACCATGATTGGCACTCCACACCATGCTCAAACCGTCATCCATGTGTGACACTTTAATTAATTTTCTTGCACTGCTCAACACACATTACTCGTAAGCGTTATAATCACATTGGTTAGAATAATTAATGGGAATCCTTAACAATTAAGATTATGTTCATTGTGGTAGAAACACAACACGAGTAATACACTAGCTCAATATTGATTCATCAACATGATAAATATAGAAATTTGCTTACTGCCATAAACACTCAACATGACACCTTGATTGTTGGCACCCCACACCATGCTTAGACCGTCATCCATGTGTGACACTTGAATCAGTATCCTTGCACTGCTCAGCACCCATTACTCATAAGCATTAATCACAACATGCTTATGTTCATAGGAAGAAACACAACACTAGTAATACTCTAGCTCAATATTCATCTACATGATTATGTTCATAGAGGTAGAATTTCTACACAACACCAGTTATATGCTAGCTCAATATTCATCAACATGGTATATCACCCACAATAGCAATAACACGAAAATGGCCCCAACAAATGCATATACTAATAATACGAACCTATCAATATTAGTATGAACATAATTATGTTCATAGGTAAAAAAACAAAACGCCAGTAATACACTATCTCAATATTCATGAACATAATAAATCACCCACAATACCAATAACACTAACATGGCCCCAACAAATGCATATAATAATAATACAAGCATGTCAATATTAATAATAATGGCATCCCCCCCGTGATAGTGGCCAATAACACTAACATGGCCCAAATGCATATACTAATAATACGAGCCTATCAGTATTAATATGGCATCACCCACAATACAATATATCATTATGGTACAATGGTATCTCAGATATCCCCAATCAACCATAGAGTGGTCTTCCTAACATCCCTCTTGCTTGGGTTTGCAATTGAGCCTCTTTAAGCCTTGCTTGGACCCATTTAATGCTGAGGTGAGTCACAGCTATATCAACTCACATTTTGGGAATCAATTACTCCATATAGTTTTGGACATATCTTAAACATACTAACTCCAAATTTGTTGGAGATCGTAGATTTAGATTCTACTCTTCAAGATCTTTCTGATGATATGTCACATGAGGGGGTTTTGACAAACTTTTGGACAAGTTCACCATGCTCCCATTTTTCAAATGGGAATGGGATTTTTTCCCAAATTATCTAATATGGTGTTTAAAGTCTCTTGGAATCTCTACAAAGAGCATGGACCTCTTTCCTAGAGGTGTCTCCACGAATCCTAAAGTCTCTATATTTTAATCACTACTAAGAGCATGGAGACACCTCTTCTCTAGAGATGTCTCCATAACCTTTCAATGTAAACTCTTCTTCGTTTATTCCTTTTACCACATTCCCTTCGTTCAACTCCCTCTCATGTGCCTTACCCCCTCCCCTCCCAAACACCCTTTGGATGCTATCATACTGGTTAGGTCCATGTGTGGTATGGTTGCATCATGTATAAAAAAAACCATGTGCTAATTCACCTTAATTAATTATCAACTGATTTCAGAACTAAAACTGCCAAAATTTTAGCCATTTTGCCAAGGTAAGATAAAAGTTCACATGGCATTTTTCAAGCGGATAGTTGCAAGCCATGTTAAAAATATAATTAAATTAAAAGTTGAATCGTTTATTTCCATAAGGGAATGGGCTGCGAAACTAATTATCTGAATCCAATCTAGCAAAGGATGATATAAGAGAACCACCTCTTCCCTCTTCTTTCTTCTCCAACCTAGGAAGTTATATGATATTAGTTATGTGAATCCAAATCTAGAAAATGGGGTGCAACATTAGTTATGTGAATCCAATCTAGCAAAGGATGATAAAGAGAACCACCAGTTCCCTCTTTTTTCTTCTCCAATCTAGGAAGTTATGTGACATAGGTGCTTGTAATGGCTAAAGGGAGAGAGATGGAGAGAGAAAGGGGGGAGAGAGGTCTAACAAAGGATGATAAAAAAGAACCACCTCTTCCCTTTTCTTTCTTCTCCAATCCAATAAGTTATGTGACATAAATACTTTTAATGGCGTGTGCATGCGAGAGAGAGAGAGAGAGAGAGAGAGAGAGAGAGAGAGCACATCCATTTGTCGAATGATTAATTTGCTCAAGGGCTTTGAATTGATTACAAATCTTATGAATGTAGAATATGCAACATTGCACTTTATAACTTTTGTAATTGCTAACTGGCATTTGATATATGTACTTCAAATTCTTGGATTTCTGGGTACTTTATTTTTCTTGCTATGTTCATGTTCACACACGACTCTTCTCCTTATCAAGCTTCTTACTATTACTATTACTATTTGCAATTAAAAGCAAGGTAAGCTCTGTGGGTGCAACCGATTGCATAACAATGCTAACCTCACACAATCTCATTATAGAGAAAAAGCACTCTATTGCTTAAGTGTGCAAGTAATCCCTCTCTAATTATGAAAACAACCACTTAGCACACAAGAGAGCGAGAGAGTACACTCTAGTTTGGATAATGGGTTTATGTCCTTTCTCATTAGAATGCAGGACCAACTTTTTTATGTGTGGCTATACCATTTCTCTCTTTGAAACAAGACTATAAACATAATCCACCAATAGAAAGTGCAAAAATAAGGAAGAAAAACTCACAACACATTATTGGGTCTAATGTGTCCCTTGTAGATGGTGGCTCCCCTTCCCATCTGTATTATTTATATCTTTTATTCCAAAAATAGACCCATGGAGGCAATAATAGGATTGAGTACATCCAAATGTGGGTCTTTTTTTTCTAATATAAACCTTAGTACCTTATGCAATACCTAACAATAGAAAAATTGATCTCTTACACATCTTAAGATGTGCAAACATAGAATACATTGCAATTACAACTATAACATTCGACGGACAAAGCTAAAATATGGCGTTAATTAAATATAGACATTTGCATACTATTATAAATACTCGACATGACACCATGATTGGCACTCCACACCATGCTCAGACCGTCATCCATGTGTGACACTTTAATTAATTTTCTTGCACTGCTCAACACACATTACTTGTAAGCGTTATAATCACATTGGTTAGAATAATTAATGGGAATCCTTAACAATTAAGATTCTGTTCATTGTGGTAGAAACATAACGAGTAATACACTAGCTCAATATTGATTCATCAACGTGATAAATATAGAAATTTGCTTACTGCCATAAACACTCAACATGACACCTTCATTGTTGGCACCCCACACCATGCTTAGACCGTCATCCATGTGTGACACTTGAATCAGTATCCTTGCACTGCTCAACACCCATTACTCATAAGCATTAATCACAACATGCTTATGTTCATAGGAAGAAACACAACACTAGTAATACTCTAGCTCAATATTCATCTACATGATTATTTTCATAGAGGTAGAATTTCTACACAACACCAGTTATATGCTAGCTCAATATTCATCAACATGGTATATCACCCACAATAGCAATAACACTAAAATGGCACCAACAAATGCATATACTAATAATACGAGCCTATCAATATTAGTATGAACATAATTATGTTCATAGGTAAAAAATCAAAACGCCAGTAATACACTATCTCAATATTCATGAACATAATAAATCACCCACAATACCAATAACACTAACATGGCCCCAACAAATGCATATAATAATAATACAAGCATGTCAATATTAATAATAATGGCATCCCCCATGATAGTGGCCAATAACACTAACATGGCCCAAATGCATATACTAATAATACGAGCCTATCAGTATTAATATGGCATCACCCATAATACAATATATCATTATGGTACAATGGTATCTCAGATATCCCCAATCAACCATAGAGTGGTCTTCCTAACATCCCTCTTGTTTGGGTTTGCAATTGAGCCTCTTTAAGCCTTGCTTGGACCCATTTAATGCTGAGGTGAGAGTCACAGCTATATCAACTCACATTTTGGGAATCAATTACTCCATATAGTTTTGCACATATCTTAAACATACTAACTCCAAATTTGTCGGAGATCGTAGATTTAGATTCTACTCTTCAAGATCTTTCTGATGATATGTCACATGAGGGGGTTTTGACAAACTTTTGGACAAGTTCACCATGCTCCCATTTTTCAAATGGGAATGGGATTTTTCCCAAATTATCTAATATGGTGTTTAAAGTCTCTTCGAATCTCTACAAAGAGCATGGACCTCTTTCCTAGAGGTGTCTCCACGAATCCTAAAGTCTCTATATTTTAATCACTACTAAGAGCATGGAGACACCTCTTCTCTAGAGATGTCTCCATAACCTTTCAATGTAATCTCTTCTTCGTTTATTCCTTTTACCACATTCCCTTAGTTCAGCTCCCTCTCATGTGCCTTACCCCCTCCCAAACACCCTTTGGATGCTATCATACTGGTTAGGTCCATGTGTGGTATGGTTGCATCATGTATAAAAAAAACCATGTGCTAATTCACCTTAATTAATTATCAACTGATTTCAGAACTAAAACTGCCAAAATTTTAGCCATTTTGCCAAGGTAAGATAAAAGTTCACATGGCATTTTTCAAGCGGATAGTTGCAAGCCATGTTTAAAATATAATTAAATTAAAAGTCGAATCGTTTATTTCCATAAGGGAATGGGCTGCGAAACTAATTATCTGAATCCAATCTAGCAAAGGATGATATAAGAGAACCACCTCTTCCCTCTTCTTTCTTCTCTAACCTAGGAAGTTATATGATATTAGTTATGTGAATCCAAATCTAGAAAATGGGGTGCAACATTAGTTATGTGAATCCAATCTAGCAAAGGATGATAAAGAGAACCACCAGTTCCCTCTTTTTTCTTCTCCAATCTAGGAAGTTATGTGACATAGGTGCTTGTAATGGCTAAAGGGAGAGAGATGGAGAGAGAAAGGGGGGAGAGAGGTCTAGAAAAGGATGATAAAAAAGAACCACCTCTTCCCTTTTCTTTCTTCTCCAATCCAGGAAGTTATGTGACATAAATACTTTTAATGGCGTGTGCACGCGAGAGAGAGAGAGAGAGAGAGAGAGAGAGAGAGAGAGAGAGAGAGAGAGAGAGAGCACATCCATTTGTCGAATGATTAATTTGCTCAAGGGCTTTGAATTGATTACAAATCTTATGAATGTAGAATATGCAACATTGCACTTTATAACTTTTGTAATTGCTAACTGGCATTTGATATATGTACTTCAAATTCTTGGATTTCTGGGTACTTTATTTTTCTTGCTATGTTCATGTCCACACACGACTCTTCTCCTTATCAAGCTTCTTACTATTACTATTACTATTTGCAATTAAAAGCAAGGTAAGCTCTGTGGTGGGTGCAACCGATTGCATAACAATGCTAACCTCACACAATCTCATTATAGAGAAAAAGCACTCTATTGCTTAAGTGTGCAAGTAATCCCTCTCTAATTATGAAAACAACCACTTAGCACACAAGAGAGCGAGAGAGTACACTCTAGTTTGGATAATGGGTTTATGTCCTTTCTCATTAGAATGCAGGACCAACTTTTTTATGTGTGGCTATACCATTTCGCTCTTTGAAATAAGACTATAAACATAATCCACCAATAGAAAGTGCAAAAATAAGGAAGAAAAACTCACAACACAGCATTGGGTCTAATGTGTCCCTTGTAGATGGTGGATCCCCTTCCCATCTGTATTATTTATATCTTTTATTCCAAAAATAGACCCATGGAGGCAATAATAGGATTGAGTACATCCAAATGTGGGTCTTTTTTTTCAAATATAAACCTTAGTACCTTATGCAATACCTAACAATAGAAAAATTGATCTCTTACACATCTTAAGATGTGCAAACATAGAATACATTGCAATTCCAACTATAACATTCGACGGACAAAGCTAAAATATGGCGTTAATTAAATATAGACATTTGCACACTGTTATAAATACTCTACATGACACCATGATTGGCACTCCACACCATGATCAGACCGTCATCCATGTGTGACACTTTAATTAATTTTCTTGCACTGCTCAACACACATTACTCGTAAGCGTTATAATCACATAGGTTAGAATAATTAATGGGAATCCTTAACAATTAAGATTATGTTCATTGTGGTAGAAACACAACACAAGTAATACACTAGCTCAATATTGATTCATCAACATGATAAATATAGAAATTTGCTTACTGCCATAAACACTCAACATGACACCTTGATTGTTGGCACCCCACACCATGCTTAGACCGTCATCCATGTGTGACACTTGAATCAGTATCCTTGCACTGCTTAACACCCATTACTCATAAGCATTAATCACAACATGCTTATGTTTATAGGAAGAAACACAACACTAGTAATACTCTAGCTCAATATTCATCTACATGATTATGTTCATAGAGGTAGAATTTCTACACAACACCAGTTATATGCTAGCTCAATATTCATCAACATGGTATGTCACCCACAACACCAATAACACTAAAATGGCCCCAACAAATGCATATACTAATAATACGAGCCTATCAATATTAGTATGAACATAATTATGTTCATAGGTAAAAAAACAAAACGCCAGTAATACACAATCTCAATATTCATGAACATAATAAATCACCCACAATACCAATAACACTAACATGGCCCCAACAAATGCATATAATAATAATACAAGCATGTCAATATTAATAATAATGGCATCCCCCATCATAGTGGCCAATAACACTAACATGGCCCAAATGCATATACTAATAATACGAGCCTATCAGTATTAATATGGCATCACCCACAATACAATATATCATTATGGTACCATGGTATCTCAGATATCCCCAATCAACCATAGAGTGGTCTTCCTAGCATCCCTCTTGCTTGGGTTTGCAATTGAGCCTCTTTAAGCCTTGCTTGGACCCATTTAATGCTGAGGTGAGTCACAACTATATCAACTCACATTTTGGGAATCAATTACTCTATATAGTTTTGGACATATTTTAAACATACTAACTCCAAATTTGTCGGAGATCGTAGATTTAGATTCTACTCTTCAAGATCTTTCTGATGATATGTCACATGAGGGGGTTTTGACAAACTTTTGGACAAGTTCACCATGCTCCCATTTTTCAAATGGGAATGGGATTTTTCCCAAATTATCTAATATGGTGTTTAAAGTCTCTTCGAATCTCTACAAAGAGCATGGACCTCTTTCCTAGAGGTGTCTCCACGAATCCTAAAGTCTCTATATTTTAATCACTACTAAGAGCATGGAGACACCTCTTCTCTAGAGATGTCTCCATAACCTTTCAATGTAATCTCTTCTTCGTTTATTCCTTTTACCACATTCCCTTAGTTCAGCTCCCTCTCATGTGCCTTACCCCCTCCCAAACACCCTTTGGATGCTATCATACTGGTTAGGTCCATGTGTGGTATGGTTGCATCATGTATAAAAAAAACCATGTGCTAATTCACCTTAATTAATTATCAACTGACTTTAGAACTAAAACTGCCAAAATTTTAGCCATTTTGCCAAGGTAAGATAAAAGTTCACATGGCATTTTTCAAGCGGATAGTTGCAAGCCATGTTAAAAATATAATTAAATTAAAAGTTGAATCGTTTATTTCCATAAGGGAATGGGCTGCGAAACTAATTATCTGAATCCAATCTAGCAAAGGATGATATGAGAGAACCACCTCTTCCCTCTTCTTTCTTCTCCAACCTAGGAAATTATATGATATTAGTTATGTGAATCCAAATCTAGAAAATGGGGTGCAAGATTAGTTATGTGAATCCAATCTAGCAAAGGATGATAAAGAGAACCACCAGTTCCCTCTTTTTTCTTCTCCAATCTAGGAAGTTATGTGACATAGGTGCTTGTAATGGCTAAAGGGAGAGAGATGGAGAGAGAAAGGGGGGAGAGAGGTCTAACAAAGGATGATAAAAAAGAACCACCTCTTCCCTTTTCATTCTTCTCCAATCTAGGAAGTTATGTGTCATAAATACTTTTAATGGCGTGTGCACGCGCGAGAGAGAGAGAGAGAGAGAGAGAGAGAGAGAGAGAGAGAGAGAGAGCACATCCATTTGTCGAATGATTAATTTGCTCAAGGGCTTTGAATTGATTACAAATCTTATGAATGTAGAATATGCAACATTGCACTTTATAACTTTTGTAATTGCTAACTGGCATTTGATATATGTACTTCAAATTCTTGGATTTCTGGGTACTTTATTTTTCTTGCTATGTTCATGTTCACACACGACTCTTCTCCTTATCAAGCCTCTTACTATTACTATTACTATTTGCAATTAAAAGCAAGGTAAGCTCTGTGGGTGCAACCGATTGCATAACAATGCTAACCTCACACAATCTCATTATAGAGAAAAAGCACTCTATTGCTTAAGTGTGCAAGTAATCCCTCTCTCATTATGAAAACAACCACTTAGCACACAAGAGAGCGAGAGAGTACACTCTAGTTTGGATAATGGGTTTATGTCCTTTCTCATTAGAATGCAGGACCAACTTTTTTATGTGTGGCCGCCGAAGACTTGCTCATAGATTTACAAAAGCTTTTAAGTACGTATACCATTTCTCTCTTTGAAACAAGACTATAAACATAATCCACCAATAGAAAGTGCAAAAATAAGGAAGAAAAACTCACAATACAGCATTGGGTCTAATGTGTCCCTTGTAGATGGTGGCTCCCCTTCCCATCTGTATTATTTATATCTTTTATTCCAAAAATAGACCCATGGAGGCAATAATAGGATTGAGTACATCCAAATGTGGGTCTTTTTTTTCAAATATAAACCTTAGTACCTTATGCAATACCTAACAATAGAAAAATTGATCTCTTACACATCTTAAGATGTGCAAACATAGAATACATTGCAATTACAACTATAACATTCGACGGACAAAGCTAAAATATGGCGTTAATTAAATATAGACATTTGCACACTGTTATAAATACTCTACATGACACCATGATTGGCACTCCACACCATGCTCAGACCGTCATCCATGTGTGACACTTTAATTAATTTTCTTGCACTGCTCAACACACATTACTCGTAAGTGTTATAATCACATTGGTTAGAATAATTAATGGGAATCCTTAACAATTAAGATTATGTTCATTGTGGTAGAAACACAACACAAGTAATACACTAGCTCAATATTGATTCATCAACATGATAAATATAGAAATTTGCTTACTGCCATAAACACTCAACATGACACCTTGATTGTTGGCACCCCACACCATGCTTAGACCGTCATCCATGTGTGACACTTGAATCAGTATCCTTGCACTGCTTAACACCCATTACTCATAAGCATTAATCACAACATGCTTATGTTCATAGGAAGAAACACAACACTAGTAATACTCTAGCTCAATATTCATCTACATGATTATGTTCATAGAGGTAGAATTTCTACACAACACCAGTTATATGCTAGCTCAATATTCATCAACATGGTATATCACCCACAATAGCAATAACACTAAAATGGCACCAACAAATGCATATACTAATAATACGAGCCTATCAATATTAGTATGAACATAATTATGTTCATAGGTAAAAAAACAAAATGCCAATAATACACTATCTCAATATTCATGAACATAATAAATCACCCACAATACCAATAACACTAACATGGCCCCAACAAATGCATATAATAATAATACAAATTTTTCAAATGGGAATGGGATTTTTCCCAAATTATCTAATATGGTGATTAAAGTCTCTTCGAATCTCTACAAAAAGCATGGACCTCTTTCCTAGAGGTGTCTCCACGAATGCTAAAGTCTCTATATTTTAATCACTACTAAGAGCATGGAGACACCTCTTCTCTAGAGATGTCTCCATAACCTTTCAATGTAATCTCTTCTTCGTTTATTCCTTTTACCACATTCCCTTAGTTCAGCTCCCTCTCATGTGCCTTACCCCCTCCCAAACACCCTTTGGATGCTATCATATTGGTTACCCCCTCCCAAACACCCTTTGGATGCTATCATACTGGTTAGGTCCATGTGTGGTGGATGCTATCATACTGGTTAGGTCCATGTGTGGTATGGTTGCATCATGTATAAAAAAACCATGTGCTAATTCACCTTAATTAATTATCAACTGATTTTAGAACTAAAATTGCCAAAATTTTAGCCATTTTGCCAAGGTAAGATAAAAGTTCACATGGCATTTTTCAAGCGGATAGTTGCAAGCCATGTTAAAAATATAATTAAATTAAAAGTCGAACAGTTTATTTCCATAAGGGAATGGGCTGCAAAACTAATTATCTGAATCCAATCTAGCAAAGTATGATATAAGAGAACCACCTCTTCCCTCTTCTTTCCTCTCCAACCTAGGAAGTTATATGATATTAGTTATGTGAATCCAAATCTAGAAAATGAGGTGCAACATTAGTTATGTGAATCCAATCTAGCAAAGGATGATAAAGAGAACCACCAGTTCCCTCTTTTTTCTTCTCCAATCTAGGAAGTTATGTGACATAGGTGCTTGTAATGGCTAAAGGGAGAGAGATGGAGAGAGAAAGGGGGGAGAGAGGTCTAACAAAGGATGATAAAAAAAAAACCACCTCTTTCCTTTTCTTTCTTCTCCAATCCAGGAAGTTATGTGACATAAATACTTTTAATGGCGTGTGCACACGAGAGAGAGAGAGAGAGAGAGAGAGAGAGAGAGAGAGAGAGAGAGAGAGAGAGAGAGAGCACATCCATTTGTCGAATGATTAATTTGCTCAAGGGCTTTGAATTGATTAAAAATCTTATGAATGTAGAATATGCAACATTGCACTTTATAACTTTTGTAATTGCTAACTGGCAACTGGCATTTGATATATGTACTTCAAATTCTTGGATTTCTGGGTACTTTATTTTTCTTGCTATGTTCATGTCCACACACGACTCTTCTCCTTATCAAGCTTCTTACTATTACTATTACTATTTGCAATTAAAATCAAGGTAAGCTCTGTGGGTGCAACCGATTGCATAACAATGCTAACCTCACACAATCTCATTATAGAGAAAAAGCACTCTATTGCTTAAGTGTGCAAGTAATCCCTCTCTAATTATGAAAACAACCACTTAGCACACAAGAGAGCGAGAGAGTACACTCTAGTTTGGATAATGGGTTTATGTCCTTTCTCATTAGAATGCAGGACCAACTTTTTTATGTGTGGCTATACCATTCCTCTCTTTGAAACAAGACTATAAACATAATCCACCAATAGAAAGTGCAAAAATAAGGAAGAAAAACTCAGAACACAGCATTGGGTCTAATGTGTCCCTTGTAGATGGTGGCTCCCCTTCCCATCTGTATTATTTATATCTTTTATTCCAAAAATAGACCCATGGAGGCAATAATAGGATTGAGTACATCCAAATGTGGGTCTTTTTTTTCAAATATAAACCTTAGTACCTTATGCAATACCTAACAATAGAAAAATTGATCTCTTACACATCTTAAGATGTGCAAACATAGAATACATTGCAATTACAACTATAACATTCGACGGACAAAGCTAAAATATGGCGTTATTAAATATAGACATTTGCACACTGTTATAAATACTCTACATGACACCATGATTGGCACTCCACACCATGCTCAGACCGTCATCCATGTGTGACACTTTAATTAATTTTCTTGCACTGCTCAACACACATTACTCGTAAGCGTTATAATCACATTGGTTAGAATAATTAATGGGAATCCTTAACAATTAAGATTATGTTCATTGTGGTAGAAACACAACACAAGTAATACACTAGCTCAATATTGATTCATCAACATGATAAATATAGAAATTTGCTTACTGCCATAAACACTCAACATGACACCTTGATTGTTGGCACCCCACACCATGCTTAGACCGTCATCCATGTGTGACACTTGAATCAGTATCCTTGCACTGCTTAACACCCATTACTCATAAGCATTAATCACAACATGCTTATGTTCATAGGAAGAAACACAACACTAGTAATACTCTAGCTCAATATTCATCTACATGATTATGTTCATAGAGGTAGAATTTCTACACAACACCAGTTATATGCTAGCTCAATATTCATCAACATGGTATATCACCCACAATAGCAATAACACTAAAATGGCACCAACAAATGCATATACTAATAATATGAGCCTATCAATATTAGTATGAACATAATTATGTTCATAGGTAAAAAAACAAAACGCCAATAATACACTATCTCAATATTCATGAACATAATAAATCACCCACAATACCAATAACACTAACATGGCCCCAACAAATGCATATAATAATAATACAAATTTTTCAAATGGGAATGGGATTTTTCCCAAATTATCTAATATGGTGTTTAAAGTCTCTTCGAATCTCTACAAAAAGCATGGACCTCTTTCCTAGAGGTGTCTCCACGAATCCTAAAGTCTCTATATTTCAATCACTACTAAGAGCATGGAGACACCTCTTCTCTAGAGATGTCTCCATAACCTTTCAATGTAATCTCTTCTTCGTTTATTCCTTTTACCACATTCCCTTAGTTCAGCTCCCTCTCATGTGCCTTACCCCCTCCCAAACACCCTTTGGATGCTATCATACTGGTTAGGTCCATGTGTGGTATGGTTGCATCATGTATAAAAAAAACCATGTGCTAATTCACCTTAATTAATTATCAACTGATTTCAGAACTAAAACTGCCAAAATTTTAGGCATTTTGCCAAGGTAAGATAAAAGTTCACATGGCATTTTTCAAGCGGATAGTTGCAAGCCATGTTAAAAATATAATTAAATTAAAAGTCGAATCGTTTATTTCCATAAGGGAATGGGCTGCAAAACTAATTATCTGAATCCAATCTAGCAAAGTATGATATAAGAGAACCACCTCTTCCCTCTTCTTTCCTCTCCAACCTAGGAAGTTATATGATATTAGTTATGTGAATCCAAATCTAGAAAATGGGGTGCAACATTAGTTATGTGAATCCAATCTAGCAAAGGATGATAAAGAGAACCACCAGTTCCCTCTTTTTTCTTCTCCAATCTAGAAAGTTATGCGACATAGGTGCTTGTAATGGCTAAAGGGAGAGAGATGGAGAGAGAAAGGGGGGAGAGAGGTGTAACAAAGGATGATAAAAAAGAACCACCTCTTTCCTTTTCTTTCTTCTCCAATCCAGGAAGTTATGTGACATAAATACTTTTAATGGCGTGTGCACACGAGAGAGAGAGAGAGAGAGAGAGAGAGAGAGAGAGAGAGAGAGTGTAAGATCCCTCCCCAGCCTCTCAAAATGTCCAGCATCTTCCCCTGTAATCAATCCCTCTTCAGAAATATAAAAGACTTGTTTCTAACTGTTTTAACCTAGAGAGAGAAAATATTCTAGAGAGAGAATATTCAAATTTTTAATATTTTTGGATAGAAAATTATCTCATCTTATTAAAATAAGTTCCCCTGAAACAGAAATTAAAAAAGAACTTTCCAATGTGCAATTGGAATTAATTGGAAATGGGTATAAAGGACCTTAGCCTAAGGGTCTAGATTTTCAGAAATTTTTAGATTATGGTCCAAATTAAGGTTCCTATGGGCCCAATAGCATCAATCCATGTGTAGGGAGGAGATAAATCCAATTTGTAAAAGAAGATACCCAAAAATGAGTAAATGCTCACATAAGATGAAGAGTTGAAAATGTACAAGGTTTATTAGTAAAAAACTACGAGCAATATTAAAAATATGAGATATTTTGGGTATCCAAAAATGAGTAAATGCTCACATAAGATGAAGAGTTAAAAATGTACAAGGTTTATTAGTAAAAAACTATGAGCAATATTAAAATGATTCCATTATGACACATATGTAAGGAAGGGGAGTTCTTTAAAGGAGGTGCATATTTCACATAAGATGAAGAGTTGAAAATGTACAAGGTTTAATAGTAAAAAACTATGAGCAATATTAAAATGATTCCATTATGACACATATGTAAGGAAGGGGAGTTCTTTAAAGGAGGTGCATATTTCACATAAGATGAAGAGTTGAAAATGTACAAGGTTTATTAGTAAAAAACTATGAGCAATATTAAAATGATTCCATTATGACACATATGTAAGGAAAGGGAGTTCTTTAAAGGAGGTGCATATTTCACATGCTTGAATGAGTTTTAAACTCATAAAAATTGAGATATTTCATCTCTCCTCTCTCCTCATTTAAGTCTAGTTCCAAAAAGTTAGCTTAACTGACCTAAAAATGGTCAAATATTGACTAAACTGATTTAGAAAATTCTAGAATCAGTTTGTTTGGTTAGGAGCTCAATTTTTCCTATAAATAGAAGCCTCCCCCTTGTTGAAAAATAGATAGTGTTTATGCATCGTTACTCTACTCCACCTAAGCCAAGAACTGTGAATTCATTTAATAATTCACTAGTTTTTGGAGCTTCCCTCTTTCTTCAATCCCCATTAGTGACTCCATCAACATACTTAACCAATTGATTGGCTGGGGGCCTCTACTGTGAACAAAGAATCAAGCAAGTTGTAAGGTAATTAGTGAATATTGATCTTTCTATAATTTCTCAATGTTTCTCTCTTCTCAACCCCTCTCAAGCTTGAGAAGTTTAATTGGTATGGTTTTTTTTAAATGCTATTGAAGTTTGAATAGTAGTGAAGAGTTACATAATTTAATAAATGCTATTGAAGTTAATTTTCATTTATGTTTAAATTCTAATGATTTTTATGTAAATTCTCTCTCTCACTCAAGAAATGGTCATACTCATGACCCGTTCTCAATCCAAATCAAGCTTTTCATAAAGCTTTTCCTTAACCCAAGATTAAGCTATGCTTGAGGCCAAATTAATGGTTTTTTTTCTATGCTTTTAGTTTATGTATATTGATGATTCAATCAATTATGGATTAATAATCCAAATAGAGATCATTTTAATTATTGCCTTAATGATAAGCATTATCCCTTAGAAAAATTGAGATTTATCAGTCATAGCAGCGGAGCTATGGCAAAATTTTTTATAAAAATTATGCATAAAATAATCTCATTCAAAGCATAAAAAGAGGACTTCCTACCATATTCTAGGAATTATCATCCTAGATTAATTGAAAGAATTTCATTACAATCATGGAGAAATTGAATTTTAATATCATGCATAAAGGATAAGTTTTTATATCAAAAGTGTCATTTTTACCATTTTTATTTCATGCATAGAAGTATGCATAATGGATAAATTTTTATATCAAAAGTGTTATTTTTACCATTTTTATTTCATGCATAGAAGTATGCATAATGGATAAATTTTTATATCAAAAGTGTTATTTTTATCATTTTTAATTTTCATGCATAGAAGTATGCATAAAGGAAAATTTTTTTATATCAAAAGTGTTATTTTTACCATTTTTATTTCATGCATAGAAGTATGCATAATGGATAAATTTTTATATCAAAAGTGTTATTTTTATCATTTTTATTTCAGGCATAGAAGTATGCATAATGGATAAATTTTTATATCAAAAGTGTTATTTTTATCATTTTTTATTTTCATGCATAGAAGTATGCATAAAAGAAAATTTTTTATATCAAAAGTGTTACTTTTATCATTTTTAATTTTCATGCATAGAAGTATGCATAAAAGAAAATTTTTTATATCAAAAGTGTTACTTTTATCATTTTTAATTTTCATGCATAGAAGTATGCATAAAGGAAAATTTTTTATATCAAAAGTGTTACTTTTATCATTTTTAATTTTCATGCATAGAAGTATGCATAAAGGAAAAATTTTTATATCAAAAGTGTTACTTTTATCATATTGGATTTCATGCATAGAGGTATGCATAAAAGTTGATTATTTTATTATAAAAGTATGACTTTTATCATAATTGAATTTCATGCATAGAGGTATGCATAAAAGTTGTTTATTTTATTGTAAGAGTGTTACTTTATCATATTGGATTTCATGCATATAGGTATGCATAAAAGATATTCTTTTTATACTAAAAGTGTGATTTTCCTCATAAATGGATTTTATGCTTAACTTAGATGCATAAGAGAAATTCTTTTATTCTAAAAGTGTAATTTCCTACCAAATTGAGTTTATGCATAAGAAGATGCATAAAAGATTGATTTTAATTTCGAAAGTGTTAGTCTCCTTAAATGGAATTATGTATAAATAAATGTGTAGAGAAATCTTATATCAAATATAAGAATTCTCTTTTTTTTTAAAAAAGATATGAAATGTAATAAGATGTGATAAGAGGTGTATGAGATGTGATAAGGATTGATAAGATGCATATGGAAAGTGATAGGATGTGATAAGAGGTGTATGAGATGTGATAAGAATTGATAAGATGCGTATGGAAAGTGATAGGATGTGATAAGAGGTGTATGAGATGTGATAAGAATTGATAAGATGCGTATGGAAAGTGATAGGATGTGATAAGAGGTGTATGAGATGTGATAAGAATTGATAAGATGCGTATGGAAAGCGATAGGATGTGATAAGAGGTGTATGAGATGTAAAAAGATGTGTATGAGATGTGATAAGATTTGATAAGATGCGTATGGAAAGTGATAGGATGTGATAAGAGGTGTATGAGATGTAAAAAGATGTGATAAGATGTGTATGAGATGTGATAGAATGTATAAAGATGAGTTAGGATGTGTTAAGATGTATATGGGATGTGTTAGGAAGAGAATGAATGTAATATGGTTGTATGAATGTGATGTGGATGTATACGTGTAGATGTATATGTATGAATGTGAATGTTGATGTGGATGTGGATGTATGGATGTAGATACGGATGTGTATGTATGTATGTGGATGTGTATGTATGAATGAGGATGTGAAAATGGACGTATGTATGTAGATGTGGATGTATGGATGTATGTATGTAGATGTGGATGTATGTATATAGATGTGGATGTATGGATGTGATTGTGAATGAAGAGGTGGATGTGAATGTATGGATGTAGATACGGATGTGGATGTATGTATGTGAATGTGGATGTATGAATGAGGATGTGAAAATGGATGTATGCATGTGAATGTGGATGTATGAATATGAATGTGGATGTGTGGATGTGGAAAATGAGGTATGGATGTATGAATGTAGATGTGGATGTATGCATGTAGATGCGTATGTATGAATGTGAAATTGGATGTATGATGTGGACGTACGCACATGGATATGTATGTAGAATAATGAATATGAAGATGTATGAGTCTATATGAGTGAATAGATGAGAACGAGTACACACTGAATGGAATGTGGAATAAGTAATGTGATCCGAGAGTGGATAATATGGAAAGACAAGAGTTCGTTATAGAAACTATATTTGTGACTGTTTGTAAATGACTGTTTTATGTCAAGAATGCTGGAGAAGCATTTTGACCGTCTTGAGGATTAAGGTCATTGAAGACTAAACTGGTAAAGTTGCAACTGCTGACGGAGAGTCAATGGAGGACGTCTCGCGTAGCAAGGTCGATCGAGGTCTTGACCAGCCTCGGCTCGATTTAAATGGTGAGCTTCCGGTACGGTGGATGAGGGACCAAGGAAGCGGCCTATGAGTGAAGCGCTAGGTCACCTGCAAAGGATCCTAGAGGGTGCTGACCATACGGTGCTCGGGCTCTGGGTCGCCGAAGATACCCACACGCGCGTCGTGGAAGATATTGGAACAAGGAGTAAGAGTTGTTTTCTGAAACCGGGTATGGATCTGGTTGATTGACCTTGCTGGTCCTCAACAGATGAGTCCATGGCTCTTTTATATGGATCTGTGGGTTGATCTTGCTGATCTTCCACGGAGATTCCATTCTATTATATGAATATATTGCCGGTTACTATGAGCTAGGAACTATGGAAAAGGCCCCTGAGAGAACAGGTGGTGAGCGTTCTGGTTGCCAATGATGCCATAAGTACACCGATGAAAGAATGACTGGAAATAAGGATTCAACCAGAGACTTTGAGGATTGTCATCAGTGACATAATGGTTTTATTAAAGGATTGTTTTAAAGCTAGTTGATGCTAAGAAAAAGGCAATTTCATATTGGGTGTGTAAGTGGTATGACTAGTTTTATGTTTGCATGAACTTCCGGCTAGGGGGTCTTGGAACTCTTTTCCTTGGTACCCGGGACAAAACCTAACCAAATTCCAAATTGGATCCCATCACTACAGTGGTTGGGCGGTTGGCTAACCCATGGGATCGGATGGGGTTAGGCTGGACTGATGGATCCGTAAATCGAGATTTTAATTTCTGTTATTACGATAGATAAAGTAAATCCCGGATAGTAATTGTTCTATGGATAGGAATCAACGGCTGTGCCTCTTGATGGGGAAAAAAGCGTTGATCCCAATGATCCAAGTGCAAGTTTCTTCCTTGATCCAACCGAGTATCTTTATAGGTGCAATCGGATCAGCGTGATCGGTAATGATCTTGACTACGTTAGAGTACAAAGTTATCTGGTGGAATCGCCCGTGCTTTCCGAGCAAAGGGAGTTTTTCCGGTTTCGATTTTGGACAAACCGACGGATTAGTCTCTTGTCCGGATATCCGTGGGCGAGGCCCCGAGTGTGAGACCCCTACCCACGCACGATGTGCTACTTCCGCTGCTAGTACCCCGAATCTGTTGCGTAGTGGAGATTGGGATCTCACAGTTGGTATCAGAGCCAGGTTTTGAAAGCTAATAAAGATAATTAAATTCTTATCTGAAATAGGTAATAAGAATTCAGAAACAGCATTTTCATAATGTATTTTCATTCCGTAAGCTTCTTTAATAAAGAAATTTTAATCAAAGAAATTGTTTTTATAGATGGAAGTTCCACATTTATCTGGTATTCCCGACCTCACCCAGTCTCAAGATATGATTGCATTTGCCTTCGAGCATCTCATCTCTTCCGCTTCAACTCAAACAAGCCGAGCAAGACTCGCACGCCATTTTGCGGATTTATATTTTCCTACCCCAGCGGAGAGAATACAACATAAGTGGTTTGCAGGGCAATATGTCCACGCCCATTGCAACCGCCGTACAATGCTGTGGCAGAATCTCTCATTGACTATGATCCTGTTAAAGCTGAAAATGGTGCGTGGTGTCATTCTATATCATTCGACACCTCGAAATTTCAGACTTTCATGTCGAATTTATAGACTCCTTAGTCGATTTATCCCTAAGGAGAAAATAATAACTCCCTTCGCAGTTAGTGTTAGATCCCCCTGTTCCCACACCGATCAACGGATTCGGGGTACTAGCAGCGGAAGTAGCACATCATGCGTGGGTAGGGGTCTCACACTCGGGGCCTCGCCCACGGATATCCGGACAAGAGACTAATCCGTCGGTTTGTCCAAAACTGAAACTGGAAAAACTTCCTTTACTCGGAAAGCATGGGCGATTCCACCAGGATAACTCTTTACTCTAACGTAGTCAAGATCATTACGGATCAACTGATCTGACTGCACCTTTAACGGTACTTGGTCAATTCAAGGTAGAAACTTGCACTTGGATCATTGGGATCAACGCTTTTTTCCCCATCAAGAGGCACAGCCGTTGATTCCTATCCATAGAACAATTTCTATCCGGGATTTACTTTATCTATCGTAAAAACAAAGTTGAGTCTCGATTTATGGATCCATCAGTCCAGCCTAACCCCATCCGATCCCATGGGTTAGCCAACCGCCCAACCACTGTAGTGATGGGATCCAATTTGGAATTTGGTTAGGTTTTGTCCCGGGTACCAAGGAAAAGAGTTCCAAGGCCCCCTAGCCGGAATTTCATGCAAACATAAAACTAGCCACACCACTTACACACCCAATATGAAAATTGCCTTTTTCTTAGCATCAGCTAACTTTAAAACAATCCTTTAATGAAACCATAGTACCACTGATCACAATCTCCCAATTTATCCAGTTGATTCATAATTTCCCATCATTCCTTCATCAGAGTATCTATGGCATCATTGGCAACTAGAACGCTCACCACCTGTCCACACAGAGGCCGTTTCCATAGTTCCTAGCCCATAATACTCGGCAATATAATCACTTATCAAGATGGACTCTCGTTGAAGATCAGCAAGATCAACCAACAGATCCATATAAAAGAGCCATGGACTCATCCGTTGAGGACCAGCAAGGTCAGTCAACCAGATCCATGCCCGGTTTCACAAAACAACTCTTACTCCTTGTTCCAATATCTTCCTCGACGCACGCGTGGGTATCCTAGGCGACCCAGAGCCCGAGCACCGTATGGTCAGCACCCTCTAGGATCCTTCGCAGGTGACCTAGCGCTTCACTCATAGGCCGCTTCCTTGGTCCCTCATCCACCGTACCGGAAGCTCACCATTTTAATCGAACCGAGGCTGGTCAAGACCTCGGTCGACCTTGCTACGCGAGACGTCCTCCATTGACTCTCCGTCAGCAGTTGCAACTTTATCAGTTAGGTCTCCACGACCTTAATCACAAGACGATCAAAATGCTTCCCCAGCATTCTTGACATAAAACAGCCATTTACAAACAGCATTTACAAACAGTTTACAAATACAGTTTCTATATTAACTCTCATTTTTCCACATTATCCCTCATTAATCCAAATTACTTATTCCACATTCCATGTATATGTGTACTCATCCAATCACCTCCTTTTCCATCTCTTCACTTCAGATTCCTTCACATCACATAACATATATTCACATCCATATCCACATCCATACATCCACATCCACATCCACATTCACATCCATACATCCACATCTACATGCTTATCTCCATTTTCACATCCTCATTTATGCATCCACATCCCATATCCACATTCATACATACACATCCATATATCCACATCTACATCCACATACATACATACATCCACATCCACATTCCACATTCACATCTATACATCCACATCTACATTCACATTCCCATACATCCACATCCACATTCCCATACATCCACATCTATACATCCACATTACACATTCACATCTACATTCACATTCACATACATGCATCCACATCTACATGCTTACCTCCATTTTCACATCCTCATTTATACATCCACATCCCATATCCACATTCATACATACACATCCATACATCCACATCTACATCCACATACATACATACATCCACATCCACATTCCACATTCACATCTATACATCCACATCTACATTCACATTCACATACATCCACATCCACATTCCCATACATCCACATCTATACATCCACATTCCACATTCACATCTACATCCACATCTACATCCACATTTACATCTATGCATATACATCTTCATGCATATATCCATTTTCATGTTCATACATCCACACTCCCATCTCCATATCCACACATCCACATACATACATCCATTTTCACATTCCCATTTATATAACCCCATATACTTTCACATCTAATCTTTTACATCACATCCATTCTCGCTCTATCACAACTCATATATATCTTATCCTATCACATACACTTCTTACCTCATCCCCCCATACACATCTTAATTCATCTTATCACATCCTAACTTATTTCATAAGCATCTTATCACCTCTTATCACACCTCTTATCACATCCTATCACTTTCCATACGCATCTTATCAATTCTTATCACATCTCATACACCTCTTATCACATCTTATCACATTTCATATCTTTTTTTTTTTAAAAGAGAATTCTTTTATTTGATATAAGATTTCTCTACACATTTATTTATACATAAATTCCATTTAAGGAGACTAACACTTTCGAAATTAAAATCAATCTTTTATGCATCTTCTTATGCATGATTTCAATTTGGTAGGGAATTATACTTTTAGAATAAAAGAATTTCTCTTATGCATCTAAGTTAAGCATAAAATCCATTTATGAGAAAAATCATACTTTTAGTATAAAAAGAATATCTTTTATGCATACCTATATGCATGAAATCCAATATGATAAAAGTAACACTTTTGATATAAAAATTTTTCCTTTATGCATACTTCTATGCATGAAAATTAAAAATGATAAAAGTAACACTTTTGATATAAAAATTTTCCTTTATGCATACTTCTATGCATGAAAATTAAAAATGATAAAAGTAACACTTTTGATATAAAAATTTATCCATTATGCATACTTCTATGCATGAAAATAAAAATGGTAAAAATAACACTTTTGATATAAAAATTTATCCTTTATGCATAATATTAAAATTCAATTTCTCCATGATTATAATGAAATTCTTTCAATTAATCTAGGATGATGATTCCTAGAATATGGTAGGAAGTCCTCTTTTTATGCTTTGAATGAAAATTTTTTTATGCATAATTTTTATAAAAATTTTGCCATAGCTCCGCTGCTATGACTGATAAATCTCAATTTTTCTAAGGGATAAAGCTTATCATTAAGGAAATAATTAAAATGATTCTCTAATTAGATCCTTAATCCATAATGGATTGAATCATCAATATACATAAACTAAAAGCATAAGAAAAAGCCATTAATTTGGCCTCAAGCATAGCTTTATCTTGGGTTAAGGAAAAGCTTTATGAAAAGCTTGATTTGGATTGAGAATGGGTCATGAGTATGACCATTTCTTGAGTGAGAGAGAGAATTTACATAAGAATCATTAGAATTTAAACATAAATGAAAATTAACTTCAATAGCATTTATTAAATTATGTAACTCTTCACTACTATTCAAACTTCAATAGCATTTAAAAAAAAACCATACCAATTAAACTTCTCAAGCTTGAGAGGGGTTGAGAAGAGAGAAACATTGAGAAATTATAGAAAGATGAATATTCACTAATTACCTTACAACTTGCTTGATTCTTTGTTCACGGTAGAGGCCCCCGACCAATCAATTGGTTAAGTATGTTGATGGAGTCACTAATGGGGATTGAAGAAAGAGGGAAGCTCCAAAAACTAGTGAATTATTAAAGGAATTCACAGTTCTTGGCTTAGGTGGAGTAGAGTAACGATGCATAAACACTATCTATTTTTCAACAAGGGGGAGGCTTCTATTTATAGGAAAAATTGAGCTCCTAACCAAACAAACTGATTCTAGAATTTTCTAAATCAGTTTGGTCAATATTTGACCATTTTTAGGTCAGTTAAGCTAACTTTTTGGAACTAGACTTAAATGAGGAGAGAGGAGAGATGAAATATCTCAATTTTTATGAGTTTAAAACTCATTCAAGCATGTGAAATATGCACCTCCTTTAAAGAACTCCCCTTCCTTACATATGTCATATTTTTAATATTGCTCATAGTTTTTTACTAATAAACCTTGTACATTTTCAACTCTTCATCTTATGTGAAATATGCACCTCCTTTAAAGAACTCCCCTTCCTTACATATGTCATACTTTTAATATTGCTCATAATTTTTTACTAATAAACCTTGTACATTTTCAACTCTTCATCTTATGTGAGCATTTACTCATTTTTGGGTATCTTCTTTTTCAAATTAGATTTATCTCCTCCCTACACATGGATTGATGCTATTGGCCCATAGGAACCTTAATTGGACCATAATCCAAAAATTTCTGAAAATCTAGACCCTTAGACTAAGGTCCTTTATACACATTTCCAATTAATTCCAATTGCACATTGGAAAGTTCTTTTTGAATTTCTGTTTTAGGGAAACTTATTTTAATAGGATGAGATAATTTTCTATCCAAAAATATTAAAAATCTGAATATTCTCTCTCTAGAATATTTTCTCTCTCTAGGTTAAAACAGTTAGAAACAAGTCTTTTATATTTCTGAAGAGGGATTGATTATAGAAGAAGATACTAGACATCAAAAAGGGTTTGGGGGAGGAATCTTACAGTTAGAGAACTTATGTAACAGGGCATGACTATGGCCCAGTACCGTCGTCTTATGCGTCTCTCGAAGAGATTTTGAATTTTGGAGCCGAGCCACTCTATGTAATTATTGCAACTTGTATATAAATATACAAATGTTTTTTTTACGGACGATCGGATAAAGAAAAATCTATTTATCAGACTTAAGTCATAGATCTCCAATAAGATCAACTGAGGAGCAAATTATGTCAAAAGTTTATCAAGACGCACAAAAAGGTTGTAATTGTTTGATATAATTCATACAAATTGTTAATTCAAATTGAAATTCGTAAATTAGTAATTGGGTCTTCAATTGGAAGTACCGCAATTGTATGGAACCCTGACTTGCTTGAGACCTAGACATGATGGTATTTACCTTATAGTTTCGAGTATCATGACTATCCATATATACCGAGGGTATAACTGCAGCTCTTTACCGACAGTATATACGAGTAAATCTAAGACTTGAAATTATAAGCGTTAATGCTATCCAGATGATGATTTTGAATGTGGTTGATATGATTTTTAATTCTGTTTGAACTGATGAATTGATTTGGATTCTGATTGAAAAATGATGATCCTTGAAAATGGGTTGAAATGTAATAAGCTGAGCGAAACCACAATGTGGATGATTGGGACGAGTCCCTGTAATGATAAATGATAAAAATGATTCAGCAAATCACTATGAGATTAGTGGATTATGTTGTCAAATTGCTACTGTTAATACTTGAGACGGTAGATCAAGTTAAGGAATGACAAATTGAGAACTTGCTTAACTTAAATTCCGTGGAGGAATGTTCAGAAGGAAATTTTCGGTCTAATGGACCATTATCGTGTTAAAGATATGAATGATATGATTTGAATGAATTGTTATTTAATGATGAATTCTATATAAGGGATATTTATCCCCATATTCTGTTGGGTTGACCGGAATATAAGGAACCCCAGAATAAATTGGATCTTAAGCAAAAAAGTTGTCCTCTACTTGCGAGATGAGGACATCTTGCACCTTTTAAGTGGGGTAGAATGTAAGATTCCTCCCCCAGCCTTAGAGGTATACAGGAGTAAGAATCTCCCTTTCTGATCTTATAATTATTCTCTCTCTAAAATAAAAGAAAGATTCTGTTTAAAAAAGGAAGAACCTTTTTCCTGAATACTTCTCAAGAGTCCCACCTGTTTTAAGGATTCAGAACAACGAGTTCAGAAGTGAGAATCGATGTTTTGGATATCAAGGTTTTGGTCTCGAGTACGGCCCAAAAGAAGTTCTTTATCTCTTGGGAAGTATAAGAAGTTATCTCCCAGATATTGTGGACCAAAGAAAGTAGATGATTTAGCTTACGAACTTCTTTTATCTCCTCATCTCAAAGTTCTGAATGCCTTCTATAGAAAAATGTGCCAAACCCAAATCATGGAAAGACGGTAAAACTTCAGTGGCAAGTTACCGTTGGCTTCTAAGTTACGCTATCTCCTTCCTTTATATAACTCGTAACTTTTACTTGTTGTTCACAGTAATCTTACTTCCATCGATCTTCTTTCTTTCTTAATCTCCTTCATGGCTTGGCAACAAGAATTAGTTTTATCCATGATGATTTCTCACCTTCAAGACGCAAGGGAGTCTGTGAAGAAAGATTTTATAGAGCAGTATGAGCGCTCACTTTTCCCTCACTTGGGAACTTCTGTAGCGCAGACAAAATGGCGGACCTATCAAGACATAACTAGGGTAACACCTTGGGGTCAGCAGCACTTTCGTAACAATGTCCGCTTGGCCATGGTTATTGAAGCTTGGCCATGGTTATTGAAGCTTTGGGTTTGGGTCCCCGATACTACTGCGTCATGAGATCAAGGCATCCTGGGTTTTCTGAGCGGGTCTTCTTACTGGCGTGTTTTCTTCCTCATGAGAAGATATGCCTTTACCCCGTTTTTGGCTTGCCTCTCAGAGGTCCTTTTGTTAGATCACCTCATACCACTGAGATAGGTGCGGCAATAACCAACAGAATTATTCCCATAGATGAGTTACCTTATACTTGTGCAGCTTGTGAGTGCTGCTTTTGTGATCATATGATGGACGGGCGTATGGAAGTGTAAAGAGTTCTTCTATCTTTACTGTATAAGTTCCGAGAATGAATAAAGTTTAAATCTTGTTCTTATCTTGAATCTTGCTCTCTTGAGATTTTTTTTAATTGGTGGTTAATCTTAATTAAAAAAAAATTTCTCTCAGTCTCATACTTGTGCATCTTGCGAAATTACCCCCAGTTTGCGAGATGAGGGCATCTTGCGTTTTTTAAGTGGGAAAGAATGTAAGATTCCTCCCCAGCCTCTCAAAATGTCCAGCATCTTCCCCTGTAATCAATCCCTCTTCAGAAATATAAAAGACTTGTTTCTAACTGTTTTAACCTAGAGAGAGAAAATATTCTAGAGAGAGAATATTCAAATTTTTAATATTTTTGGATAGAAAATTATCTCATCTTATTAAAATAAGTTCCCCTGAAACAGAAATTCAAAAAGAACTTTCCAATGTGCAATTGGAATTAATTGGAAATGGGTATAAAGGACCTTAGCCTAAGGGTCTAGATTTTCAGAAATTTTTGGATTATGGTCCAAATTAAGGTTCCTATGGGCCCAATAGCATCAATCCATGTGTAGGGAGGAGATAAATCCAATTTGTAAAAGAAGATACCCAAAAATGAGTAAATGCTCACATAAGATGAAGAGTTGAAAATGTACAAGGTTTATTAGTAAAAAACTACGAGCAATATTAAAAATATGAGATATTTTGGGTATCCAAAAATGAGTAAATGCTCACATAAGATGAAGAGTTAAAAATGTACAAGGTTTATTAGTAAAAAACTATGAGCAATATTAAAATGATTCCATTATGACACATATGTAAGGAAGGGGAGTTCTTTAAAGGAGGTGCATATTTCACATAAGATGAAGAGTTGAAAATGTACAAGGTTTATTAGTAAAAAACTATGAGCAATATTAAAATGATTCCATTATGACACATATGTAAGGAAGGGGAGTTCTTTAAAGGAGGTGCATATTTCACATAAGATGAAGAGTTGAAAATGTACAAGGTTTATTAGTAAAAAACTATGAGCAATATTAAAATGATTCCATTATGACACATATGTAAGGAAAGGGAGTTCTTTAAAGGAGGTGCATATTTCACATGCTTGAATGAGTTTTAAACTCATAAAAATTGAGATATTTCATCTCTCCTCTCTCCTCATTTAAGTCTAGTTCCAAAAAGTTAGCTTAACTGACCTAAAAATGGTCAAATATTGACCAAACTGATTTAGAAAATTCTAGAATCAGTTTGTTTGGTTAGGAGCTCAATTTTTCCTATAAATAGAAGCCTCCCCCTTGTTGAAAAATAGATAGTGTTTATGCATCGTTACTCTACTCCACCTAAGCCAAGAACTGTGAATTCATTTAATAATTCACTAGTTTTTGGAGCTTCCCTCTTTCTTCAATCCCCATTAGTGACTCCATCAACATACTTAACCAATTGATTGGTTGGGGGCCTCTACCGTGAACAAAGAATCAAGCAAGTTGTAAGGTAATTAGTGAATATTGATCTTTCTATAATTTCTCAATGTTTCTCTCTTCTCAACCCCTCTCAAGCTTGAGAAGTTTAATTGGTATGGTTTTTTTTAAATGCTATTGAAGTTTGAATAGTAGTGAAGAGTTACATAATTTAATAAATGCTATTGAAGTTAATTTTCATTTATGTTTAAATTCTAATGATTTTTATGTAAATTCTCTCTCTCACTCAAGAAATGGTCATACTCATGACCCGTTCTCAATCCAAATCAAGCTTTTCATAAAGCTTTTCCTTAACCCAAGATTAAGCTATGCTTGAGGCCAAATTAATGGTTTTTTTTCTATGCTTTTAGTTTATGTATATTGATGATTCAATCAATTATGGATTAATAATCCAATTAGAGATCATTTTAATTATTGCCTTAATGATAAGCATTATCCCTTAGAAAAATTGAGATTTATCAGTCATAGCAGCGGAGCTATGGCAAAAATTTTTATAAAAATTATGCATAAAATAATCTCATTCAAAGCATAAAAAGAGGACTTCCTACCATATTCTAGGAATTATCATCCTAGATTAATTGAAAGAATTTCATTACAATCATGGAGAAATTGAATTTTAATATCATGCATAAAGGATAAGTTTTTATATCAAAAGTGTTATTTTTACCATTTTTATTTCATGCATAGAAGTATGCATAATGGATAAATTTTTATATCAAAAGTGTTATTTTTACCATTTTTATTTCATGCATAGAAGTATGCATAATGGATAAATTTTTATATCAAAAGTGTTATTTTTATCATTTTTAATTTTCATGCATAGAAGTATGCATAAAGGAAATTTTTTTTTTATCAAAAGTGTTATTTTTACCATTTTTATTTCATGCATAGAAGTATGCATAATGGATAAATTTTTATATCAAAAGTGTTATTTTTACCATTTTTATTTCATGCATAGAAGTATGCATAATGGATAAATTTTTATATCAAAAGTGTTATTTTTATCATTTTTAATTTTCATGCATAGAAGTATGCATAAAAGAAAAATTTTTATATCAAAAGTGTTACTTTTATCATTTTTAATTTTCATGCATAGAAGTATGCATAAAAGAAAATTTTTTATATCAAAAGTGTTACTTTTATCATTTTTAATTTTCATGGATAGAAGTATGCATAAAGGAAAATTTTTTATATCAAAAGTGTTACTTTTATCATTTTTAATTTTCATGCATAGAAGTATGCATAAAGGAAAATTTTTTATATCAAAAGTGTTACTTTTATCATATTGGATTTCATGCATAGAGGTATGCATAAAAGTTGATTATTTTATTATAAAAGTACGACTTTTATCATAATTGAATTTCATGCATAGAGGTATGCATAAAAGTTGTTTATTTTATTGTAAGAGTGTTACTTTATCATATTGGATTTCATGCATATAGGTATGCATAAAAGATATTCTTTTTATACTAAAAGTGTGATTTTCCTCATAAATGGATTTTATGCTTAACTTAGATGCATAAGAGAAATTCTTTTATTCTAAAAGTGTAATTTCCTACCAAATTGAATTTATGCATAAGAAGATGCATAAAAGATTGATTTTAATTTCGAAAGTGTTAGTCTCCTTAAATGGAATTATGTATAAATAAATGTGTAGAGAAATCTTATATCAAATATAAGAATTCTCTTTTTTTTTTTTAAAGATATGAAATGTGATAAGATGTGATAAGAGGTGTATGAGATGTGATAAGGATTGATAAGATGCGTATGGAAAGTGATAGGATGTGATAAGAGGTGTATGAGATGTGATAAGAATTGATAAGATGCGTATGGAAAGTGATAGGATGTGATAAGAGGTGTATGAGATGTGATAAGAATTGATAAGATGCGTATGGAAAGTGATAGGATGTGATAAGAGGTGTATGAGATGTGATAAGAATTGATAAGATGCGTATGGAAAGCGATAGGATGTGATAAGAGGTGTATGAGATGTAAAAAGATGTGTATGAGATGTGATAAGATTTGATAAGATGCGTATGAAAAGTGATAGGATGTGATAAGAGGTGTATGAGATGTAAAAAGATGTGATAAGATGTGTATGAGATGTGATAGAATGTATAAAGATGAGTTAGGATGTGTTAAGATGTATATGGGATGTGTTAGGACGAGAATGAATGTAATATGGTTGTATGAATGTGATGTGGATGTATACATGTAGATGTATATGTATGAATGTGAATGTTGATGTGGATGTGGATGTATGGATGTAGATACGGATGTGTATGTATGTATGTGGATGTGTATGTATGAATGAGGATGTGAAAATGGACGTATGTATGTAGATGTGGATGTATGGATGTATGTATGTAGATGTGGATGTATGTATATAGATGTGGATGTATGGATGTGATTGTGAATGAAGAGGTGGATGTGAATGTATGGATGTAGATACGGATGTGGATGTATGTATGTGAATGTGGATGTATGAATGAGGATGTGAAAATGGATGTATGCATGTGAATGTGGATGTATGAATATGAATGTGGATGTGTGGATGTGGAAAATGAGGTATGGATGTATGAATGTAGATGTGGATGTATGCATGTAGATGCGTATGTATGAATGTGAAATTGGATGTATGATGTGGACGTACGAACATGGATATGTATGTAGAATAATGAATATGAAGGTGTATGTGAGATAATGTAGTCTATATGAGTGAATGGATGAGAACGAGTACACACTGAATGGAATGTGGAATAAGTAATGTGGTCCGAGAGTGGATAATATGGAAAGACAAGAGTTCGTTATAGAAACTATATTTGTGACTGTTTGTAAATGACTGTTTTATGTCAAGAATGCTGGAGAAGCATTTTGACCGTCTTGAGGATTAAGGTCATTGAAGACTGAACTGGTAAAGTTGCAACTGCTGACGGAGAGTCAATGGAGGACGTCTCGCGTAGCAAGGTCGATCGAGGTCTTGACCAGCCTCGGCTCGATTTAAATGGTGAGCTTCCAGTACGGTGGATGAGGGACCAAGGAAGCGGCCTATGAGTGAAGCGCTAGGTCACCTGCGAAGGATCCTAGAGGGTGCTGACCATACGGTGCTCGGGCTCTGGGTCGCCGAAGATACCCACACGCGCGTCGTGGAAGATATTGGAACAAGGAGTAAGAGTTGTTTTCTGAAACCGGGTATGGATCTGGTTGATTGACCTTGCTGGTCCTCAACAGATGAGTCCATGGCTCTTTTATATGGATCTGTGGGTTGATCTTGCTGATCTTCCACGGAGATTCCATTCTATTATATGAATATATTGCCGGTTACTATGAGCTAGGAACTATGGAAAAGGCCCCTGAGAGAACAGGTGGTGAGTGTTCTGGTTGCCAATGATGCCATAAGTACACCGATGAAAGAATGACTGGAAATAAGGATTCAACCAGAGACTTTGAGGATTGTCATCAGTGACATAATGGTTTTATTAAAGGATTGTTTTAAAGCTAGTTGATGCTAAGAAAAAGGCAATTTCATATTGGGTGTGTAAGTGGTATGACTAGTTTTATGTTTGCATGAACTTCCGGCTAGGGGGTCTTGGAACTCTTTTCCTTGGTACCCGGGACAAAACCTAACCAAATTCCAAATTGGATCCCATCACTACAGTGGTTGGGCGGTTGGCTAACCCATGGGATCGGATGGGGTTAGGCTGGACTGATGGATCCGTAAATCGAGATTTTAATTTCTGTTATTACGATAGATAAAGTAAATCCCGGATAGTAATTGTTCTATGGATAGGAATCAACGGCTGTGCCTCTTGATGGGGAAAAAAGCGTTGATCCCAATGATCCAAGTGCAAGTTTCTTCCTTGATCCGACTGAGTATCTTTATAGGTGCAGTCGGATCAGCGTGATCGGTAATGATCTTGACTACGTTAGAGTACAAAGTTATCTGGTGGAATCGCGCGTGCTTTCCGGGCAAAGGGAGTTTTTCCGGTTTCGATTTTGGACAAACCGACGGATTAGTCTCTTGTCCGGATATCCGTGGGCGAGGCCCCGAGTGTGAGACCCCTACCCGCGCACGATGTGCTACTTCCGCTGCTAGTACCCCGAATCTGTTGCGTAGTGGAGATTGGGATCTCACAGAGAGAGAGAGAGAGAGAGAGAGAGAGAGAGAGAGAGAGAGAGCACATCCATTTGTCGAACGATTAATTTGCTCTTGAGGGCTTTGAATTGATTACAAATCTTATGAATGTAGAATATGCAACATTGCACTTTATAACTTTTGTAATTGCTAACTGGCAACTAGCATTTGATATATGTACTTCAAATTCTCTCTTTGACACAAGACTATAAACATAATCCACCAATAGAAAGTGCAAAAATAAGGAAGAAAAACTCACAACACAGCATTGGGTCTAATGTGTCCCTTGTAGATGGTGGCTCCCCTTCCCATCTGTATTATTTATATCTTTTATTCCAAAAATAGACCCATGAAGGCAATAATAGGATTGAGTACATCCAAATGTGGGTCTTTTTTTTCAAATATAAACCTTAGTACCTTATGCAATACCTAACAATAGAAAATTTGATCTCTTACACATCTTAAGATGTGCAAACATAGAATACATTGCAATTACAACTATAACATTCGACGGACAAAGCTAAAATATGGCGTTAATTAAATATAGACATTTGCACACTGTTATAAATACTCGACATGACACCATGATTGGCACTCCACACCATGCTCAGACCGTCATCCATGTGTGACACTTTAATTAATTTTCTTGCACTGCTCAACACACATTACTCGTAAGCGTTATAATCACATTGGTTAGAATAATTAAAGGAAATCTTTAACAATTAAGATTATGTTCATTGTGGTAGAAACACAACACGAGTAATACACTAGCTCAATATTGATTCATCAACATGATAAATATAGAAATTTGCTTACTGCCATAAACACTCAACATGACACCTTGATTGTTGGCACCCCACACCATGCTTAGACCGTCATCCATGTGTGACACTTGAATCAATATCCTTGCACTGCTGAACACCCATTACTCATAAGCATTAATCACAACATGCTTATGTTCATAGGAAGAAACACAACACTAGTAACACTCTAGCTCAATATTCATCTACATGATTATGTTCATAGAGGTAGAATTTCTACACAACACTAGTTATATGCTAGCTCAATATTCATCAACATGGTATATCACCCACAATACCAATAACACTAAAATGGCACCAACAAATGCATATACTAATAATACGAGCCTATCAATATTAGTATGAACATAATTATGTTCATAGTAGGTAAAAAAACAAAATGCCAGTAATACACTATCTCAATATTCATGAACATAATAAATCACCCACAATACCAATAACACTAACATGGCCCCAACAAATGCATATAATAATAATACAAGCATGTCAATATTAATAATAATGGCATCCCCCATGATAGTGGCCAATAACACTAACATGGCCCAAATGCATATACTAATACACATACGAGCCTATCAATATAATACACTAACATGGCCCCAACAAATGCATATAATAATAATACAAGCATGTCAATATTAATAATAATGGCATCCCCCATGATAGTGGCCAATAACACTAACATGGCCCAAATGCATATACTATCTTTTATTCCAAAAATAGACCCATGGAGGCAATAATAGGATTGAGTACATCCAAATGTGGGTCTTTTTTTTCAAATATAAACCTTAGTACCTTATGCAATACCTAACAATAGAAAAATTGATCTCTTACACATCTAAGATGTGCAAACATAGAATACATTGCAATTACAACTATAACATTTGACGGACAAAGCTAAAATATGGCGTTAATTAAATATAGACATTTGCACACTGTTATAAATACTCTACATGATGACACCATGATTGGCACTCCACACCATGCTCAGACCGTCATCCATGTGTGACACTTTAATTAATTTTCTTGCACTGCTCAACACACATTACTCGTAAGCGTTATAATCACATCGGTTAGAATAATCAATGGGAATCCTTGACAATTAAGATTATGTTCATTGTGGTAGAAACACAACACGAGTAATACACTAGCTCAATATTGATTCATCAACATGATAAATATAGAAATTTGCTTACTGCCATAAACACTCAACATGACACCTTGATTGTTGGCACCCCACACCATGCTTAGACCGTCATCCATGTGTGACACTTGAATCAGTATCCTTGCACTGCTCAACACCCATTACTCATAAGCATTAATCACAACATGCTTATGTTCATAGGAAGAAACACAACACTAGTAATACTCTAGCTCAATATTCATCTACATGATTATGTTCATAGAGGTAGAATTTCTACACAACACCAGTTATATGCTAGCTCAATATTCATCAACATGGTATATCACCCACAATACCAATAACACTAAAATGGCACCAACAAATGCATATACTAATAATAGGAGCCTATCAATATTAGTATGAACATAATTATGTTCATAGGTAAAAAAACAAAACGCCAGTAATACACTATCTCAATATTCATGAACATAATAAATCACCCACAATACCAATAACACTAACATGGCCCCAACAAATGCATATAATAATAATACAAGCATGTTAATATTAATAATAATGGCATCCCCCATGATAGTGGCCAATAACACTAACATGGCCCAAATGCATATACTAATAATACGAGCCTATCAGTATTAATATGGCATCACCCACAATACAATATATCATTATAGTACAATGGTATCTCAGATATCCCCAATCAACCATAGAGTGGTCTTCCTAACATCCCTCTTGCTTGGGTTTGCAATTGAGCCTCTTTAAGCCTTGCTTGGACCCATTTAATGCTGAGGTGAGTCACAACTATATCAACTCACATTTTGGGAATCAATTACTCCATATAGTTTTGGACATATCTTAAACATACTAACTCCAAATTTGTCGGAGATCGTAGATTTAGATTCTACTCTTCAAGATCTTTCCGATGATATGTCACATGAGGGGGTTTTGACAAACTTTTGGACAAGTTCACCATGCTCCCATTTTTCAAATGGGAATGGGATTTTTCCGAAATTATCTAATATGGTGTTTAAAGTCTCTTCGAATCTCTACAAAGAGCATGGACCTCTTTCCTAGAGGTGTACACCTCCACGAATCCTAAAGTCTCTATATTTTAATCACTACTAAGAGCATGGAGACACCTCTTCTCTAGAGATGTCTCCATAACCTTTCAATGTAATCTCTTCTTCGTTTATTCCTTTTACCACATTCCCTTAGTTCAGCTCCCTCTCATGTGCCTTACCCCCTCCTAAACACCCTTTGGATGCTATCATAGTGGTTAGGTCCATGTGTGGTATGGTTGCATCATGTATAAAAAAAACCATGTGCTAATTCACCTTAATTAATTATCAATTGATTTTAGAACTAAAACTGCCAAAATTTTAGCCATTTTGCCAAGGTAAGATAAAAGTTCACATGGCATTTTTCAAGCGGATAGTTGCAAGCCATGTTAAAAATATAATTAAATTAAAAGTTGAATCGTTTATTTCCATAAGGGAATGGGCTGCGAAACTAATTATCTGAATCCAATCTAGCAAAGGATGATATAAGAGAACCACTTGTTCCCTCTTCTTTCTTCTCCAACCTAGGAAGTTATATGATATTAGTTATGTGAATCCAAATCTAGAAAATGGGGTGCAACATTAGTTATGTGAATCCAATCTAGCAAAGGATGATAAAGAGAACCACCAGTTCCCTCTTTTTTCTTCTCCAATCTAGGAAGTTATGTGACATAGGTGCTTGTAATGGCTAAAGGGAGAGAGATGGAGAGAGAAAGGGGGGAGAGAGGTCTAACAAAGGATGATAAAAAAGAACCACCTCTTCCCTTTTCTTTCTTCTCCAATCCAAGAAGTTATGTGACATAAATACTTTTAATGGCGTGTGCACGCGAGAGAGAGAGAGAGAGAGAGAGAGAGAGAGAGAGAGAGAGAGAGAGAGAGAGAGAGAGAGCACATCCATTTGTCGAATGATTAATTTGCTCAAGGGCTTTGAATTGATTACAAATCTTATGAATGTAGAATATGCAACATTGCACTTTATAACTTTTGTAATTGCTAACTGGCATTTGATATATGTACTTCAAATTCTTGGATTTTTGGGTACTTTATTCTTCTTGCTATGTTCATGTTCACACACGACTCTTCTCCTTATCAAGATTCTTACTATTACTATTACTATTTGCAATTAAAAGCAAGGTAAGCTCTATGGGTGCAACCGATTGCATAACAATGCTAACCTCACACAATCTCATTATAGAGAAAAAGCACTCTATTGCTTAAGTGTGCAAGTAATCCCTCTCTAATTATGAAAACAACCACTTAGCACACAAGAGAGCGAGAGAGTACACTCTAGTTTGGATAATGGGTTTATGTCCTTTCTCATTAGAATGCAGGACCAACTTTTTTATGTGTGGCCGCCGAAGACTTGCTCATAGATTTACAAAAGCTTTTAAGTACGTATACCATTTCTCTCTTTGAAACAAGACAATAAACATAATCCACCAATAGAAAGTGCAAAAATAAGGAAGAAAAACTCACAACACAGCATTGGGTCTAATGTGTCCCTTGTAGATGGTGGCTCCCCTTCCCATCTGTATTATTTATATCTTTTATTCCAAAAATAGACCCATGGAGGCAATAATAGGATTGAGTACATCCAAATGTGGGTCTTTTTTTTCAAATATAAACCTTAGTACCTTATGCAATACCTAACAATAGAAAAATTGATCTCTTACACATCTAAGATGTGCAAACATAGAATACATTGCAATTACAACTATAACATTCGACGGACAAAGCTAAAATATGGCGTTAATTAAATATAGACATTTGCACTACTCTACATGATGACACCATGATTGGCACTCCACACCATGCTCAGACCGTCATCCATGTGTGACACTTTAATTAATTTTCTTGCACTGCTCAACACACATTACTCGTAAGCGTTATAATCACACCGGTTAGAATAATTAATGGGAATCCTTAACAATTAAGATTATGTTCATTGTGGTAGAAACACAACACGAGTAATACACTAGCTCAATATTGATTTATCAACATGATAAATATAGAAATTTGCTTACTGCCATAAACACTCAACATGACACCTTGATTGTTGGCACCCCACACCATGCTTAGACCGTCATCCATGTGTGACACTTGAATCAGTATCCTTGCACTGCTCAACACCCATTACTCACTCATAAGCATTAATCACAACATGCTTATGTTCATAGGAAGAAACACAACACTAGTAATACTCTAGCTCAATATTCATCTACATGATTATGTTCATAGAGGTAGAATTTCTACACAACACCAGTTATATGCTAGCTCAATATTCATCAACATGGTATATCACCCACAATACCAATAACACTAAAATGGAACCAACAAATGCATATACTAATAATACGAGCCTATCAATATTAGTATAAACATAATTATGTTCATAGGTAAAAAAACAAAACGCCAGTAATACACTATCTCAATATTCATGAATGTAAGATCCCTGTTCCCACCGAGCAACGGATTCGGGGTACTGACAGCGGAAGTAGCGCTTCTCGCGCGGGACAGGGGTCCCACACTCGGGGCCTCGCCCACGGATATCCGGATAAGAGACTAATCCGTCGGTTGTTCCAAAACCGAACCCGAAAAAACTTCCTTAACCGGAAAGCACGGGCGATCCACCAGGATAACTTTTTACTCTAACGTAGTCAAGATCATTTCTGATCGAGATGATCCAATTACATCTATAAGATACTTAGTCAGTTCAAGGAAGAAACTTGCACTTGGATCATTGGGATCAACGCTTTTTTCCCCATTCAAGAGGCACAGCCGTTGATTCCTATCCATACAACAGTTACTGTCCGGGATTTATTTTTTTTCTATCGTAAAAACAAAAGTTTGAGTCTCGATTTACGGATCCATCAGTCCAGCCTAACCCCATCCAATCCCATGGGTTAGCCAATCGCCCAACCACTGTAGTGATGGGATCCAATTAAAAATTTGGTTAGGTTTTGTCCCGGGTACCAAGGAAAAGAGTTCCAAGGCCCCCTAGCCGGATGTTCATGCAAAATAAAACTAGTCACACCACTCACACACCCAATATGAAATTGCCTTTTCACAGATTCAACCAGTTTAAAACAATCCACTGGCCCTTTCACATGGGACACTGGCCTGGCCCCATGTGAACATGGCACAAATATGGCCGCTCTATGGAGTGACAGTCCCATAGAAGTGGCTCCAGAAATGGAGATGGACCAAATGGTGACACCGACTCCACATGGTGACCCCTGCTCAACGATGACCACCACCCGACGATCTACGCTCCTCCAACTCGCCACCTTTCACTTTATAAGGAGGCGATTTGCTTTTCTCAAAAACACCAAAAGCAACAAAACGCATGCTTATAAATATAATAATATTTTAAGCCTTCGAAGGTTTATTAAACCTTACAAACTTTAAAAATCCTTTTTGTCTCCTTTCACACTTGGGTTGGCCATACTTATGAATTCCCTTTTCATATCCAAACTAATGCATGTTCACACTGTCCATCCCGTGCTCGTGCCCACCTGCTTGTTGTCCAAAGGGAAAAACACAGGGTCGTAACATCGGTCCTCCACCATCACCCTCTGCATACATCCACATCCACATCCACATTCATATTCTCCTCATACATCTACATCTACATGCATACATCTACATGCATACATCCACCTCCACATTCACATCCACATCTATACATCTACATCTACATGCATACATCCATCTCCACATCCACATCCACATCTACATCTACATGCATACATCCACCTCCACATCCACATCCATATCTATACATCTACATCTACATGCATACATCCACATCCACATCTATACATCTACATCTACATGCCTACATCTACATCTCCATTCACATCCACATCTATACATCTACATCTACATGCATCCATCCACATCTCTATTTACATCCTCATCTATACATCTACTTCTACATGCATACATCCACATCTCCATGCATACATCCACCTCCACATTCACACTCACATCCATACATCTACATCTACATGCAAACATCCACATCTCCATGCATAATAAAATTCTTTTAATTAATCTAGGATGATAGTTCCTAGAATATGGTAGGAAGTCCTCTTTTTATGCTTTGAATGAATTTATTTTATGCGTAATTTCTATAAAAATTTTACCATAGCTCCGCTACTATGACTTATAAATCTCAATTTTTTTCTAAGGGATAAAGCTTATCTTAAGAAAATAATTAGAATGGTCTCTAATTGGGTCATCAATCCATAATGGATTGAATCATCAATGTGCATAAACTAAAAGCATAGCAAAAAGCCATTAATTTGGCCTCAAGCATAGCTTAATCTTGGATTAAGGAAAAGCTTTATGAAAAGCTTCATTTGGATTGAGAATGAGTCATGAGTATGACCATTTCTTGAGTGAGAGAGAGAAATTACATAAAAACCATTAGAATTTAAACATAAATGGAAATTAACTTCTATAGCATTTATTAAATTATGTAACTCTTCACTACTATTCACCAATTAACTTCAATAGCATTTAAAAAACCATACCAATTAAACTTCTCAAGCTTGAGAGGGGTTGAGAAGAGAGAATCATTGAGTAATTATAGAAAAGATCAAAATTCAATATACTTACCTTATAATTTGCTTGATTCTTTATTCACGGTAGAGGCCCCCAACCAATCAATTGGTTTAGTATGTTGATGGAGCCACCAATGGGGATTGAAGAAAGAGAGAAGTGTCAAAAACTAGTGAATTATTAAAGAATTCACAGTTCTTAGCTTAGGTGGAGTAACAAGCATAAGACACTATATATTTTGGCTTAGATGGAGTAGAGTAACAAAGCATAAGACTCTATATATTTTGGCTTAGGTGGAGTAGAGTAACAAGGCATAAGACTCTGTATATTTTGGTTTAGGTGGAGTAGAGTAACAAGGCATAAGACTCTATATATTTTGGCTTAGGTGGAGTAGAGTAACAAGGCATAAGACTCTATATATTTTGCAACAAGGGGAGGCTTCTATTTATAGGAAAATTCGAGCTCCTAACCAAACAAACTGATTCTAGAATTTTCCAAGTGAGTTTGGTCACTTTTTGACCATTTTTAGGTCAGTTAAGCTAACTTTTTGGAACTAGACTTGAATGAGGAGAGAGGAGAGATAAAATATCTCAATTTTTATGAGTTTAAAATTTATTCAAGCATGTGAAATATGCACCTCCTTTAAAGAATTCCCCTTCCTTACATATGTGTCATAATGGAATCATTTTAATATTGCTCATAGTTTTTTACTAATAAGCCTTGTACATTTTCAACTCTTCATCTTATGTGAGCATTTAAGGGACTCCCCTTCCTTACATATGTGTCATAATAAAATCATTATTCCCAAAATATCTCATATTTTTAATATTGCTCATATTTTTTTATTAATAAACCTTGTACATTTTCAACTCTTCATCTTATGTGAAATATGCACCTCCTTTAAAGAACTCTCCTTCCTTACATATGTGTCATAATGGAATCATTTTAATATTGCTCATAGTTTTTTACTAATAAACCTTGTACATTTTCAACTCTTCATCTTATGTGAGCATTTAAGGGACTCCCCTTCCTTACATATGTGTCATAATAAAATCATTATTCCCAAAATATCTCATATTTTTAATATAGTTTTTTTACTAATAAACCTTGTACATTTTCAACTCTTCACCTCATGTGAGCATTTACTCATTTTTGGGTATTTTCTTTTTACAATTTGGATTTATCTCCTCCCTACACAAGGATTGATGCTATTGGCCCATAGGAACCTTAATTGGACCATAGTCTAAAGATTTATGAAAATCTAGACCCTTAGGCTAAGGTTCTTTATACCTATTTCCAATTAATTCCAATTGCACATTGGAAAATTCTTTTTAAATTTCTATTTCAGGGGAACTCATCTGAATTATAAGAGATATTTTTCTATCTAGAAATATTCAAAATCTGAATATTCTCTCTCTAGAATATTTTCTCTCTCTAGGTTAAAACAGTCACAAACAAGATCTCTTATATTATAGAAAAGGAATTGATTACAGGGGAATATACTAGACATCAAAAAGGGGTTGGGGGAGGAATCTTACATTCTACCCCACTTAAAAAACACGAGATGTCCTCATCTCGCAACTTGGAATAATTTCGCAAGATGCACGAATATGAGACTTAGAGAAAAATTTTAATCACGATTAACCGCCAAGAAAAGTCTTAAAGAGAGCAAGATTCAAAATAAGAACAAGATTTAAACTTTATTCATTCTCGGAACTTATACAGTAAAGATAGAGAAACTCTTTACACTTCCATAAGCCCGTCCATCATATGGTCACAAAAGCAGTCCTCACAAGCTGCACAAGTATAGGGTAACTCATCTATGGGAATGATTCTGCTGGTTATTGCCGCACCTATCTCAGTGGTATAAGGTGATCTAACAAAAGGACCTCTGAGAGGCAAGCCAAAAACGGGGTAAAGGCATATCTTCTCATGAGGAAGAAAATATGCCAGTAAGAAGACCCGCTCAGAAAACCCAAGATGCCTTGATCTTATGACACAGTAGTATCGGGGACCCAAACCCAAAGCTTCAATAACCATGGCCAAGCGGACGTTGTTACAAAAGTGTTGCTGACCCCAGGGTGTTACCCTAGTTATGTTTTGATAGGTCCGCCATTTGGTCTGCGCTACAGAAGTTCCTAGGTGAGGAAAAAGTGAGCGCTCATACTGTTCTATAAAGTCTTTCTTCACAGACTCTCTTGCGTCTTGAAGGTGAGAAATCATCAGGGATAAAACTAATTCCTGTTGCCAAGCCATGAAGGAGATTAAGAAAGAAAGGAGATTGATGGGAGTAAGATTACTGTGAGCGACCAGTAAAAGTTATGACTTATATAAAGGAAGGAGCTAGCGTAACCTAGAAGCCAACGGTAACTTGCCACTGAAGTTTTACCGTCTTTCCATGATTTGTGTTTGACACATTTTTCTATAGAAGGCATTAAGAATTTTGAGATGAGGAGATAAAAGAAACTTGTAGGCTAAGTCACCTACTTTCATTGAATTCAGATATAAGGATCACAATATCTGGGGGATAACTTCTTATACTCCCCAAGAGATAAAGAACTTCTTTTGGGCCGTACTCGAATGAAAACCAAAACCTTGGTATCCAAAACACCGATTCTCACTTCTAAACTCATTGTTCTAAATCCTTAAAACAGGCGTGACTCCTGAGAAGTATTCTAGGAAAAGGGTCTTCCTTTTTTAAACAGAAATTTTCTTTTATTTTAGAGAGGGAATAATTATAAGATCAGAAAGGAAGATTCTTACTCGAGTATACCTCGAAGGTTGGGGAGGAATCTTACTAAAAAGTGCGAGATGTCCTCATCTCGCAAGGTAGAGGACAGCTCTTTTTCTTAAGATCCAATTTTATTATGGGTTCCTTATATTCTGGTCAACCCAACAGAACACTGGGATAAATATCCCTTATATAGAACTCATCATTAAATAACAATTCATTCAGATCATATCATTCATATCTTTAACATGATAAAGGTCCATTAGACCGAAAAGTTTCCTTCGGAACATTCCTCCCCACGAAAATTTCAGTCAAGCAAGTTCTCAATTTGACATCCCTTAACTTGATCTACCGGTCAAGTATTAACAGTAGCAATCTGACAGCACAATCCACTAATCTCATAGTGATTTGCTGAATTCGTTATCATCATTCTAGTTATGAATATCATCACAGGGACTCGTCCCATTCCCCCTCATTGTGGTTTCATTATATTTCAACTAATTTTTAAAAATCAACATTTTTTTTTCAATCAACATTTTAAATCAGCATTTTCAATCAGAATCCAAATCAATTCATCAATTCTCAAACAGAATTAAAAATCATATCAATCACATTCGAAATCATCATCTGGATAGCATTAACGCTTATGATTTACTCGTATATACTGTCAGTAAAGAGCTGCAGTATACTCTCGGTATATACGCGTAGTCACGATCCTTGGAATTATAAGGTAAATACTATCATGTCTAGGCCTCAAGCAAGTCAGGGATTCTATATAATTGCGGTACTTCCATCTGAAGAACCGATTACCAAATTATGAATTTCAGTTTGAATATCAAATTGTATGAATTATATCACACAATTATAACCTTTTGGTGTTTCTTGATAATTTTTTGACATATTTATCTTCTCAGTTGATCTTTATTAACCAAATGCTCTGATACCAACTGTAAGATCCATGTTCCCACCGAGCAACGGATTCGGGGTACTGACAGCGGAAGTAGCGCTTCTCGCGCGGGACAGGGGTCCCACACTCGGGGCCTCGCCCACGGATATCCGGATAAGAGACTAATCCGTCGGTTGTTCCAAAACCGAACCCGAAAAAACTTCCTTAACCGGAAAGCACGGGCGATCCACCAGGATAACTTTTTACTCTAACGTAGTCAAGATCATTTCTGATCGAGATGATCCAATTACATCTATAAGATACTTAGTCAGTTCAAGGAAGAAACTTGCACTTGGATCATTGGGATCAACGCTTTTTTCCCCATTCAAGAGGCACAGCCGTTGATTCCTATCCATAGAACAGTTACAGTCCGGGATTTATTTTTTTTCTATCGTAAAAACAAAAGTTTGAGTCTCGATTTACGGATCCATCAGTCCAGCCTAACCCCATCCAATCCCATGGGTTAGCCAATCGCCCAACCACTGTAGTGATGGGATCCAATTAAAAATTTGGTTAGGTTTTGTCCCGGGTACCAAGGAAAAGAGTTCCAAGGCCCCCTAGCCGGATGTTCATGCAAAATAAAACTAGTCACACCACTCACACACCCAATATGAAATTGCCTTTTCACAGATTCAACCAGTTTAAAACAATCCTTTAATAAAACCATGGTATCACTGATCACCATCTTCCAACTTATCCAGTTGATTCTTAATTTTTCCATCATTCCTTCATCAGAGTATTTATGGCATCATTGGCAACTAGGACGCTCACCACCTCAGGGGCCGTTTCTTAGTTCCTAGCCCTTAATACTCGACAATATAATCACTTATCAAGATGGACTCTCGTTGAAGATCAGCAAGATCAACCAACGGATCCATATAAGGAGCCATGGACTCATCCATTGAAGACCAGCAAGGTCAATCAACCAGATCCATGCTCGATTTCAGAAAACAACTCCAACTCTGTTCCAATATCTTCCTCGACGCACGCGTGGGTATCCTAGGCGACCCAGAGCCCGAGCACCGTATGGTCAGCACCCTCTAGGATCCTTCGCAGGTGACCTAGCGCTTCACTCATAGGCCGCTTCCTTGGCCCCTCATCCACCGTACCGGAAGCTCACCATTTTAATCGCACCAAGGCTGGTCAAGACCTCGGCCGACCTTGCTACGCGAGACGTCCTTCATTGACTCTCCGTCAGCAGTTGCAACATTATCAATTAGGTCTCACGACCTTAATCACAAGATAGTCACAATGCTCCCCCAGCAATCTTGACATAAAACAGTCATTTACAAACAGCATTTACAAACAGTTTACAATACAGTTTCTATTTTTACTTTCATTTTTCCACATTATCCCTCATCAATCCACATTACTTATTCCATATTCCATTTATATGTATACTCATCCCCTCACATCATTTTCCATCTCAACACTTCATATTCCTTCACATCACATATCGTATATTCACATTCATACATATATTCACATCTCCACATCCACATCCACATTCACATCCACACATCCACATCTACATCCATACATCTATTTTCACATCCACATCTACATGCACATTCATGCATCCACATCCATACATCCACATCTACATGCACATTCACATCCATACATCTACATCTATATGCGTACATTCTCATCTACATGCATACATCCACATCTCTATGCATACATCCACATCCACATCCACATTCATATTCTCCTCATACATCTACATCTACATGCATACATCTACATGCATACATCCACCTCCACATTCACATCCACATCTATACATCTACATCTACATGCATACATCCATCTCCACATCCACATCCACATCTACATCTACATACATACATCCACCTCCACATCCACATCCATATCTATACATCTACATCTACATGCATACATCCACATCCACATCTATACATCTACATCTACATGCCTACATCTACATCTCCATTCACATCCACATCTATACATCTACATCTACATGCATCCATCCACATCTCTATTTACATCCTCATCTATACATCTACTTCTACATGCATACATCCACATCTCCATGCATACATCCACCTCCACATTCACACTCACATCCATACATCTACATCTACATGCAAACATCCACATCTCCATGCATAATAAAATTCTTTTAATTAATCTAGGATGATAGTTCCTAGAATATGGTAGGAAGTCCTCTTTTTATGCTTTGAATGAATTTATTTTATGCGTAATTTCTATAAAAATTTTGCCATAGCTCCGCTACTATGACTTATAAATCTCAATTTTTTTCTAAGGGATAAAGCTTATCATTAAGAAAATAATTAGAATGGTCTCTAATTGGGTCATCAATCCATAATGGATTGAATCATCAATGTGCATAAACTAAAAGCATAGCAAAAAGCCATTAATTTGGCCTCAAGCATAGCTTAATCTTGGATTAAGGAAAAGCTTTATGAAAAGCTTCATTTGGATTGAGAATGAGTCATGAGTATGACCATTTCTTGAGTGAGAGAGAGAAATTACATAAAAACCATTAGAATTTAAACATAAATGGAAATTAACTTCTATAGCATTTATTAAATTATGTAACTCTTCACTACTATTCACCAATTAACTTCAATAGCATTTAAAAAACCATACCAATTAAACTTCTCAAGCTTGAGAGGGGTTGAGAAGAGAGAATCATTGAGTAATTATAGAAAAGATCAAAATTCAATATACTTACCTTATAATTTGCTTGATTCTTTATTCACGGTAGAGGCCCCCAACCAATCAATTGGTTTAGTATGTTGATGGAGCCACCAATGGGGATTGAAGAAAGAGAGAAGTGTCAAAAACTAGTGAATTATTAAAGAATTCACAGTTCTTAGCTTAGGTGGAGTAACAAGCATAAGACACTATATATTTTGGCTTAGATGGAGTAGAGTAACAAAGCATAAGACTCTATATATTTTGGCTTAGGTGGAGTAGAGTAACAAGGCATAAGACTCTATATATTTTGGCTTAGGTGGAGTAGAGTAACAAGGCATAAGACTCTATATATTTTGGCTTAGGTGGAGTAGAGTAACAAGGCATAAGACTCTATATATTTTGCAACAAGGGGAGGCTTCTATTTATAGGAAAATTTGAGCTCCTAACCAAACAAACTGATTCTAGAATTTTCCAAGTGAGTTTGGTCACTTTTTGACCATTTTTAGGTCAGTTAAGCTAACTTTTTGGAACTAGACTTGAATGAGGAGAGAGGAGAGATAAAATATCTCAATTTTTATGAGTTTAAAATTTATTCAAGCATGTGAAATATGCACCTCCTTTAAAGAATTCCCCTTCCTTACATATGTGTCATAATGGAATCATTTTAATATTGCTCATAGTTTTTTACTAATAAGCCTTGTACATTTTCAACTCTTCATCTTATGTGAGCATTTAAGGGACTCCCCTTCCTTACATATGTGTCATAATAAAATCATTATTCCCAAAATATCTCATATTTTTAATATTGCTCATATTTTTTTATTAATAAACCTTGTACATTTTCAACTCTTCATCTTATGTGAAATATGCACCTCCTTTAAAGAACTCTCCTTCCTTACATATGTGTCATAATGGAATCATTTTAATATTGCTCATAGTTTTTTACTAATAAACCTTGTACATTTTCAACTCTTCATCTTATGTGAGCATTTAAGGGACTCCCCTTCCTTACATATGTGTCATAATAAAATCATTATTTCCAAAATATCTCATATTTTTAATATAGTTTTTTTACTAATAAACCTTGTACATTTTCAACTCTTCACCTCATGTGAGCATTTACTCATTTTTGGGTATTTTCTTTTTACAATTTGGATTTATCTCCTCCCTACACAAGGATTGATGCTATTGGCTCACAGGAACCTTAATTAGACCATAGTCTAAAGATTTATGAAAATCTAGACCCTTAGGCTAAGGTTCTTTATACCTATTTCCAATTAATTCCAATTGCACATTGGAAAATTCTTTTTAAATTTCTGTTTCAGGGGTGTAAGATTCCTCCCCCAAACCCTTTTTGATGTCTAGTATCTTCTTCTATAATCAATCCCTCTTCAGAAATATAAAAGACTTGTTTCTAACTGTTTTAACCTAGAGAGAGAAAATATTCTAGAGAGAGAATATTCAGATTTTTAATATTTTTGGATAGAAAATTATCTCATCCTATTAAAATAAGTTTCCCTAAAACAGAAATTCAAAAAGAACTTTCCAATGTGCAATTGGAATTAATTGGAAATGTGTATAAAGGACCTTAGTCTAAGGGTCTAGATTTTCAGAAATTTTTGGATTATGGTCCAATTAAGGTTCCTATGGGCCAATAGCATCAATCCATGTGTAGGGAGGAGATAAATCTAATTTGAAAAAGAAGATACCCAAAAATGAGTAAATGCTCACATAAGATGAAGAGTTGAAAATGTACAAGGTTTATTAGTAAAAAATTATGAGCAATATTAAAAGTATGACATATGTAAGGAAGGGGAGTTCTTTAAAGGAGGTGCATATTTCACATAAGATGAAGAGTTGAAAATGTACAAGGTTTATTAGTAAAAAACTATGAGCAATATTAAAAATATGACATATGTAAGGAAGGGGAGTTCTTTAAAGGAGGTGCATATTTCACATGCTTGAATGAGTTGTAAACTCATAAAAATTGAGATATTTCATCTCTCCTCTCTCCTCATTTAAGTCTAGTTCCAAAAAGTTAGCTTAACTGACCTAAAAATGGTCAAATATTGACCAAACTGATTTAGAAAATTCTAGAATCAGTTTGTTTGGTTAGGAGCTCAATTTTTCCTATAAATAGAAGCCTCCCCCTTGTTGAAAAATAGATAGTGTTTATGCATCGTTACTCTACTCCACCTAAGCCAAGAACTGTGAATTCCTTTAATAATTCACTAGTTTTTGGAGCTTCCCTCTTTCTTCAATCCCCATTAGTGACTCCATCAACATACTTAACCAATTGATTGGTTGGGGGCCTCTACCGTGAACAAAGAATCAAGCAAGTTGTAAGGTAATTAGTGAATATTCATCTTTCTATAATTTCTCAATGTTTCTCTCTTCTCAACCCCTCTCAAGCTTGAGAAGTTTAATTGGTATGGTTTTTTTTTAAATGCTATTGAAGTTTGAATAGTAGTGAAGAGTTACATAATTTAATAAATGCTATTGAAGTTAATTTTCATTTATGTTTAAATTCTAATGATTCTTATGTAAATTCTCTCTCTCACTCAAGAAATGGTCATACTCATGACCCATTCTCAATCCAAATCAAGCTTTTCATAAAGCTTTTCCTTAACCCAAGATAAAGCTATGCTTGAGGCCAAATTAATGGCTTTTTCTTATGCTTTTAGTTTATGTATATTGATGATTCAATCCATTATGGATTAAGGATCCAATTAGAGAATCATTTTAATTATTTCCTTAATGATAAGCTTTATCCCTTAGAAAAATTGAGATTTATCAGTCATAGCAGCGGAGCTATGGCAAAATTTTTATAAAAATTATGCATAAAAAAATTTTCATTCAAAGCATAAAAAGAGGACTTCCTACCATATTCTAGGAATCATCATCCTAGATTAATTGAAAGAATTTCATTATAATCATGGAGAAATTGAATTTTAATATTATGCATAAAGAAAAAAAATTTATATCAAAAGTGTTATTTTTACCATTTTTATTTTCATGCATAGAAGTATGCATAATGGATAAATTTTTATATCAAAAGTGTTACTTTTATCATTTTTATTTCATACATAAAAGTATGCATAAAAGAAAATTTTTATATCAAAAGTGTTACTTTTATCATTTTTAATTTTCATGCATAGAAGTATGCATAAAGGAAAATTTTTATATCAAAAGTGTTACTTTAATCATTTTTAATTTTCATGCATAGAAGTATGCATAAAGGAAAAATTTTTATATCAAAAGTGTTACTTTTATCATATTGGATTTCATGCATATAGGTATGCATAAAAGATATTCTTTTTATACTAAAAGTATGATTTTTCTCATAAATGGATTTTATGCTTAACTTAGATGCATAAGAGAAATTCTTTTATTCTAAAAGTATAATTCCCTACCAAATTGAAATCATGCATAAGAAGATGCATAAAAGATTGATTTTAATTTCGAAAGTGTTAGTCTCCTTAAATGGAATTTATGTATAAATAAATGTGTAGAGAAATCTTATATCAAATAAAAGAATTCTCTTTAAAAAAAAAAAGATATGAAATGTGATAAGATGTGATAAGAGGTGTATGAGATGTGATAAGAATTGATAAGATGCGTATGGAAAGTGATAGGATGTGATAAGAGGTGTGATAAGAGGTGATAAGATGCTTATGAAATAAGTTAGGATGTGATAAGATGAATTAAGATGTGTATGGGGGGATGAGGTAAGAAGTGTATGTGATAGGATAAGATATATATGAGTTGTGATAGAGCGAGAATGGATGTGATGTAAAAGATTAGATGTGAAAGTATATGGGGTTATATAAATGGGAATGTGAAAATGGATGTATGTATGTGGATGTGTGGATATGGAGATGGGAGTGTGGATGTATGAACATGAAAATGGATATATGCATGAAGATGTATATGCATAGATGTAAATGTGGATGTAGATGTGGATGTAGATGTGAATGTGGAATGTGGATGTATAGATGTGGATGTATGGGAATGTGGATGTGGATGTATGTGAATGTGAATGTAGATGTGGATGTATAGATGTGAATGTGGAATGTGGATGTGGATGTATGTATGTATGTGGATGTAGATGTGGATGTATGGATGTGTATGTATGAATGTGGATATGGGATGTGGATGTATAAATGAGGATGTGAAAATGGAGGTAAGCATGTAGATGTGGATGCATGTATGTGAATGTGAATGTAGATGTGAATGTGGAATGTGGATGTATAGATGTGGATGTATGGGAATGTGGATGTGGATGTATGGGAATGTGAATGTAGATGTGGATGTATAGATGTGAATGTGGAATGTGGATGTGGATGTATGTATGTATGTGGATGTAGATGTGGATATATGGATGTGTATGTATGAATGTGGATATGGGATGTGGATGCATAAATGAGGATGTGAAAATGGAGATAAGCATGTAGATGTGGATGTATGGATGTGAATGTGGATGTGGATGTGGATGTATGGATGTGGATATGGATGTGAATATATGTTATGTGATGTGAAGGAATCTGAAGTGAAGAGATGGAAAAGGAGGTGATTGGATGAGTACACATATACATGGAATGTGGAATAAGTAATGTGGATTAATGAGGGATAATGTGGAAAAATGAGAGTTAATATAGAAACTGTATTTGTAAACTGTTTGTAAATGCTGTTTGTAAATGGCTGTTTTATGTCAAGAATGCTGGGGAAGCATTTTGACCGTCTTGTGATTAAGGTCGTGGAGACCTAACTGATAAAGTTGCAACTGCTGACGGAGAGTCAATGGAGGACGTCTCGCGTAGCAAGGTCGACCGAGGTCTTGACCAGCCTCGGTTCGATTAAAATGGTGAGCTTCCGGTACGGTGGATGAGGGACCAAGGAAGCGGCCTATGAGTGAAGCGCTAGGTCACCTGCGAAGGATCCTAGAGGGTGCTGACCATACGGTGCTCGGGCTCTGGGTCGCCTAGGATACCCACGCGTGCGTCGAGGAAGATATTGGAACAAGGAGTAAGAGTTGTTTTGTGAAACCGGGCATGGATCTGGTTGACTGACCTTGCTGGTCCTCAACGGATGAGTCCATGGCTCTTTTATATGGATCTGTTGGTTGATCTTGCTGATCTTCAACGAGAGTCCATCTTGATAAGTGATTATATTGCCGAGTATTATGGGCTAGGAACTATGGAAACGGCCTCTGTGTGGACAGGTGGTGAGCGTTCTAGTTGCCAATGATGCCATAGATACTCTGATGAAGGAATGATGGGAAATTATGAATCAACTGGATAAATTGGGAGATTGTGATCAGTGGTACTATGGTTTCATTAAAGGATTGTTTTAAAGTTAGCTGATGCTAAGAAAAAGGCAATTTTCATATTGGGTGTGTAAGTGGTGTGGCTAGTTTTATGTTTGCATGAAATTCCGGCTAGGGGGCCTTGGAACTCTTTTCCTTGGTACCCGGGACAAAACCTAACCAAATTCCAAATTGGATCCCATCACTACAGTGGTTGGGCGGTTGGCTAACCCATGGGATCGGATGGGGTTAGGCTGGACTGATGGATCCATAAATCGAGACTCAACTTTGTTTTTACGATAGATAAAGTAAATCCCGGATAGAAATTGTTCTATGGATAGGAATCAACGGCTGTGCCTCTTGATGGGGAAAAAAGCGTTGATCCCAATGATCCAAGTGCAAGTTTCTACCTTGAATTGACCAAGTACCGTTAAAGGTGCAGTCAGATCAGTTGATCCGTAATGATCTTGACTACGTTAGAGTAAAGAGTTATCCTGGTGGAATCGCCCATGCTTTCCGAGTAAAGGAAGTTTTTCCAGTTTCAGTTTTGGACAAACCGACGGATTAGTCTCTTGTCCGGATATCCGTGGGCGAGGCCCCGAGTGTGAGACCCCTACCCACGCATGATGTGCTACTTCCGCTGCTAGTACCCCGAATCCGTTGATCGGTGTGGGAACAGGGGGATCTAACAGTTGGTATCAGAGCATTTGGCTAATAAAGATCAACTGAGAAACCAAATATGTCAAAAATTTATCAAGAAGCACAAAAAAAAGTTGTAATTGTGTGATATAATTCATACAATTTGATATTCAAACTGAAATTCGTAAATTGGTAATTGGGTCTTCAGATGGAAGTACCGCAATTATATAGAATCCCTGACTTGCTTGAGGCCTAGACATGATGGTATTTACCTTATAATTCCAAGGGCCGTGACTACCGTATATACTGAGAGTATAACTGCAGCTCTTTACTGACAGTATATACGAGTAAATCTAAGACTTGAAATTATAAGCGTTAATGCTATCCAGATGATGATTTCGAATGTGGTTGATATGATTTTTAGTTCTGTTTGGAAACCGATGAATTGATTTGGATTTTGATTGAAAAATGATGATCCCTGAAAATGGATTGAAATGTAATAAGCTGAGCGAAACCACAAGGTGGATGATTGGGACGAGTCCCTGTAATGATAAATGATGAAAATGATTCAGCAAATCACTATGAGATTAGTGGATTGTGCTGTCAAATTGCTACTGTTAACACTTGACCGTTAGATCAAGTTAAGGGATGACAAATTGAGAACTTACTTGACTGAAATTCCCGTGGAGGAATGCTCAGAAGGAAATTTTTCGGTCCAATGGACCTTTATCATGTTAAAGATATGAATGATATGATCTGAATGAATTGTTATTTAATGATGAGTTCTAAGGGATATTTATCCCAGTATTCTGTTGGGTTGATCAGAATATAAGGAACCCCAGAATAAAATTGGATCTTAAGAAAAAGAGTTGTCCTCTACTTTATGAGATGAGGACATCTCGCACTTTTTAAGTGGGGTAGAATGTAAGATTCTCCCCCAGCCTTCGAGGTATACAGGAGTAAGAATCTCCCTTTTTGATCTTATAATTATTCCCTCTCTAAAATAAAAGAAAGATTCTGTTTAAAAAAAGGAAGAACCTTTTTCCTGAATACTTCTCAAGAGTCCCACCTGTTTTAAGGATTCAGAACAACGAGTTCAGAAGTGAGAATCGATGTTTTGGATATCAAGGTTTTGGTCTCGAGTACGACCCAAAAGAAGTTCTTTATCTCTTGGGAAGTATAAGAAGTTATCTCCCAGATATTGTGGACCAAAGAAAGTAGGTGATTTAACTTACGAACTTCTTTTATCTCCTCATCTCAAAGTTCTTAATGCCTTCTATAGAAAATTGTGCCAAACCCAAATCATGGAAAGACGGTAAAACTTCAGTGGCAAGCTACCGTTGGCTTCTAAGTTACGCTAGCTCCTTCCTTTATATAAGTCGTAACTTTTACTTGTCGCTCACAGTAATCTTACTCCCATCGATCTCCTTTCTTCCTAATCTCCTTCATGGCTTGGCAACAAGAATTAGTTTTATCCATAATGATTCCTCACCTTCAAGACGCAAGTGAGTCTGTGAAGAAGGATTTTATAGAACAGTATGAGCGCTCACTTTTCCCTCACTTGGGAACTTCTGTAGCGCAAACCAAATGGCGGACCTATCAAGACATAACTAGGATAACACCCTGGGGTCAGCAGCACTTCCGTAACAATGTCCGCTTGGCCATGGTTATTGAAGCTTTGGGTTTGGGTCCCCGATACTACTGCGTCATGAGATCAAGACATCCTGGGTTTTCTGAGCGGGTCTTCTTACTGGCGTGTTTTCTTCCTCATGAGAAGATATGCCTTTACCCCGTTTTTGGCTTGCCTCTCAGAGGTCCTTTTGTTAGAACACCTCATACCACTGAGATAGGCGCAGCAATAACCCACAGAATCATTCCCATAGATGAGTTACCTTATACTTGTGCAGCTTGTGAGGACTGCTTTTGTGACCATATGATGGACGGGCTTATGGAAGTGTAAAGAGTTCCTCTATCTTTACTGTATAAGTTCCGAGAATGAATAAAGTTTAAATCTTGTTCGTATTTTGAATCTTGCTCTCCTTAAGACTTATCTTGGTGGTTAATCTTGATTACAATTTTTCTCTAAGTCTCATATTCGTGAATCTTGCGAAATTATCACAAGTTGCGAGATGAGGACATCTCGCGTTTTTTAAGTGGGGTAGAATGTAAGATTCCTCCCCCAAACCCTTTTTGATGTCTAGTATCTTCTTCTATAATCAATCCCTCTTCAGAAATATAAAAGACTTGTTTCTAACTGTTTTAACCTAGAGAGAGAAAATATTCTAGAGAGAGAATATTCAGATTTTTAATATTTTTGGATAGAAAATTATCTCATCCTATTAAAATAAGTTTCCCTAAAACAGAAATTCAAAAAGAACTTTCCAATGTGCAATTGGAATTAATTGGAAATGTGTATAAAGGACCTTAGTCTAAGGGTCTAGATTTTCAGAAATTTTTGGATTATGGTCCAATTAAGGTTCCTATGGGCCAATAGCATCAATCCATGTGTAGGGAGGAGATAAATCTAATTTGAAAAAGAAGATACCCAAAAATGAGTAAATGCTCACATAAGATAAAGAGTTGAAAATGTACAAGGTTTATTAGTAAAAAATTATGAGCAATATTAAAAGTATGACATATGTAAGGAAGGGGAGTTCTTTAAAGGAGGTGCATATTTCACATAAGATGAAGAGTTGAAAATGTACAAGGTTTATTAGTAAAAAACTATGAGCAATATTAAAAATATGACATATGTAAGGAAGGGGAGTTCTTTAAAGGAGGTGCATATTTCACATGCTTGAATGAGTTTTAAACTCATAAAAATTGAGATATTTCATCTCTCCTCTCTCCTCATTTAAGTCTAGTTCCAAAAAGTTAGCTTAACTGACCTAAAAATGGTCAAATATTGACCAAACTGATTTAGAAAATTCTAGAATCAGTTTGTTTGGTTAGGAGCTCAATTTTTCCTATAAATAGAAGCCTCCCCCTTGTTGAAAAATAGATAGTGTTTATGCATCGTTACTCTACTCCACCTAAGCCAAGAACTGTGAATTCCTTTAATAATTCACTAGTTTTTGGAGCTTCCCTCTTTCTTCAATCCCCATTAGTGACTCCATCAACATACTTAACCAATTGATTGGTTGGGGGCCTCTACCGTGAACAAAAAATCAAGCAAGTTGTAAGGTAATTAGTGAATATTCATCTTTCTATAATTTCTCAATGTTTCTCTCTTCTCAACCCCTCTCAAGCTTGAGAAGTTTAATTGGTATGGTTTTTTTTAAATGCTATTGAAGTTTGAATAGTAGTGAAGAGTTACATAATTTAATAAATGCTATTGAAGTTAATTTTCATTTATGTTTAAATTCTAATGATTCTTATGTAAATTCTCTCTCTCACTCAAGAAATGGTCATACTCATGACCCATTCTCAATCCAAATCAAGCTTTTCATAAAGCTTTTCCTTAACCCAAGATAAAGCTATGCTTGAGGCCAAATTAATGGCTTTTTCTTATGCTTTTAGTTTATGTATATTGATGATTCAATCCATTATGGATTAAGGATCCAATTAGAGAATCATTTTAATTATTTCCTTAATGATAAGCTTTATCCCTTAGAAAAATTGAGATTTATCAGTCATAGCAGCGGAGCTATGGCAAAATTTTTATAAAAATTATGCATAAAAAAATTTTCATTCAAAGCATAAAAAGAGGACTTCCTACCATATTCTAGGAATCATCATCCTAGATTAATTGAAAGAATTTCATTATAATCATGGAGAAATTGAATTTTAATATTATGCATAAAGAAAAAAAATTTATATCAAAAGTGTTATTTTTACCATTTTTATTTTCATGCATAGAAGTATGCATAATGGATAAATTTTTATATCAAAAGTGTTACTTTTATCATTTTTATTTCATACATAAAAGTATGCATAAAAGAAAATTTTTATATCAAAAGTGTTACTTTTATCATTTTTAATTTTCATGCATAGAAGTATGCATAAAGGAAAATTTTTATATCAAAAGTGTTACTTTAATCATTTTTAATTTTCATGCATAGAAGTATGCATAAAGGAAAAATTTTTATATCAAAAGTGTTACTTTTATCATATTGGATTTCATGCATATAGGTATGCATAAAAGATATTCTTTTTATACTAAAAGTATGATTTTTCTCATAAATGGATTTTATGCTTAACTTAGATGCATAAGAGAAATTCTTTTATTCTAAAAGTATAATTCCCTACCAAATTGAAATCATGCATAAGAAGATGCATAAAAGATTGATTTTAATTTCGAAAGTGTTAGTCTCCTTAAATGGAATTTATGTATAAATAAATGTGTAGAGAAATCTTATATCAAATAAAAGAATTCTCTTTAAAAAAAAAAAGATATGAAATGTGATAAGATGTGATAAGAGGTGTATGAGATGTGATAAGAATTGATAAGATGCGTATGGAAAGTGATAGGATGTGATAAGAGGTGTGATAAGAGGTGATAAGATGCTTATGAAATAAGTTAGGATGTGATAAGATGAATTAAGATGTGTATGGGGGGATGAGGTAAGAAGTGTATGTGATAGGATAAGATATATATGAGTTGTGATAGAGCGAGAATGGATGTGATGTAAAAGATTAGATGTGAAAGTATATGGGGTTATATAAATGGGAATGTGAAAATGGATGTATGTATGTGGATGTGTGGATATGGAGATGGGAGTGTGGATGTATGAACATGAAAATGGATATATGCATGAAGATGTATATGCATAGATGTAAATGTGGATGTAGATGTGGATGTAGATGTGAATGTGGAATGTGGATGTATAGATGTGGATGTATGGGAATGTGGATGTGGATGTATGTGAATGTGAATGTAGATGTGGATGTATAGATGTGAATGTGGAATGTGGATGTGGATGTATGTATGTATGTGGATGTAGATGTGGATGTATGGATGTGTATGTATGAATGTGGATATGGGATGTGGATGTATAAATGAGGATGTGAAAATGGAGGTAAGCATGTAGATGTGGATGCATGTATGTGAATGTGAATGTAGATGTGAATGTGGAATGTGGATGTATAGATGTGGATGTATGGGAATGTGGATGTGGATGTATGGGAATGTGAATGTAGATGTGGATGTATAGATGTGAATGTGGAATGTGGATGTGGATGTATGTATGTATGTGGATGTAGATGTGGATATATGGATGTGTATGTATGAATGTGGATATGGGATGTGGATGCATAAATGAGGATGTGAAAATGGAGATAAGCATGTAGATGTGGATGTATGGATGTGAATGTGGATGTGGATGTGGATGTATGGATGTGGATATGGATGTGAATATATGTTATGTGATGTGAAGGAATCTGAAGTGAAGAGATGGAAAAGGAGGTGATTGGATGAGTACACATATACATGGAATGTGGAATAAGTAATGTGGATTAATGAGGGATAATGTGGAAAAATGAGAGTTAATATAGAAACTGTATTTGTAAACTGTTTGTAAATGCTGTTTGTAAATGGCTGTTTTATGTCAAGAATGCTGGGGAAGCATTTTGACCGTCTTGTGATTAAGGTCGTGGAGACCTAACTGATAAAGTTGCAACTGCTGACGGAGAGTCAATGGAGGACGTCTCGCGTAGCAAGGTCGACCGAGGTCTTGACCAGCCTCGGTTCGATTAAAATGGTGAGCTTCCGGTACGGTGGATGAGGGACCAAGGAAGCGGCCTATGAGTGAAGCGCTAGGTCACCTGCGAAGGATCCTAGAGGGTGCTGACCATACGGTGCTCGGGCTCTGGGTCGCCTAGGATACCCACGCGTGCGTCGAGGAAGATATTGGAACAAGGAGTAAGAGTTGTTTTGTGAAACCGGGCATGGATCTGGTTGACTGACCTTGCTGGTCCTCAACGGATGAGTCCATGGCTCTTTTATATGGATCTGTTGGTTGATCTTGCTGATCTTCAACGAGAGTCCATCTTGATAAGTGATTATATTGCCGAGTATTATGGGCTAGGAACTATGGAAACGGCCTCTGTGTGGACAGGTGGTGAGCGTTCTAGTTGCCAATGATGCCATAGATACTCTGATGAAGGAATGATGGGAAATTATGAATCAACTGGATAAATTGGGAGATTGTGATCAGTGGTACTATGGTTTCATTAAAGGATTGTTTTAAAGTTAGCTGATGCTAAGAAAAAGGCAATTTTCATATTGGGTGTGTAAGTGGTGTGGCTAGTTTTATGTTTGCATGAAATTCCGGCTAGGGGGCCTTGGAACTCTTTTCCTTGGTACCCGGGACAAAACCTAACCAAATTCCAAATTGGATCCCATCACTACAGTGGTTGGGCGGTTGGCTAACCCATGGGATCGGATGGGGTTAGGCTGGACTGATGGATCCATAAATCGAGACTCAACTTTGTTTTTACGATAGATAAAGTAAATCCCGGATAGAAATTGTTCTATGGATAGGAATCAACGGCTGTGCCTCTTGATGGGGAAAAAAGCGTTGATCCCAATGATCCAAGTGCAAGTTTCTACCTTGAATTGACCAAGTACCGTTAAAGGTGCAGTCAGATCAGTTGATCCGTAATGATCTTGACTACGTTAGAGTAAAGAGTTATCCTGGTGGAATCGCCCATGCTTTCCGAGTAAAGGAAGTTTTTCCAGTTTCAGTTTTGGACAAACCGACGGATTAGTCTCTTGTCCGGATATCCGTGGGCGAGGCCCCGAGTGTGAGACCCCTACCCACGCATGATGTGCTACTTCCGCTGCTAGTACCCCGAATCCGTTGATCGGTGTGGGAACAGGGGGATCTAACAGTTGGTATCAGAGCATTTGGCTAATAAAGATCAACTGAGAAACCAAATATGTCAAAAATTTATCAAGAAGCACAAAAAAAAGTTGTAATTGTGTGATATAATTCATACAATTTGATATTCAAACTGAAATTCGTAAATTGGTAATTGGGTCTTCAGATGGAAGTACCGCAATTATATAGAATCCCTGACTTGCTTGAGGCCTAGACATGATGGTATTTACCTTATAATTCCAAGGGCCGTGACTACCGTATATACTGAGAGTATAACTGCAGCTCTTTACTGACAGTATATACGAGTAAATCTAAGACTTGAAATTATAAGCGTTAATGCTATCCAGATGATGATTTCGAATGTGGTTGATATGATTTTTAGTTCTGTTTGGAAACCGATGAATTGATTTGGATTCTGATTGAAAAATGATGATCCCTGAAAATGGATTGAAATGTAATAAGCTGAGCGAAACCACAAGGTGGATGATTGGGACGAGTCCCTGTAATGATAAATGATGAAAATGATTCAGCAAATCACTATGAGATTAGTGGATTGTGCTGTCAAATTGCTACTGTTAACACTTGACCGTTAGATCAAGTTAAGGGATGACAAATTGAGAACTTACTTGACTGAAATTCCCGTGGAGGAATGCTCAGAAGGAAATTTTTCGGTCCAATGGACCTTTATCATGTTAAAGATATGAATGATATGATCTGAATGAATTGTTATTTAATGATGAGTTCTAAGGGATATTTATCCCAGTATTCTGTTGGGTTGACCAGAATATAAGGAACCCCAGAATAAAATTGGATCTTAAGAAAAAGAGTTGTCCTCTACTTTATGAGATGAGGACATCTCGCACTTTTTAAGTGGGGTAGAATGTAAGATTCTCCCCCAGCCTTCGAGGTATACAGGAGTAAGAATCTCCCTTTTTGATCTTATAATTATTCCCTCTCTAAAATAAAAGAAAGATTCTGTTTAAAAAAAGGAAGAACCTTTTTCCTGAATACTTCTCAAGAGTCCCACCTGTTTTAAGGATTCAGAACAACGAGTTCAGAAGTGAGAATCGATGTTTTGGATATCAAGGTTTTGGTCTCGAGTACGACCCAAAAGAAGTTCTTTATCTCTTGGGAAGTATAAGAAGTTATCTCCCAGATATTGTGGACCAAAGAAAGTAGGTGATTTAACTTACGAACTTCTTTTATCTCCTCATCTCAAAGTTCTTAATGCCTTCTATAGAAAATTGTGCCAAACCCAAATCATGGAAAGACGGTAAAACTTCAGTGGCAAGCTACCGTTGGCTTCTAAGTTACGCTAGCTCCTTCCTTTATATAAGTCGTAACTTTTACTTGTCGCTCACAGTAATCTTACTCCCATCGATCTCCTTTCTTCCTAATCTCCTTCATGGCTTGGCAACAAGAATTAGTTTTATCCATAATGATTCCTCACCTTCAAGACGCAAGTGAGTCTGTGAAGAAGGATTTTATAGAACAGTATGAGCGCTCACTTTTCCCTCACTTGGGAACTTCTGTAGCGCAAACCAAATGGCGGACCTATCAAGACATAACTAGGATAACACCCTGGGGTCAGCAGCACTTCCGTAACAATGTCCGCTTGGCCATGGTTATTGAAGCTTTGGGTTTGGGTCCCCGATACTACTGCGTCATGAGATCAAGACATCCTGGGTTTTCTGAGCGGGTCTTCTTACTGGCGTGTTTTCTTCCTCATGAGAAGATATGCCTTTACCCCGTTTTTGGCTTGCCTCTCAGAGGTCCTTTTGTTAGAACACCTCATACCACTGAGATAGGCGCAGCAATAACCCACAGAATCATTCCCATAGATGAGTTACCTTATACTTGTGCAGCTTGTGAGGACTGCTTTTGTGACCATATGATGGACGGGCTTATGGAAGTGTAAAGAGTTCCTCTATCTTTACTGTATAAGTTCCGAGAATGAATAAAGTTTAAATCTTGTTCGTATTTTGAATCTTGCTCTCCTTAAGACTTATCTTGGTGGTTAATCTTGATTACAATTTTTCTCTAAGTCTCATATTCGTGAATCTTGCGAAATTATCACAAGTTGCGAGATGAGGACATCTCGCGTTTTTTAAGTGGGGTAGAATGTAAGATTCCTCCCCCAAACCCTTTTTGATGTCTAGTATCTTCTTCTATAATCAATCCCTCTTCAGAAATATAAAAGACTTGTTTCTAACTGTTTTAACCTAGAGAGAGAAAATATTCTAGAGAGAGAATATTCAGATTTTTAATATTTTTGGATAGAAAATTATCTCATCCTATTAAAATAAGTTTCCCTAAAACAGAAATTCAAAAAGAACTTTCCAATGTGCAATTGGAATTAATTGGAAATGTGTATAAAGGACCTTAGTCTAAGGGTCTAGATTTTCAGAAATTTTTGGATTATGGTCCAATTAAGGTTCCTATGGGCCAATAGCATCAATCCATGTGTAGGGAGGAGATAAATCTAATTTGAAAACGAAGATACCCAAAAATGAGTAAATGCTCACATAAGATGAAGAGTTGAAAATGTACAAGGTTTATTAGTAAAAAATTATAAGCAATATTAAAAGTATGACATATGTAAGGAAGGGGAGTTCTTTAAAGGAGGTGCATATTTCACATAAGATGAAGAGTTGAAAATGTACAAGGTTTATTAGTAAAAAACTATGAGCAATATTAAAAATATGACATATGTAAGGAAGGGGAGTTCTTTAAAGGAGGTGCATATTTCACATGCTTGAATGAGTTTTAAACTCATAAAAATTGAGATATTTCATCTCTCCTCTCTCCTCATTTAAGTCTAGTTCCAAAAAGTTAGCTTAACTGACCTAAAAATGGTCAAATATTGACCAAACTGATTTAGAAAATTCTAGAATCAGTTTGTTTGGTTAGGAGCTCAATTTTTCCTATAAATAGAAGCCTCCCCCTTGTTGAAAAATAGATAGTGTTTATGCATCGTTACTCTACTCCACCTAAGCCAAGAACTGTGAATTCCTTTAATAATTCACTAGTTTTTGGAGCTTCCCTCTTTCTTCAATCCCCATTAGTGACTCCATCAACATACTTAACCAATTGATTGGTTGGGGGCCTCTACCGTGAACAAAGAATCAAGCAAGTTGTAAGGTAATTAGTGAATATTCATCTTTCTATAATTTCTCAATGTTTCTCTCTTCTCAACCCCTCTCAAGCTTGAGAAGTTTAATTGGTATGGTTTTTTTTTAAATGCTATTGAAGTTTGAATAGTAGTGAAGAGTTACATAATTTAATAAATGCTATTGAAGTTAATTTTCATTTATGTTTAAATTCTAATGATTCTTATGTAAATTCTCTCTCTCACTCAAGAAATGGTCATACTCATGACCCATTCTCAATCCAAATCAAGCTTTTCATAAAGCTTTTCCTTAACCCAAGATAAAGCTATGCTTGAGGCCAAATTAATGGCTTTTTCTTATGCTTTTAGTTTATGTATATTGATGATTCAATCCATTATGGATTAAGGATCCAATTAGAGAATCATTTTAATTATTTCCTTAATGATAAGCTTTATCCCTTAGAAAAATTGAGATTTATCAGTCATAGCAGCGGAGCTATGGCAAAATTTTTATAAAAATTATGCATAAAAAAATTTTCATTCAAAGCATAAAAAGAGGACTTCCTACCATATTCTAGGAATCATCATCCTAGATTAATTGAAAGAATTTCATTATAATCATGGAGAAATTGAATTTTAATATTATGCATAAAGAAAAAAATTTTATATCAAAAGTGTTATTTTTACCATTTTTATTTTCATGCATAGAAGTATGCATAATGGATAAATTTTTATATCAAAAGTGTTACTTTTATCATTTTTATTTCATACATAAAAGTATGCATAAAAGAAAATTTTTATATCAAAAGTGTTACTTTTATCATTTTTAATTTTCATGCATAGAAGTATGCATAAAGGAAAATTTTTATATCAAAAGTGTTACTTTAATCATTTTTAATTTTCATGCATAGAAGTATGCATAAAGGAAAAATTTTTATATCAAAAGTGTTACTTTTATCATATTGGATTTCATGCATATAGGTATGCATAAAAGATATTCTTTTTATACTAAAAGTATGATTTTTCTCATAAATGGATTTTATGCTTAACTTAGATGCATAAGAGAAATTCTTTTATTCTAAAAGTATAATTCCCTACCAAATTGAAATCATGCATAAGAAGATGCATAAAAGATTGCTTTTAATATTGAAAGTGTTAGTCTCCTTAAATGGAATTTATGTATAAATAAATGTGTAGAGAAATCTTATATCAAATAAAAGAATTCTCTTTTAAAAAAAAAAAGATATGAAATGTGATAAGATGTGATAAGAGGTGTATGAGATGTGATAAGAATTGATAAGATGCGTATGGAAAGTGATAGGATGTGATAAGAGGTGTGATAAGAGGTGATAAGATGCTTATGAAATAAGTTAGGATGTGATAAGATGAATTAAGATGTGTATGGGGGGATGAGGTAGGAAGTGTATGTGATAGGATAAGATATATATGAGTTGTGATAGAGCGAGAATGGATGTGATGTAAAAGATTAGATGTGAAAGTATATGGGGTTATATAAATGGGAATGTGAAAATGGATGTATGTATGTGGATGTGTGGATATGGAGATGGGAGTGTGGATGTATGAACATGAAAATGGATATATGCATGAAGATGTATATGCATAGATGTAAATGTGGATGTAGATGTGGATGTAGATGTGAATGTGGAATGTGGATGTATAGATGTGGATGTATGGGAATGTGGATGTGGATGTATGTGAATGTGAATGTAGATGTGGATGTATAGATGTGAATGTGGAATGTGGATGTGGATGTATGTATGTATGTGGATGTAGATGTGGATGTATGGATGTGTATGTATGAATGTGGATATGGGATGTGGATGTATAAATGAGGATGTGAAAATGGAGGTAAGCATGTAGATGTGGATGCATGTATGTGAATGTGAATGTAGATGTGAATGTGGAATGTGGATGTATAGATGTGGATGTATGGGAATGTGGATGTGGATGTATGGGAATGTGAATGTAGATGTGGATGTATAGATGTGAATGTGGAATGTGGATGTGGATGTATGTATGTATGTGGATGTAGATGTGGATATATGGATGTGTATGTATGAATGTGGATATGGGATGTGGATGCATAAATGAGGATGTGAAAATGGAGATAAGCATGTAGATGTGGATGTATGGATGTGAATGTGGATGTGGATGTGGATGTATGGATGTGGATATGGATGTGAATATATGTTATGTGATGTGAAGGAATCTGAAGTGAAGAGATGGAAAAGGAGGTGATTGGATGAGTACACATATACATGGAATGTGGAATAAGTAATGTGGATTAATGAGGGATAATGTGGAAAAATGAGAGTTAATATAGAAACTGTATTTGTAAACTGTTTGTAAATGCTGTTTGTAAATGGCTGTTTTATGTCAAGAATGCTGGGGAAGCATTTTGACCGTCTTGTGATTAAGGTCGTGGAGACCTAACTGATAAAGTTGCAACTGCTGACGGAGAGTCAATGGAGGACGTCTCGCGTAGCAAGGTCGACCGAGGTCTTGACCAGCCTCGGTTCGATTAAAATGGTGAGCTTCCGGTACGGTGGATGAGGGACCAAGGAAGCGGCCTATGAGTGAAGCGCTAGGTCACCTGCGAAGGATCCTAGAGGGTGCTGACCATACGGTGCTCGGGCTCTGGGTCGCCTAGGATACCCACGCGTGCGTCGAGGAAGATATTGGAACAAGGAGTAAGAGTTGTTTTGTGAAACCGGGCATGGATCTGGTTGACTGACCTTGCTGGTCCTCAACGGATGAGTCCATGGCTCTTTTATATGGATCTGTTGGTTGATCTTGCTGATCTTCAACGAGAGTCCATCTTGATAAGTGATTATATTGCCGAGTATTATGGGCTAGGAACTATGGAAACGGCCTCTGTGTGGACAGGTGGTGAGCGTTCTAGTTGCCAATGATGCCATAGATACTCTGATGAAGGAATGATGGGAAATTATGAATCAACTGGATAAATTGGGAGATTGTGATCAGTGGTACTATGGTTTCATTAAAGGATTGTTTTAAAGTTAGCTGATGCTAAGAAAAAGGCAATTTTCATATTGGGTGTGTAAGTGGTGTGGCTAGTTTTATGTTTGCATGAAATTCCGGCTAGGGGGCCTTGGAACTCTTTTCCTTGGTACCCGGGACAAAACCTAACCAAATTCCAAATTGGATCCCATCACTACAGTGGTTGGGCGGTTGGCTAACCCATGGGATCGGATGGGGTTAGGCTGGACTGATGGATCCATAAATCGAGACTCAACTTTGTTTTTACGATAGATAAAGTAAATCCCGGATAGAAATTGTTCTATGGATAGGAATCAACGGCTGTGCCTCTTGATGGGGAAAAAAGCGTTGATCCCAATGATCCAAGTGCAAGTTTCTACCTTGAATTGACCAAGTACCGTTAAAGGTGCAGTCAGATCAGTTGATCCGTAATGATCTTGACTACGTTAGAGTAAAGAGTTATCCTGGTGGAATCGCCCATGCTTTCCGAGTAAAGGAAGTTTTTCCAGTTTCAGTTTTGGACAAACCGACGGATTAGTCTCTTGTCCGGATATCCGTGGGCGAGGCCCCGAGTGTGAGACCCCTACCCACGCATGATGTGCTACTTCCGCTGCTAGTACCCCGAATCCGTTGATCGGTGTGGGAACAGGGGGATCTAACAGTTGGTATCAGAGCATTTGGCTAATAAAGATCAACTGAGAAACCAAATATGTCAAAAATTTATCAAGAAGCACAAAAAAAAGTTGTAATTGTGTGATATAATTCATACAATTTGATATTCAAACTGAAATTCGTAAATTGGTAATTGGGTCTTCAGATGGAAGTACCGCAATTATATAGAATCCCTGACTTGCTTGAGGCCTAGACATGATGGTATTTACCTTATAATTCCAAGGGCCGTGACTACCGTATATACTGAGAGTATAACTGCAGCTCTTTACTGACAATATATACGAGTAAATCTAAGACTTGAAATTATAAGCGTTAATGCTATCCAGATGATGATTTCGAATGTGGTTGATATGATTTTTAGTTCTGTTTGGAAACCGATGAATTGATTTGGATTTTGATTGAAAAATGATGATCCCTGAAAATGGATTGAAATGTAATAAGCTGAGCGAAACCACAAGGTGGATGATTGGGACGAGTCCCTGTAATGATAAATGATGAAAATGATTCAGCAAATCACTATGAGATTAGTGGATTGTGCTGTCAAATTGCTACTGTTAACACTTGACCGTTAGATCAAGTTAAGGGATGACAAATTGAGAACTTACTTGACTGAAATTCCCGTGGAGGAATGCTCAGAAGGAAATTTTTCGGTCCAATGGACCTTTATCATGTTAAAGATATGAATGATATGATCTGAATGAATTGTTATTTAATGATGAGTTCTAAGGGATATTTATCCCAGTATTCTGTTGGGTTGACCAGAATATAAGGAACCCCAGAATAAAATTGGATCTTAAGAAAAAGAGTTGTCCTCTACTTTATGAGATGAGGACATCTCGCACTTTTTAAGTGGGGTAGAATGTAAGATTCTCCCCCAGCCTTCGAGGTATACAGGAGTAAGAATCTCCCTTTTTGATCTTATAATTATTCCCTCTCTAAAATAAAAGAAAGATTCTGTTTAAAAAAAGGAAGAACCTTTTTCCTGAATACTTCTCAAGAGTCCCACCTGTTTTAAGGATTCAGAACAACGAGTTCAGAAGTGAGAATCGATGTTTTGGATATCAAGGTTTTGGTCTCGAGTACGACCCAAAAGAAGTTCTTTATCTCTTGGGAAGTATAAGAAGTTATCTCCCAGATATTGTGGACCAAAGAAAGTAGGTGATTTAACTTACGAACTTCTTTTATCTCCTCATCTCAAAGTTCTTAATGCCTTCTATAGAAAATTGTGCCAAACCCAAATCATGGAAAGACGGTAAAACTTCAGTGGCAAGCTACCGTTGGCTTCTAAGTTACGCTAGCTCCTTCCTTTATATAAGTCGTAACTTTTACTTGTCGCTCACAGTAATCTTACTCCCATCGATCTCCTTTCTTCCTAATCTCCTTCATGGCTTGGCAACAAGAATTAGTTTTATCCATAATGATTCCTCACCTTCAAGACGCAAGTGAGTCTGTGAAGAAGGATTTTATAGAACAGTATGAGCGCTCACTTTTCCCTCACTTGGGAACTTCTGTAGCGCAAACCAAATGGCGGACCTATCAAGACATAACTAGGATAACACCCTGGGGTCAGCAGCACTTCCGTAACAATGTCCGCTTGGCCATGGTTATTGAAGCTTTGGGTTTGGGTCCCCGATACTACTGCGTCATGAGATCAAGACATCCTGGGTTTTCTGAGCGGGTCTTCTTACTGGCGTGTTTTCTTCCTCATGAGAAGATATGCCTTTACCCCGTTTTTGGCTTGCCTCTCAGAGGTCCTTTTGTTAGAACACCTCATACCACTGAGATAGGCGCAGCAATAACCCACAGAATCATTCCCATAGATGAGTTACCTTATACTTGTGCAGCTTGTGAGGACTGCTTTTGTGACCATATGATGGACGGGCTTATGGAAGTGTAAAGAGTTCCTCTATCTTTACTGTATAAGTTCCGAGAATGAATAAAGTTTAAATCTTGTTCGTATTTTGAATCTTGCTCTCCTTAAGACTTATCTTGGTGGTTAATCTTGATTACAATTTTTCTCTAAGTCTCATATTCGTGAATCTTGCGAAATTATCACAAGTTGCGAGATGAGGACATCTCGCGTTTTTTAAGTGGGGTAGAATGTAAGATTCCTCCCCCAAACCCTTTTTGATGTCTAGTATCTTCTTCTATAATCAATCCCTCTTCAGAAATATAAAAGACTTGTTTCTAACTGTTTTAACCTAGAGAGAGAAAATATTCTAGAGAGAGAATATTCAGATTTTTAATATTTTTGGATAGAAAATTATCTCATCCTATTAAAATAAGTTTCCCTAAAACAGAAATTCAAAAAGAACTTTCCAATGTGCAATTGGAATTAATTGGAAATGTGTATAAAGGACCTTAGTCTAAGGGTCTAGATTTTCAGAAATTTTTGGATTATGGTCCAATTAAGGTTCCTATGGGCCAATAGCATCAATCCATGTGTAGGGAGGAGATAAATCTAATTTGGAAAAGAAGATACCCAAAAATGAGTAAATGCTCACATAAGATGAAGAGTTGAAAATGTACAAGGTTTATTAGTAAAAAATTATAAGCAATATTAAAAGTATGACATATGTAAGGAAGGGGAGTTCTTTAAAGGAGGTGCATATTTCACATAAGATGAAGAGTTGAAAATGTACAAGGTTTATTAGTAAAAAACTATGAGCAATATTAAAAATATGACATATGTAAGGAAGGGGAGTTCTTTAAAGGAGGTGCATATTTCACATGCTTGAATGAGTTTTAAACTCATAAAAATTGAGATATTTCATCTCTCCTCTCTCCTCATTTAAGTCTAGTTCCAAAAAGTTAGCTTAACTGACCTAAAAATGGTCAAATATTGACCAAACTGATTTAGAAAATTCTAGAATCAGTTTGTTTGGTTAGGAGCTCAATTTTTCCTATAAATAGAAGCCTCCCCCTTGTTGAAAAATAGATAGTGTTTATGCATCGTTACTCTACTCCACCTAAGCCAAGAACTGTGAATTCCTTTAATAATTCACTAGTTTTTGGAGCTTCCCTCTTTCTTCAATCCCCATTAGTGACTCCATCAACATACTTAACCAATTGATTGGTTGGGGGCCTCTACCGTGAACAAAGAATCAAGCAAGTTGTAAGGTAATTAGTGAATATTCATCTTTCTATAATTTCTCAATGTTTCTCTCTTCTCAACCCCTCTCAAGCTTGAGAAGTTTAATTGGTATGGTTTTTTTTTAAATGCTATTGAAGTTTGAATAGTAGTGAAGAGTTACATAATTTAATAAATGCTATTGAAGTTAATTTTCATTTATGTTTAAATTCTAATGATTCTTATGTAAATTCTCTCTCTCACTCAAGAAATGGTCATACTCATGACCCATTCTCAATCCAAATCAAGCTTTTCATAAAGCTTTTCCTTAACCCAAGATAAAGCTATGCTTGAGGCCAAATTAATGGCTTTTTCTTATGCTTTTAGTTTATGTATATTGATGATTCAATCCATTATGGATTAAGGATCCAATTAGAGAATCATTTTAATTATTTCCTTAATGATAAGCTTTATCCCTTAGAAAAATTGAGATTTATCAGTCATAGCAGCGGAGCTATGGCAAAATTTTTATAAAAATTATGCATAAAAAAATTTTCATTCAAAGCATAAAAAGAGGACTTCCTACCATATTCTAGGAATCATCATCCTAGATTAATTGAAAGAATTTCATTATAATCATGGAGAAATTGAATTTTAATATTATGCATAAAGAAAAAATTTTTATATCAAAAGTGTTATTTTTACCATTTTTATTTTCATGCATAGAAGTATGCATAATGGATAAATTTTTATATCAAAAGTGTTACTTTTATCATTTTTATTTCATACATAAAAGTATGCATAAAAGAAAATTTTTATATCAAAAGTGTTACTTTTATCATTTTTAATTTTCATGCATAGAAGTATGCATAAAGGAAAATTTTTATATCAAAAGTGTTACTTTAATCATTTTTAATTTTCATGCATAGAAGTATGCATAAAGGAAAAATTTTTATATCAAAAGTGTTACTTTTATCATATTGGATTTCATGCATATAGGTATGCATAAAAGATATTCTTTTTATACTAAAAGTATGATTTTTCTCATAAATGGATTTTATGCTTAACTTAGATGCATAAGAGAAATTCTTTTATTCTAAAAGTATAATTCCCTACCAAATTGAAATCATGCATAAGAAGATGCATAAAAGATTGATTTTAATTTCGAAAGTGTTAGTCTCCTTAAATGGAATTTATGTATAAATAAATGTGTAGAGAAATCTTATATCAAATAAAAGAATTCTCTTTTAAAAAAAAAAAGATATGAAATGTGATAAGATGTGATAAGAGGTGTATGAGATGTGATAAGAATTGATAAGATGCGTATGGAAAGTGATAGGATGTGATAAGAGGTGTGATAAGAGGTGATAAGATGCTTATGAAATAAGTTAGGATGTGATAAGATGAATTAAGATGTGTATGGGGGGATGAGGTAAGAAGTGTATGTGATAGGATAAGATATATATGAGTTGTGATAGAGCGAGAATGGATGTGATGTAAAAGATTAGATGTGAAAGTATATGGGGTTATATAAATGGGAATGTGAAAATGGATGTATGTATGTGGATGTGTGGATATGGAGATGGGAGTGTGGATGTATGAACATGAAAATGGATATATGCATGAAGATGTATATGCATAGATGTAAATGTGGATGTAGATGTGGATGTAGATGTGAATGTGGAATGTGGATGTATAGATGTGGATGTATGGGAATGTGGATGTGGATGTATGTGAATGTGAATGTAGATGTGGATGTATAGATGTGAATGTGGAATGTGGATGTGGATGTATGTATGTATGTGGATGTAGATGTGGATGTATGGATGTGTATGTATGAATGTGGATATGGGATGTGGATGTATAAATGAGGATGTGAAAATGGAGGTAAGCATGTAGATGTGGATGCATGTATGTGAATGTGAATGTAGATGTGAATGTGGAATGTGGATGTATAGATGTGGATGTATGGGAATGTGGATGTGGATGTATGGGAATGTGAATGTAGATGTGGATGTATAGATGTGAATGTGGAATGTGGATGTGGATGTATGTATGTATGTGGATGTAGATGTGGATATATGGATGTGTATGTATGAATGTGGATATGGGATGTGGATGCATAAATGAGGATGTGAAAATGGAGATAAGCATGTAGATGTGGATGTATGGATGTGAATGTGGATGTGGATGTGGATGTATGGATGTGGATATGGATGTGAATATATGTTATGTGATGTGAAGGAATCTGAAGTGAAGAGATGGAAAAGGAGGTGATTGGATGAGTACACATATACATGGAATGTGGAATAAGTAATGTGGATTAATGAGGGATAATGTGGAAAAATGAGAGTTAATATAGAAACTGTATTTGTAAACTGTTTGTAAATGCTGTTTGTAAATGGCTGTTTTATGTCAAGAATGCTGGGGAAGCATTTTGACCGTCTTGTGATTAAGGTCGTGGAGACCTAACTGATAAAGTTGCAACTGCTGACGGAGAGTCAATGGAGGATGTCTCGCGTAGCAAGGTCGACCGAGGTCTTGACCAGCCTCGGTTCGATTAAAATGGTGAGCTTCCGGTACGGTGGATGAGGGACCAAGGAAGCGGCCTATGAGTGAAGCGCTAGGTCACCTGCGAAGGATCCTAGAGGGTGCTGACCATACGGTGCTCGGGCTCTGGGTCGCCTAGGATACCCACGCGTGCGTCGAGGAAGATATTGGAACAAGGAGTAAGAGTTGTTTTGTGAAACCGGGCATGGATCTGGTTGACTGACCTTGCTGGTCCTCAACGGATGAGTCCATGGCTCTTTTATATGGATCTGTTGGTTGATCTTGCTGATCTTCAACGAGAGTCCATCTTGATAAGTGATTATATTGCCGAGTATTATGGGCTAGGAACTATGGAAAACGGCCTCTGTGTGGACAGGTGGTGAGCGTTCTAGTTGCCAATGATGCCATAGATACTCTGATGAAGGAATGATGGGAAATTATGAATCAACTGGATAAATTGGGAGATTGTGATCAGTGGTACTATGGTTTCATTAAAGGATTGTTTTAAAGTTAGCTGATGCTAAGAAAAAGGCAATTTTCATATTGGGTGTGTAAGTGGTGTGGCTAGTTTTATGTTTGCATGAAATTCCGGCTAGGGGGCCTTGGAACTCTTTTCCTTGGTACCCGGGACAAAACCTAACCAAATTCCAAATTGGATCCCATCACTACAGTGGTTGGGCGGTTGGCTAACCCATGGGATCGGATGGGGTTAGGCTGGACTGATGGATCCATAAATCGAGACTCAACTTTGTTTTTACGATAGATAAAGTAAATCCCGGATAGAAATTGTTCTATGGATAGGAATCAACGGCTGTGCCTCTTGATGGGGAAAAAAGCGTTGATCCCAATGATCCAAGTGCAAGTTTCTACCTTGAATTGACCAAGTACCGTTAAAGGTGCAGTCAGATCAGTTGATCCGTAATGATCTTGACTACGTTAGAGTAAAGAGTTATCCTGGTGGAATCGCCCATGCTTTCCGAGTAAAGGAAGTTTTTCCAGTTTCAGTTTTGGACAAACCGACGGATTAGTCTCTTGTCCGGATATCCGTGGGCGAGGCCCCGAGTGTGAGACCCCTACCCACGCATGATGTGCTACTTCCGCTGCTAGTACCCCGAATCCGTTGATCGGTGTGGGAATAGGGGGATCTAACAAGGGGAGCTCATCTGAATTATAAGAGATATTTTTCTATCTAGAAATATTCAAAATTTGAATATTCTCTCTCTAGAATATTTTCTCTCTCTAGGTTAAAACAGTCACAAACAAGATCTCTTATATTTCAGAAAAGGAATTGATTACAGGGGAATATACTAGACATCAAAAAGGGGTTGGGGGAGGAATCTTACAATGAACATAATAAATCACCCACAATACCAATAACACTAACATGGCCCCAACAAATGCATATAATAATAATACAAGCATGTCAATATTAATAATAATGGCATCCCCCATGATAGTGGCCAATAACACTAACATGGCCCAAATGCATATACTAATAATACGAGCCTATCAGTATTAATATGGCATCACCCACAATACAATATATCATTATGGTACAATGGTATCTCAGATATCCCCAATCAACCATAGAGTGGTCTTCCTAACATCCCTCTTGCTTGGGTTTGCAATTGAGCCTCTTTAAGCCTTGCTTGGACCCATTTAATGCTGAGGTGAGTCACAACTATATCAACTCACATTTTGGGAATCAATTACTCCATATAGTTTTGGACATATCTTAAACATACTAACTCCAAATTTGTCGGAGATCGTAGATCTAGATTCTACTCTTCAAGATCTTTCCGATGATATGTCACATGAGGGGGTTTTGACAAACTTTTGGACAAGTTCACCATGCTCCCATTTTTCAAATGGGAATGGGATTTTTCCCTAATTATCTAATATGGTGTTTAAAGTCTCTTCGAATCTCTACAAAGAGCATGGACCTCTTTCCTAGAGGTGTACACCTCCACGAATCCTAAAGTCTCTATATTTTAATCACTACTAAGAGCATGGAGACACCTCTTCTCTAGAGATGTCTCCATAACCTTTCAATGTAATCTCTTCTTCATTTATTCCTTTAACCACATTCCCTTAGTTCAGCTCCCTCTCATGTGCCTTACCCCCTCCCAAACACCCTTTGGATGCTATCATACTGGTTAGGTCCATGTGTGGTATGGTTGCATCATGTATAAAAAAAACCATGTGCTAATTCACCTTAATTAATTATCAACTGATTTTAGAACTAAAACTACCAAAATTTTAGCCATTTTGCCAAGGTAAGATAAAAGTTCACATGGCATTTTTCAAGCGGATAGTTGCAAGCCATGTTAAAAATATAATTAAATTAAAAGTTGAATCGTTTATTTCCATAAGGGAATGGGCTGCGAAACTAATTATCTGAATCCAATCTAGCAAAGGATGATATAAGAGAACCACCTCTTCCCTCTTCTTTCTTCTCCAACCTAGGAAGGTATATGATATTAGTTATGTGAATCCAAATCTAGAAAATGGGGTGCAACATTAGTTATGTGAATCCAATCTAGCAAAGGATGATAAAGAGAACCACGAGTTCCCTCTTTTTTCTTCTCCAATCTAGGAAGTTATGTGACATAGGCGCTTGTAATGGCTAAAGGGAGAGAGATGGAGAGAGAAAGGGGGGAGAGAGGCAGGGATTTCACTGACGTAAACGAGAACATGTGAACATGTTAATAACATATGTTAATAACAGAAAAAATCTTGTGATCACATGTTATATTCACAAAGCTTTCACAAGGGCCTAAAAAAATTATCTTTGTCGGGCATAAAAAATCTTCTTAGGTGGCCACTGACCTGCTATTATGTGAAGATGGTAACATAAGAATATGTGAATAGCTTATTCCCATGTGTAGCCAAGATTTTAAAGGGTTCCCAAATGGCAAGTGACCTGTTATTTTGTGAACGGTAACATGAGAACATGTGAATAACTTGTTCACATGTGTTATTATCACAAAAAATCTTGTGATCACGTGAATATTAAATCCCTGGAGAGAGGTCTAACAAAGGATGATAAAAAAGAACCACCTCTTCCCTTTTCTTTCTTCTCCAATCCAGGAAGTTATGTGACATAAATACTTTTAATGGCGTGTGCACGTGAGAGAGAGAGAGAGAGAGAGAGAGAGAGAGAGAGAGAGAGCACATCCATTTGTCGAATGATTAATTTGCTCAAGGGCTTTGAATTGATTACAAATCTTATGAATGTAGAATATGCAACATTGCACTTTATAACTTTTGTAATTGCTAATTGGCATTTGATATATGTACTTCAAATTCTTGGATTTCTGGGTACTTTATTTCTCTTGCTATGTTTATGTTCACACACGACTCTTCTCCTTATCAAGCTTCTTACTATTACTATTACTATTTGCAATCAAAAACAAGGTAAGCTCTTTGGGTGCAACCGGCGATTGAATAACAATGCTAACCTCACACAATCTCATTATAGAGAAAAAGCACTCTATTGCTTAAGTGTGCAAGTAATCCCTCTCTAATTATGAAAACAACCACTTAGCAAACAAGAGAGCGAGAGAGTACACTCTAGTTTGGATAATGGGTTTATGTCCTTTCTCATTAGAATGCAGGACCAACTTTTTTATGTGTGGCCGCCGAAGACTTGCTCATAGATTTACAAAAGCTTTTAAGTACGTATACCATTTCTCTCTTTGAAACAAGACTATAAACATAATCCACCAATAGAAAGTGCAAAAATAAGGAAGAAAAACTCACAACACAGCATTGGGTCTAATGTGTCCCTTGTAGATGGTGGCTCCCCTTCCCATCTGTATTATTTATATCTTTTATTCCAAAAATAGACCCATGGAGGCAATAATAGGATTGAGTACATCCAAATGTGGGTCTTTTTTTTCAAATATAAACCTTAGTATCTTATGTAATACCTAACAATAGAAAAATTGATCTCTTACACATCTAAGATGTGCAAACATATAATACATTGCAATTACAACTATAACATTCGACGGACAAAGCTAAAATATGGCGTTAATTAAATATAGACATTTGCACACTGTTATAAATACTCTACATGACACCATGATTGGCACTTCCTCACCATGCTCAGACCGTCATCCATGTGTGACACTTTAATTAATTTTCTTGCACTCCTCAACACACATTACTCGTAAGCGTTATAATCACATCGGTTAGAATAATTAATGGGAATCCTTAACAATTAAGATTATGTTCATTGTGGTAGAAACACAACACAAGTAATACACTAGCTCAATATTGATTCATCAACATGATAAATATAGAAATTTGCTTACTGCCATAAACACTCAACATGACACCTTGATTGTTGGCACCCCACACCATGCTTAGACCATCATCCATGTGTGACACTTGAATCAGTATCCTTGCACTGCTCAACACCCATTACTCATAAGCATTAATCACAACATGCTTATGTTCATAGGAAGAAACACAACACTAGTAATACTCTAGCTCAATATTCATCTACATGATTATGTTCATAGAGGTAGAATTTCTACACAACACCAGTTATATGCTAGCTCAATATTCATCAACATGGTATATCACCCACAATACCAATAACACTAAAATGGCACCAACAAATGCATATACTAATAATACGAGCCTATCAATATTAGTATGAACATAATTATGTTCATAGGTAAAAAAACAAAACGCCAGTAATACACTATCTCAATATTCATGAACATAATAAATCACCCACAATACCAATAACACTAACATGGCCCCAACAAATGCATATAATAATAATACAAGCATGTCAATATTAATATTAATGGCATCCCCCATGATAGTGGCCAATAACACTAACATGGCCCAAATGCATATACTAATAATACGAGCCTATCAGTATTAATATGGCATCACCCACAATACAATATATCATTATGGTACAATGGTATCTCAGATATCCCCAATCAACCATAGAGTGGTCTTCCTAACATCCCTCTTGCTTGGGTTTGCAATTGAGCCTCTTTAAGCCTTGCTTGGACCCATTTAATACTGAGGTGAGTCACAACTATATCAACTCACATTTTGGGAATCAATTACTCCATATAGTTTTGGACATATCTTAAACATACTAACTCCAAATTTGTCGGAGATCATAGATTTAGATTCTACTCTTCAAGATCTTTCCGATGATATGTCACATGAGGGGGTTTTGACAAACTTTTGGACAAGTTCACCATGCTCCCATTTTTCAAATGGGAATGGGATTTTTCCCAAATTATCTAATATGGTGTTTAAAGTCTCTTCGAATCTCTACAAAGAGCATGGACCTCTTTCCTAGAGGTGTACAACTCCACGAATCCTAAAGTCTCTATATTTTAATCACTACTAGGAGCATGGAGACACCTCTTCTCTAGAGATGTCTCCATAACCTTTCAATGTAATCTCTTCTTCGTTTATTCCTTTTACCACATTCCCTTAGTTCAGCTCCCTCTCATGTGCCTTACCCCCTCCCAAACACCCTTTGGATGCTATCATACTGGTTAGGTCCATGTGTGGTATGGTTGCATCATGTATAAAAAAACCATGTGCTAATTCACCTTAATTAATTATCAACTGATTTTAGAACTAAAACTACCAAAATTTTAGCCATTTTACCAAGGTAAGATAAAAGTTCACATGGCATTTTTCAAGCGGATAGTTGCAAGCCATGTTAAAAATATAATTAAATTAAAAGTTGAATTGTTTATTTCCATAAGGGAATGGGCTGCGAAACTAATTATCTGAATCCAATCTAGCAAAGGATGATATAAGAGAACCACCTCTTCCCTCTTCTTTTTCTCCAACCTAGGAAGTTATATGATATTAGTTATGTGAATCCAAATTTAGAAAATGGGGTGCAATATTGATAAGAAACGTGGTGCTCATGATAGATCAAGTGTGTGGAGGAGAGGGACTCACAAAATACAAGAAAGAACTCATAGATTTACAAAAGCTTTTAAGTACGTATACCATTTCTCTCTTTGAAACAAGACTATAAACATAATCCACCAATAGAAAGTGCAAAAATAAGGAAGAAAAACTCACAACACAACATTGGGTCTAATGTGTCCCTTGTAGATGGTGGCTCCCCTTCCCATCTGTATTATTTATATCTTTTATTCCAAAAATAGACCCATGGAGGCAATAATAGGATTGAGTACATCCAAATGTGGGTCTTTTTTTCAAATATAAACCTTAGTACCTTATGCAATACCTAACAATAGAAAAATTGATCTCTTACACATCTAAGATGTGCAAACATAGAATACATTGCAATTACAACTATAACATTCGACGGACAAAGCTAAAATATGGCGTTAATTAAATATAGACATTTGCACACTGTTATAAATACTCTACATGATGACACCATGATTGGCACTCCACACCATGCTCAGACCGTCATCCATGTGTGACACTTTAATTAATTTTCTTGCACTGCTCAACACACATTACTCGTAAGCGTTATAATCACATCGGTTAGAATAATTAATGGGAATCCTTAACAATTAAGATTATGTTCATTGTGGTAGAAACACAACACAAGTAATACACTAGCTCAATATTGATTCATCAACATGATAAATATAGAAATTTGCTTACTGCCATAAACACTCAACATGACACCTTGATTGTTGGCACCCCACACCATGCTTAGACCATCATCCATGTGTGACACTTGAATCAGTATCCTTGCACTGCTCAACACCCATTACTCATAAGCATTAATCACAACATGCTTATGTTCATAGGAAGAAACACAACACTAGTAATACTCTAGCTCAATATTCATCTACATGATTATGTTCATAGAGGTAGAATTTCTACACAACACCAGTTATATGCTAGCTCAATATTCATCAACATGGTATATCACCCACAATACCAATAACACTAAAATGGCACCAACAAATGCATATACTAATAATACGAGCCTATCAATATTAGTATGAACATAATTATGTTCATAGGTAAAAAAACAAAATGCCAGTAATACACTATCTCAATATTCATGAACATAATAAATCACCCACAATACCAATAACACTAACATGGCCCCAACAAATGCATATAATAATAATACAAGCATGTCAATATTAATAATAATGGCATCCCCCATGATAGTGGCCAATAACACTAACATGGCCCAAATGCATATACTAATAATAGGAGCCTATCAGTATTAATATGGCATCACCCACAATACAATATATCATTATGGTACAATGGTATCTCAGATATCCCCAATCAACCATAGAGTGGTCTTCCTAACATCCCTCTTGCTTGGGTTTGCAATTGAGCCTCTTTAAGCCTTGCTTGGACCCATTTAATGCTGAGGTGAGTCACAACTATATCAACTCACATTTTGGGAATCAATTACTCCATATAGTTTTGGACATATCTTAAACATACTAACTCCAAATTTGTCGGAGATCGTAGATTTAGATTCTACTCTTCAAGATCTTTTTGATGATATGTCACATGAGGGGGTTTTGACAAACTTTTGGACAAGTTCACCATGCTCCCATTTTTCAAACGGGAATGGGATTTTTCCCAAATTATCTAATATGGTGTTTAAAGTCTCTTCGAATCTCTACAAAGAGCATGGACCTCTTTCCTAGAGGTGTACACCTCCACGAATCCTAAAGTCTCTATATTTTAATCACTACTAAGAGTATGGAGACACCTCTTCTCTAGAGATGTCTCCATAACCTTTCAATGTAATCTCTTCTTCGTTTATTCTTTTTACCACATTCCCGTAGTTCAGCTCCCTCTCATGTGCCTTACCCCCTCCCAAACACCCTTTGGATGCTATCATACTGGTTAGGTCCATGTGTGGTATGGTTGTATCATGTATAAAAAAAACCATGTGCTAATTCACCTTAATTAATTATCAATTGATTTTAGAACTTAAACTGCCAAAATTTTAGCCATTTTGCCAAGGTAAGATAAAAGTTCACATGGCATTTTTCAAGCGGATAGTTGCAAGCCATGTTAAAAATATAATTAAATTAAAAGTTGAATCGTTTATTTCCATAAGGGAATGGGCTGTGAAACTAATTATCTGAATCCAATCTAGCAAAGGATGATATAAGAGAACCACCTCTTCCCTCTTCTTTCTTCTCCAACCTAGGAAGTTATATGATATTAGTTATGTGATTCCAAATCTAGAAAATGGGGTGCAACATTAGTTATGTGAATCCAATCTAGCAAAGGATGATAAAGAGAACCACCAGTTCCCTCTTTTTTCTTCTCCAATCTAGGAAGTTATGTGACATAGGTGCTTGTAATGGCTAAAGGGAGAGAGATGGAGAGAGAAAGGGGGGAGAGAGGTCTAACAAAGGATGATAAAAAAGAACCACCTCTTCCCTTTTCTTTCTTCTCCAATCCAGGAAGTTATGTGACATAAATACTTTTAATGGCATGTGCATGCGAGAGGGAGAGAGAGAGAGAGAGAGAGAGAGCACATCCATTTGTCGAATGATTAATTTGCTCAAGGGCTTTGAATTGATTACAAATCTTATGAATGTAGAATATGCAACATTGCACTTTATAACTTTTGTAATTGCTAACTGGCATTTGATATATGTACTTCAAATTCTTGGATTTCTGGGTACTTTATTTTTCTTGCTATGTTCATGTTCACACACGACTCTTCTCCTTATCAAGCTTCTTACTATTACTATTACTATTTGCAATTAAAAGCAAGGTAAGCTCTGTGGGTGCAACCGATTGCATAACAATGCTAACCTCACACAATCTCATTATAGAGAAAAAGCACTCTATTGCTTAAGTGTGCAAGTAATCCCTCTCTAATTATGAAAACAACCACTTAGCACACAAGAGAGCGAGAGAGTACACTCTAGTTTGGATAATGGGTTTATGTCCTTTCTCATCAGAACGCAGGACCAACTTTTTTATGTGTGGCCGCCGAAGACTTGCTCATAGATTTACAAAAGCTTTTAAGTACATACACCATTTCTCTCTTTGAAACAAGACTATAAACATAATCCACCAATAGAAAGTGCAAAAATAAGGAAGAAAAACTCACAACACAGCATTGGGTCTAATGTGTCCCTTGTAGATGGTGGCTCCCTTCCCATCTGTATTATTTATATCTTTTATTCCAAGAATAGACCCATGGAGGCAATAATAGGATTGAGTACATCCAAATGTGGGTCTTTTTTTTCAAATATAAACCTTAGTACCTTATGCAATACCTAACAATAGAAAAATTGATCTCTTACACATCTAGGATGTGCAAACATAGAATACATTGCAATTACAACTATAACATTCGACGGACAAAGCTAAAATATGGCGTTAATTAAATATAGACATTTGCACACTGTTATAAATACTCTACATGACACCATGATTGGCACTCCACACCATGCTCAGACCGTCATCCATGTGTGACACTTTAATTAATTTTCTTGCACTGCTCAACACACATTACTCGTTAAGCGTTATAATCACATTGGTTAGAATAATTAATGGGAATCCTTAACAATTAAGATTATGTTCATTGTGGTAGAAACACAACACGAGTAATACACTAGCTCAATACTGATTCATCAACATGATAAATATAGAAATTTGCTTACTGCCATAAACACTCAACATGACACCTTGATTGTTGGCACCCCACACCATGCTTAGACCGTCATCCATGTGTGACACTTGAATCACTATCCTTGCACTGCTCAACACCCATTACTCATCATAAGCATTAATCACAACATGCTTATGTTCATAGGAAGAAACACAACACTAGTAATACTCTAGCTCAATATTCATCTACATGATTATGTTCATAGAGGTAGAATTTCTACACAACACCAGTTATATGCTAGCTCAATATTCATCAACATGGTATATCACCCACAATACCAATAACACTAAAATGGCACCAACAAATGCATATACTAATAATACGAGCCTATCAATATTAGTATGAACATAATTATGTCCATAGGTAAAAAAACAAAACGCCAGTAATACACTATCTCAATATTCATGAACATAATAAATCACCCACAATACCAAGAACACTAACATGGCCCCAACAAATGCATATAATAATAATACAAGCATGTAAATAATAATAATAATAGCATCCCCCCCATGATAGTGGCCAATACCACTAACATGGCCCAAATGCATATACTAATAATATGGGCCTATCAGTATTAATATGGCATCACCCACAATACAATATATCATTATGGTACAATGGTATCTCAGATATCCCCAATCAACCATAGAGTGGTCTTCCTAACATCCCTCTTGCTTGGGTTTGCAATTGAGCCTCTTTAAGCCTTGCTTGGATCCATTTAATGCTGAGGTGAGTCACAACTATATCAACTCACATTTTGGGAATCAATTACTCCATATAGTTTTGGACATATCTTAAACATACTAACTCCAAATTTGTCGAAGATCGTAGATTTAGATTCTACTCTTCAAGATCTTTCCGATGATATGTCACATGAGGGGGTTTTGACAAACTTTTGGACAAGTTCACCATGCTCCCATTTTTCAAATGGGAATGGGATTTTTCCCAAATTATCTATTATGGTGTTTAAAGTCTCTTCGAATCTCTACAAAGAGCATGGACCTCTTTCCTAGAGGTGTACACCTCCACGAATCCTAAAGTCTCTATATTTTAATCACTACTAAGAGCATGGAGACACCTCTTCTCTAGAGATGTCTCCATAACCTTTCAATGTAATCTCTTCTTCGTTTATTGCTTTTACCACATTCCCTTAGTTCAGCTCCCTCTCAAACATTGCACTTTATAACTTTTGTAATTGTACTGGCATTTGATATATGTACTTCAAATTCTTGGTTTTCTGGGTACGTTATTTTTCTTGCTATGTTCATGTTCACACACGACTCTTCTCCTTATCAAGCTTCGTACTATTACTATTACTATTTGCAATTAAAAGCAAGGTAAGCTCTGTGGGTGCAACCGATTGCATAACAATGCTAACCTCACACAATCTCATTATAGATAAAAAGCACTCTATTGCTTAAGTTTGCAAGTAATCCCTCTCTAATTATGAAAACAACCACTTAGCACACAAGAGAGCGAGAGAGTACACTCTATTTTGGATAATGGGTTTATGTCCTTTCTCATTAGAATGGAGGAACAACTTTTTTATGTGTGGCCGCCCGCCGAAGACTTGCTCATAGATTTACAAAAGCTTTTAAGTACGTATACCATTTCTCTCTTTGAAACAAGACTATAAACATAATCCACCATTTCTCTCTTTGAAACAAGACTATAAACATAATCCACCAATAGAAAGTGCAAAAATAAGGAAGAAAAACTCACAACACAGCATTGGGTCTAATGTGTCCCTTGTAGATGGTGGCTCCCCTTCCCATCTGTATTATTTATATCTTTTATTCCAAAAAAAGACCCATGGAGACAATAATAGGATTGAGTACATCCAAATGTGGGTCTTTTTTTTCAAATAGAAACCTTAGTACCTTATGCAATACCTAACAATAGAAAAATTGATCTCTTACACATCTAAGATGTGCAAACATAGAATACATTGCAATTACAACTATAACATTCGACGGACAAAGCTAAAATATGGCGTTAATTAAATATAGACATTTGCACACTGTTATAAATACTCTACATGACACCATGATTGGCACTCCACACCATGCTCAGACCGTCATCCATGTGTGACACTTTAATTAATTTTCTTGCACTGCTCAACACACATTACTCGTAAGCGTTATAATCACATTGGTTAGAATAATTAATGGGAATCCTTAACAATTAAGATTATGTTCATTGTGGTAGAAACACAACACGAGTAATACACTAGCTCAATATATTCATCAACATGATAAATATAGAAATTTGCTTACTGCCATAAACACTCAACATGACACCTTGATTGTTGGCACCCCACACCATGCTTAGACCGTCATCCATGTGTGACACTTGAATCAGTATCCTTGCACTGCTCAACACCCATTACTCATAAGCATTAATCACAACATGCTTATGTTCATAGGAAGAAACACAACACTAGTAATACTCTAGCTCAATATTCATCTACATGATTATGTTCATAGAGGTAGAATTTCTACACAACACCAGTTATATGCTAGCTCCATATTCATCAACATGGTATATCACCCACAATACCAATAACACTAAAATGGCACCAACAAATGCATATAATAATAATACGAGTGTTGGAATTAGGGTTGCAGGAATGCACACACAACTTCAAGAAGATGAGGAAGCTTGAGCACAACACAGTAGTGTATTATGAGTGCCAAAAATGAAAGATAACAAGCCCTAGAAGATAATGGGCGTATATACAATGCACGGGGGAAAAAACCTCCTAGTGAGGGAAAAAGTGCCCCGGCGGTCCTAAGTGTGTTCACACACATCACTACTATAATATGGTAACAAATCCCCCCTGGAGTGATGCGGTGAACAAGAGCTAGCACTCATGTATAGGGAAGTGTCTAGCTATGTGGACGAATCCACAAAAGGGAGTAAGCCCAAAGCTTTGCGAAAAGCTTCGAACTTCTCACGAGGCAGAGCCTTTGTGAAAAGGTCTGCAAGGTTATCCTGTGTTGGCACATAAGCCAAACTGATCTCTCCTGCAGAGAGTCTCTCCCTGACATAATGGTAGTGCACCTCAATGTGCTTCGTACGAGCATGGAACACTGGGTTCCGCGCAACTGCCAATGCGCTCTGCCTGTCAGTGAAGATGGTGGTGGCAGATGGCTGCCCAACACCCAAATCAGCCATAAGGCGTCTGAGCCACACACACTCAACCGTAGCTGTGAAAGCTGCCCTGTACTCAGCTTCACAACTAGAAGTGGCCACAGTAGGCTGCTTCTTGCTCAACCATGATATGCATGAGCTTCCAAGCATGAAGCAAAAACCACTCGTGGACACGCGTGTGTCATAACAACCAGCCCAGTCAGAATCTGAAAAAACATGTAAATCTGGCGGCAATGATCCCCCCTTGGGATAAAACAACCCAAGATGCCGAGTACCACTCAAATAGCGAAAGATACGCTTCACTGCCTGCCAATGCTTAATGCCTGGGCTATGCATAAATCTGCTCACCTGTGAGACTGCAAACTGAATGTCTGGCCTCGTAATGCATACATAAATGAGGCAACCAACAGCTGTCTGATAGAGTGTGACATCAAAGTGATCTCCAGCATCATGAAGACTCAACTTCAAACCTGTCTCCATTGGAGTAGCAATAGGCTTGCAGTCTTCAAGGCCAAATCTCCGCAACAATGTTTCAATATACTTTGTCTGACACAAAGCAATACCTCCATCACACTGCTTAAATTGTATCCCCAAATAATGATGCAAATGCCCCAAATCTGACATCTCAAAAGAGGCATTCAAATCAGCCTTAAAATCAGCAATATGACTCTCATTTGGTCTTGTGAGCAGCATGTCATCGACATAGAGAGCAATGATTAGATGTATACCATCCAAACGTTTAACATACAAAGTGCTTTCTGTTGGACTATTCTGAAACCCATGTGCAGTCAAATATGCATGTATTTTTTCATACCAAGCTCGTGGAGCTTGCTTTAAACCATATAAAGCCTTTTTTAACCTGCACACTTTGTTTTCCTGCCCTCTTTGAACAAAACCACGAGGCTGCGATACATACACCTCCTCATGCAAATCTCCATTTAAGAACGCAGTCTTTATGTCCAGCTGATGTACATTCCAACCATTATGAGCTGCTAATGCACAGATGCTACGAACAGTGGTCATACGACATGTGGGAGCAAAAGTCTCATCAAAATCAATGCCCTTCTCTTGAGCATAACCTTTTGCAACAAGCCTAGCCTTATGGCGATCCACTGTGCCATCAGGCTTACGCTTCAATTTGTATACCCACTTAGTGCCAATGGCCTTCTTGCCAGGGGGCAAGTCACATAAAGACCATGTACTATTCTTCATAATAGCATCGTATTCTGCTTGCATAGCAGCCATCCAATTTTCTGAACTTTGTGCCTCATCAAATGAAACAGGCTCACTTTCATCGCACATACTAGAAACAGCCAATGCATAACAATCTGACGCATAAGAGGCACCATGAGAGCCAGAACGAGTGCGACTAGACAAAGGGGCATCCAACTTGCTGTCACGCAAAGTCTGCACCAGCCATCTAGGCATGTTCCTAGAGCCCTCAATCTCTTGTCTCTCATCCTCAAGTGCATCATGCACATCTGCATCAGATATAGGCTGATCTGTGCCATCATTTAAAACCTGCATAGGCTGAAAAACTGCCTCATGAGGTATTGCACTTGACTGTGCACCACTGAAAAGAGGCAACAATGTATCATAGACATCACGTGAGCTGATATCTGTCTCCTTAGTACATGAAACCAAGGGCTGAACTGCATCTTCCACAAATACAACATCACGGCTAACCAAAATGCGCTTTGTCTGTGGATGATACAAACGATAGCCTTTGCTCTCAGCACTCTATCCAACAAAAATACATTTGACAGCTTTGTCATCCAATTTTCTGCGATGTTGCACAGGCACTAATGCATATGCCAGGCAACCAAAAACACGTAAATGGCCAACAGATGGCTTGCGGCTATGCCAAGCCTCATATGGAGTGACAACCTGTAATGCTTTGGTGGGACACCTGTTTAGTACATAAGTGGCACACATGACAGCCTCAAGCCAAAAACCATGTGGTAGACTTTGACTCTTAACCATACATCTTGCCATTTCCATGAGAGACCTGTTTTTTCTCTCAGCCACACCATTTTGCTGTGGTGTATACGGCACTGTACATTGGTGTTTTATCCCACGCTCAGCCAGAAATGCATTAAATTCTGAAGACATATACTCCCCCCCTCGATCTGAACGGAGGGTGCCCATCTTACTTTCTGACACATTTTCAGCCATAACCAAAAACTGTTTGAAGCACAAAAACACTTCGGACTTTGCCTTCAAAGGATATACCCATGCATGCCTGGTAAAATCATCAATGAAAGTCACGAAGTAAAGGTAGTTTCCAAATGATGGAGTTTGCATGGGACCACAAACATCACTGTGAACAAGCTGCAATCTGCGTTCAGCTCTCACTGATCCATCTTTGGGAAAGGAAGCACGCTGCATTTTACCCAATATGCAGCCCTCACAAACATGCTTGACAGGTGCCTCAAGCTTAGGCAAAGAAGACACCATTTCAGATTTCTGCAGGCGCAGCAAACTTGCAAAATTCAGATGACCAAAACGTGCATGCCACAGTTTTGCATTTGAAATAGCCTGCGTATCCATAATAGCACATGCTGAATCCTCTACACATTTGCCATCCATATTGAGCTTATACAGCCCTCGACATAGTGAACCAGATGCTACAATGATGTCACCACAAGAGAGATCATGAACAGTACATCTGTCATCCACAAATTTTACAACCAAACCTGTTTTGGCAAATGCGGAGACTGACAGCAGATTCTTTTTGATCCCTGGCACATACAATGCATCAAAAAGTGTAAAGGTGTTGCAATTTGCAACATTCAGCACAATCTGTCCAACTCCTTTAACGGGATAAGAGGAGTTATTGGCACAAGTGACAGTATTCCCTGTGGGAGCAGACTCAAGGAAAGTGAATAAACTGCGCTGCGAGGTGATATGCTTAGTGGCACCACTGTCAAAGTACCATACATCTGAATCTACTGCAGACATACATGTGTCATGCAAAGATGGGTCATAACTGCACTGCGCATTGAATGCCCATTCTGTATCTTGAACAACATTAGCAGATTCATTGTTAGAAGGAGAGGCATCTGCAACAGCCATACCAGCCTCTTTCTTCTTAGCCTCTTTCGCAGCCAGCTTAGGACACGCTTTGATGACATGATCATTTCCCTTACAGTACTTGCAAAATGTCTTCTGTTTGTCACCCTTCTTCTCATCTTTGTCTTCCTTCTTTGGTTGCGCAGCATTTGCAGATTTCTGCTTACTAGAAGAAAAGCCAGCTTTACCTTTCCCGCTTCTCTGACTAGCAACGAAAGCTTGATCTGCGACACGCATAATATTCCTGTTTTGCCTTGACTGGTCTTCTTGCAGCAAAACAGAAACTAACTCCTCAAATGATAAGGCATTGGGATTGCCTTTCATCATCAAGCGAAGAGTGGAAGCAAAACCCTGATAAGAATCTGGTAGACCATTCAAAACAGTCTGCACAAGTGAACTGTCTGACAGGATTTCATCTGCAGAAATGAGCTGCTCTTTGAAATCCTTGATCTTTGTCAAAAAGCTATCCATAGAATCACCTTCATTCATATGCTCACTCTCCAACTGTTTTCGGAGGTAAGCAACACGAGCCTCATTTCTTGCCTGATACAATGTGGCAAGTACATCCCAAGCATCCTTAGAAGTCCTGCAAGAGCGAATATGTGGGATAATGGTACGTTTGACAGACAGCGCAATCAAGGCATGAGCCTGCGCATCTCTACCATCCCAACGAATCTGCTCTGCTGAAAGTGGTGGTTCTCGAACAGCTGCTATAGCACTTGTGCCTGCACCATCATCAACAGTACCTGTTTCTGATGTGTTTGCAGCATTCCCAGCCACAATAGGACGTGCATCAATACCCTGCACAATGTTCCATAACCCCTTTGCTACCAATACATGTCGCATCATATATGCCCACAATGGATAGTTGGTGCCATCCAACTTATCCTCAGCAGCCAACATGCGGAATACATCATTGTTGTCAGCCATGGCCAATGACTGTACTACTAGATGTAAATGCTGTCTGTAAGAGGTAAACCTGTATAAAATCGACCTGTGCTATGTAGCACAGCCCAAAACAGACGAACCTGTCCTGCAGATTTTAATCTTGACAGAAAATCTGCACAGTAGTACGATTTTGCCTGCGCAGTACTTGGAATGCAAAAACGGAGGGCGAAATGACTTCAGATCAAAATTCTGAAACGCATATACTAACCTGCAGACGCTCGTGAAACCTCGTCGCAATCGGAGGAGATGAAGCGGCAGGTGCCGGTGATGCTGCCCGGGAGGAGGAAGCCTGCTCTGATACCAATTGTTGGAATTAGGGTTGAAGGAATGCACACACAACTTCAAGAAGATGAGGAAGCTTGAGCACAACACAGTAGTGTATTATGAGTGCCAAAAATGAAAGATAACAAGCCCTAGAAGATAATGGGCGTATATACAATGCACGGGGGAAAAAACCTCCTAGTGAGGGAAAAAGTGCCCCGGCGGTCCTAAGTGTGTTCACACACATCACTACTATAATATGGTAACAACGAGCCTATCAATATTAGTATGAACATAATTATGTTCATAGGTAAAAAAACAAAACGCCAGTAATACACTATCTCAATATTCATGAACATAATAAATCACCCACAATACCAATAACACTAACATGGCCCCAACAAATGCATATAATAATAATACAAGCATGTCAATATTAATATTAATGGCATCCCCCATGATAGTGGCCAATAACACTAACATGGCCCAAATGCATATACTAATAATACGAGCCTATTAGTATTAATATGGCATCACCCACAATACAATATATCATTATGGTACAATGGTATCTCAGATATCCCCAATCAACCATAGAGTGGTCTTCCTAACATCCCTCTTGCTTGGGTTTGCAATTGAGCCTCTTTAAGCCTTGCTTGGACCCATTTAATGCTGAGGTGAGTCACAACTATATCAACTCACATTTTGGGAATCAATTACTCCATATAGTTTTGGACATATCTTAAACATACTAACTCCAAATTTGTCGGAGATCATAGATTTAGATTCTAATCTTCAAGATCTTTCCGATGATATGTCACATGAGGGGGTTTTGACAAACTTTTGGACAAGTTCACCATGCTCCCATTTTTCAAATGGGAATGGGATTTTTCCCAAATTATCTAATATGATGTTTAAAGTCTCTTCGAATCTCTACAAAGAGCATGGATGTAAGATTCCTCCCCCAACCCCCTTTTTGATGTCTAGTATCTTCCCCTGTAATCAATCCCTCTTCAGAAATATAAAGACCTTGTTTCTAACTGTTTTAACCTAGAGAGAGAAAATATTCTAGAGAGAGAATATTCAGATTTTGAATATTTTTGGATAGAAAAATATCTCATATAATTAAGATGAATCTCCCTGAAACAGAAATTCAAAAAGAATTTTCAATTGTGCAATTGGAATTAATTGGAAATAGGTATAAAGAACCTTAGTCTAAGGGTCTAGATTTTCAGAAATCTTTAGACTATGGTCCAATTAAGGTTCCTATGGGCCAATAGCATCAATACATGTGTAGGGAGGAGATAAATCCAATTTGTAAAAAGAAGATACCCAAAAATGAGTAAATGCTCACATAAGGTGAAGAGTTGAAAATGTACAAGGTTTATTAGTAAAAAACTATGAGCAATATTAAAAATATGCTCACATAAGATGAAGAGTTGAAAATGTACAAGGTTTATTAGTAAAAAAAAAAACTATGACACATATGTAAGGAAGAGGAATTCTTTAAAGGAGGTGCATATTTTACATAAGATGAAGAGTTGAAAATGTACAAGGTTTATTAGTAAAAAACTATGAGCAATATTAAAAATATGAGATATTTTGGGTATCCAAAAATGAGTAAATGCTCACATAAGATGAAGAGTTGAAAATGTACAAGGTTTATTAGTAAAAAAACACATATGTAAGGAAGGGGAGTTCTTTAAAGGAGGTGCATATTTCACATAAGATGAAGAGTTGAAAATGTACAAGGTTTATTAGTTAAAAAAAAAAAAACTATGACACATATGTAAGGAAGGAGAGTTCTTTAAAGGAGGTGCATATTTCACATGCTTGAATGAGTTTTAAACTCATAAAAATTGAGATATTTCATCTCTCCTCTCTCCTCATTCAAGTCTAGTTCCAAAAAGTTAGCTTAACTGACCTAAAAATGGTCAAAAAGTGACCTAACTGACTTGGAAAATTCTAGAATCAATTTGTTTGGTTAGGAGCTCAAATTTTCCTATAAATAGAAGCCTCCCCTTGTTGAAAAAAATATAATGTCTTATACATTGTTACTCTACTCTACCTAAGCCAAGAACTGTGAATTCTTTAATAATTCACTAGTTTTTGATACTTCTCTCTTTCTTCAATCCCCATTGGTGGCTCCATCAACATACTAAACCAATTGATTGGTTGGGGGCCTCTACCGTGAACAAAGAATCAAGCAAATTATAAGATAAGTATAGTGAATTATGACCTTTTCTATAATTTCTCAATGATTCTCTCTTCTCAACCCCTCTCAAGCTTGAGAAGCTTAATTGGTATGGTTTTTGAAATGCTATTGAAGTTAATTAGTTAATGATAGTAAAGAATTACACAAAATTCTATTTATATTTAATTCTAATGGTTTTTCTCTCTTTCTCACTTAAGAAATGGTCATACTCATGACCCTTTTCAATCCAAATGAAGCTTTTCATAAGGCTTTTCCTTAATCCAAGATTAAGCTATGCTTGAGGCCAAATTAATGGCTTTTTTCTATGCTTTTAGTTTATGTATATTGATGATTCAATCCATTATGGATTGATGATCCAATTAGAGACCATTCTAATTATTTTCTTAATGATCCAATTAGAGACCATTATGGATTGATGATCCAATTAGAGACCATTCTAATTATTTTCTTAATGATCCAATTAGAGACCATTATAGATTGATGATCCAATTAGAGACCATTCTAATTATTTCTTTAATAATGAGCCTTATCCCTTAGAAAAAAAATTGAGATTTATCAGTTATAGTAGCGGAGCTATGGCAAAATTTTTATAGAAATTACGCATAAAATAATTTCATTCAAAGCATAAAAAGAGGACTTCCTACCATATTCTAGGAACTATCATCATAGATTAATTAAAAGAATATTATTATGCATGGAGATATGGATGTTTGCATGTAGATGTAGAGGTGTGAATGTGGAGGTGGATGTATGCATGGAGATGTGGATGTATGCATGTAGAAATAGATGTGTAGATGAGGATGTAAATGGAGATGTGGATGGATGCATGTAGAAGTAGATGTATAGATGTAGATGTGAATGGAGATATCTAGATGTAGATGTATAGATGTAGATGTGGATGTGGAGGTGGATGGATGCATGTAGAAGTATATGTATAGATGTAGATGTGAATGGAGATGTGGATGTATACATGTAGATGTAGATGTAGATGTATAGATGTAGATGTGGATGTGGAGGTGGATGGATGCATGTAGATGTAGATGTAAAGATGTAGATGTGAATGGAGATGTGGATGTATGCATGTAGATGTAGGTGTATAGATGTAGATGTGGATGTAGAGGTGGATGTATGCATGTAGATGTAGATGTATAGATGTGGATGTGAATGTGGAGGTGGATGTATGCATGTAGATGTAGATGTATGGAGGTGAATGTGAATGTGGATGTGGATGTATGCATAGAGATGTGGATGTATGCATAGAGATGTGGATGTATGCATGTAGATGTGAATGTACGCATATAGATGTGGATGTATGGATGTGAATGTGCATATAGAGGTGGATGTATGGATGTGGATGCATGAATGTGCATGCAGATGTGGATGTGAAAATAGATGTATGGATGTAGATGTGGATGTATGGATGTGAATGTGGATGTGGATGTAGATATATGTATGGATGTGAATATATGATATGTGATGTGAAGGAATCTGAAGTGGTGAGATGGAAAATGATGTGATGGGATGAGTACACATATAACTGGAGTGTGGAATAAGCAATGTGGATTGATGAGGGATAATGTGGAAAAATGAGAGTTAATATAGAAACTGTATTTTGTGACTATTTGTAAATGCTGTTTGTAAATGACTGTTTTATGTCAAGATTGCTGGGAAAGCATTGTGACCATCTTGTGATTAAGGTCGTGGAGACCTAACTGAAAAAGTTGCAACTGCTGACGGAGAGTCAATGAAGGACGTCTCGCGTAGCAAGGTCGGCCGAGGTCTTGACCAGCCGCCTCGGTGCGATTAAAATGGTGAGCTTCCGGTACGGTGGATGAGGGGCCAAGAAAGCGGCCTATGAGTGAAGCGCTAGGTCACCTGCGAAGGATCCTAGAGGGTGCTGAACATACGGTGCTCGGGCTCTGGGTCGCCTAGGATACCCACGCGTGCGTCGAGGAAGATATTGGAACAAGAGTAGGAGTTGTTTTTTTAAATCGGGCATGGATCTGGTTGATTGACCTTGCTGGTCTTCAATGGATGAGTCCATGGCTCTTTATATGGATCTGTTGGTTGATCTTGCTGATCTTCAACGAGAGTCCATCTTGATAAGAGATTATATTGCCGAGTATTATGGGCTAGGGATTAGGAAACGGCCCCTGATGAGTGGACAGGTGGTGAGCGTCCTAGTTACCAATGATGCCATAGATACTCTGATGAAGGAATGATGGAAAAATTAAGAATCAACTGGATAAATTGGAAGATGGTGATCAGTGATACTATGGTTTTATTAAAGGATTGTTTTAAACTGGTTGAATCTGTGAAAAGGCAATTTCATATTGGGTGTGTGAGTGGTGTGACTAGTTTTATTTTTGCATGAACATCCGGCTAGGGGGCCTTGGAACTCTTTTCCTTGGTACCCGGGAGACAAAACCTAACCAAATTCTTAATTGGATCCCATCACTACAGTGGTTGGGCGGTTGGCTAACCCATGGGATTGGATGGGGTTAGGCTGGACTGATGGATCCGTAAATCGAGACTCAAACTTTTGTTTTTACGATAGATAAAATAAATCCCGGACAGTAACTGTTCTATGGATAGGAATCAACGGCTGTGCCTCTTGAATGGGGAAAAAAGCGTTGATCCCAATGATCCAAGTGCAAGTTTCTCCCTTGATCTGACCAAGTATCTTATAGATGTAATTGGATCAGCTCGATCAGAAATGATCTTGACTACGTTAGAGAAAAAGTTATCCTGGTGGAATCGCCCGTGCTTTCTAGTAAAGGAAGTTTTTCCGGGTTCGGCTTTGGAACAACCGACGAATTAATCTCTTATCCGGATATCCGTGGGTGAGGCCCCGAATGTGGGACCCCTGTCCCGCGTGAGAAGTGCTACTTTCGCTGCTAATATCCCGAATCTGTTGCTCGGTGGGAATAGGGATCTTACAATGGACCTCTTTCCTAGAGGTGTACACCTCCACGAATCCTAAAGTCTCTATATTTTAATCACTACTAAGAGCATGGAGACACCTCTTCTCTAGAGGTGTCTCCATAACCTTTCAATGTAATCTCTTCTTCGTTTATTCCTTTTACCACATTCCCTTAGTTCAGCTCCCTCTCATGTGCCTTACCCCCTCCCAAACACCCTTTGGATGCTATCATACTGGTTAGGTCCATGTGTGGTATGGTTGCATCATGTATAAAAAAAACCATGTGCTAATTCACCTTAATTAATTATCAATTGATTTTAGAACTAAAACTGCCAAAATTTTAGCCATTTTGCGAAGGTAAGATAAAAGTTCACATGGCATTTTTCAAGCGGATAGTTGCAAGCCATGTTAAAAATATAATTAAATTAAAAGTTGAATCGTTTATTTCCATAAGGGAATGGGCTGCGAAACTAATTATCTGAATCCAATCTAGCAAAGGATGATATAAGAGAACCACCTCTTCCCTCTTCTTTCTTCTCCAACCTAGGAAGTTATATGATATTAGTTATGTGAATCCAAATCTAGAAAATGGGGTGCAACATTAGTTATGTGAATCCAATGTAGCAAAGGATGATAAAGAGAACCACTAGTTCCCTCTTTTTTCTTCTCCAATCTAGGAAGTTATGTGACATAGGTGCTTGTAATGGCTAAAGGGAGAGAGATGGAGAGAGAAAACAAAGGATGATAAAAAGAACCACCTCTTCCCTTTTCTTTCTTCTCCAATCCAGGAAGTTATGTGACATAAATACTTTTAATGGCGTGTGTACGCGAGAGAGCGAGAGCGCGAGAGAGAGAGAGAGAGAGAGAGAGAGAGAGAGAGAGAGAGAGAGAGAGAGCACATCCATTTGTCGAGTGATTAATTTGCTCAAGGGCTTTGAATTGATTACAAATCTTATGAATGTAGAATATGCAACATTGCACTTTATAACTTTTGTAATTGCTAACTGGCATTTGATATATATACTTCAAATTCTTGGATTTCTGGGTACTTTATTTTTCTTGCTATGTTCATGTTCACACACGACTCTTCTCCTTATCAAGCTTCTTACTATTACTATTACTATTTGCAATTAAAAGCAAGGTAAGCTCTGTGGGTGCAACCGATTGCATAACAATGCTAACCTCACACAATCTCATTATAGAGAAAAAGCACTCTATTGCTTAAGTGTGCAAGTAATCCCTCTCTAATTATGAAAACAACCACTTAGCACACAAGAGAGCGAGAGAGTACACTCTAGTTTGGACAATGGGTTGATGTCCTTTCTCATTAGAACGTAGGACACCCTTTTTTATGTGTGGCCGCCGAAGACTTGCTCATAGATTTACAAAAGCTTCTAAGTACGTACACCATTTCTCTCTTTGAAACAAGACTATAAACATAATCCACCAATAGAAAGTGCAAAAATAAGGAAGAAAAACTCACAACACAGCATTGGGTCTAATGTGTCCCTTGTAGATGGTGGCTCCCCTTCCCATTTGTATTATTTATATCTTTTATTCCAAAAATAGACCCATGGAGGCAATAATAGGATTGAGTACATCCAAATGTGGGTCTTTTTTTTCAAATATAAACCTTAGTACCTTATGCAATACCTAACAATAGAAAAATTGATCTCTTACACATCTAGGATGTGCAAACATAGAATACATTGCAATTACAACTATAATATTCGACGAACAAATCTAAAATATGGCGTTAATTAAATATAGACATTTGCACACTGTTATAAATACTCTACATGACACCATGATTGGCACTCCACACCATGCTCAAACCGTCATCCATGTGTGGCACTTTAATTAATTTTCTTGCACTGCTCAACACACATTACTCGTAAGCGTTATAATCACATTGGTTAGAATAATTAATGGGAATCCTTAACAATTAAGATTATGTTCATTGTGGTAGAAACACAACACGAGTAATACACTAGCTCAATATTGATTCATCAACATGATAAATATAGAAATTTGCTTACTGCCATAAACACTCAACATGACACCTTGATTGTTGGCACCCCACACCATGCTTAGACCGTCATCCATGTGTGACACTTGAATCAGTATCCTTGCACTGCTCAACACCCATTACTCATAAGCATTAATCACAACATGCTTATGTTCACAGTAAGAAACACAACACTAGTAATACTCTAGCTCAATATTCATCTACATGATTATGTTCATAGAGGTAGAATTTCTACACAACACTAGTTATATGCTAGCTCAATATTCATCAACATGGTATATCACCCACAATACCAATAACACTAAAATGGCACCAACAAATGCATATACTAACAATACAAGCCTATCAATATTAGTATGAACATAATTATGTTCATAGGTAAAAAAACAATCTCCTTTCTTTCTTAATCTCCTTCATGGCTTGGCAACAGGAATTAGTTTTATCCCTGATGATTTCTCACCTTCAAGACGCAAGAGAGTCTGTGAAGAAAGACTTTATAGAACAGTATGAGCGCTCACTTTTTCCTCACCTAGGAACTTCTGTAGCGCAGACCAAATGGTGGACCTATCAAAACATAACTAGGGTAACACCCTGGGGTCAGCAACACTTTCGTAACAATGTCCGCTTGGCCATGGTTATTGAAGCTTTGGGTTTGGGTCCCCGATACTACTGCGTCATGAGATCAAGGCATCGTGGGTTTTCTGAGCGGGTCTTCTTACTGGCATGTTTTCTTCCTCATGAGAAGATATGCCTTTACCCCGTTTTTGGCTTGCCTCTCAGAGGTCCTTTTGTTAGATCACCTCATACCACTGAGATAGGTGCGGCAATAACCAACAGAATCATTCCCATAGATGAGTTACCCTATACTTGTGCAGCTTGTGAGGACTGCTTTTGTGACCATATGATGGACGGGCTTATGGAAGTGTAAAGAGTTCTTCTATCTTTACTGTATAAGTCCCGTGAATGAATAAAGTTTAAATCTTACTCTTATTTTGAATCTTGCTCTCTTTAAGACTTTTCTTGGTGGTTAATCGTGATTAAAAATTTTTCTCTAAGTCTCATATTCGTGCATCTTGCGAAATTATTCCAAGCTGCGAGATGAGGACATCTCGCGTTTTTTAAGTGGGGTAGAATGTAAGATTCCTCCCCCAACCCTCTTTTTGATGTCTAGTATCTTCCCCCGTAATCAATCCCTCTTCAGAAATATAAAGACCTTGTTTCTAACTGTTTTAACCTAGAGAGAGAAAATATTCTAGAGAGAGAATATTCAGATTATGAATATTTTTGGATAGAAAAATAACTCATCTTATTAAAATAAGTTCCCCTGAAACAGAAATTCAAAAAGAAATTTCCAATGTGCAATTGGAATTAATTAGAAATAGGTATAAAGAACCTTAGTCTAAGGGCCTAGATTTTCAGAAATCTTTAGACTATGGTCCAATTAAGGTTTCTATGGGCCAATAGCATCAATCCATGTGTAGGGAGGAGATAAATCCAAATTGTAAAAGAAGATACCCAAAAATGAGTAAATGCTCACATAAGATGAAGAGTTGAAAATGTACAAGGTTTATTAGTAAATAAACTCATATGTAAGGAAGAGGAGTTCTTTAAAGGAGGTGCATATTTCACATAAGATGAAGAGTTAAAAATGTACAAGGTTTATTAGTAAATAAACTCATATGTAAGGAAGAGGAGTTCTTTAAAGGAGGTGCATATTTCACATAAGATGAAGAGTTGAAAATGTACAAGGTTTATTAGTAAATAAACACATATGTAAGGAAGGGGAGTTCTTTAAAGGAGGTGCATATTTCACATAAGATGAAGAGTTGAAAATGTACAAGGCTTATTAGTAAAAAAACTATGACACATATGTAAGGAAGAGGAGTTCTTTAAAGGAGGTGCATATTTCACATAAGATGAAGAGTTGAAAATGTACAAGGTTTATTAGTAAAAAACTATGAGCAATACAATTTTGACACATATGTAAGGAAGGGGAATTCTTTAAAGGAGGTGCATATTTCACATGCTTGAATGAGTTTTAAACTCATAAAAATTGAGATATTTTATCTCTCCTCTCTCCTCATTCAAGTCTAGTTCCAAAAAGTTAGCTTAACTGACCTTAAAATGGTCAAAAAGTGATCAAACCGACTTGGAAAATTCTAGAATCAGTTTGTTTGGTTAGGAGCTCAAATTTTCCTATAAATAGAAGCCTCCCCTTGTTGAAAAAAAACATAGTCTCTTATGCTTGTTACTCTACTACAAAATATATAGTCTCTTATGCTTTGTTACTCTACTCCACCTAAGCCAAATTAGATAGTGTCTTATGCTTTGTTACTCTACTCCACCTAAGCCAAATTAGATAGTGTCTTATGATTTGTTACTCTACTCCACCTAAGCCAAATTAGATAGAGTCTTATGCTTTGTTACTCTACTCCACCTAAGCCAAATTAGATAGAGTCTTATGCTTTGTTACTCTACTCCACCTAAGCCAAATTAGATAGAGTCTTATGCTTGTTACTCTACTCCACCTAAGCCAAATTAGATAGAGTCTTATGCTTTGTTACTCTACTCCACCTAAGCCAAAATATATAGTCTCTTATGCTTTGTTACTCTACTCCACCTAAGCCAAAATATATAGTCTCTTATGCTTTGTTACTCTACTCCACCTAAGCTAAAATATATAGTGTCTTATGCCTTGTTACTCTACTCTACCTAAGCCAAGAACTGTGAATTCTTTAATAATTCACTAGTTTTTGATACCTCTCTCTTTCTTCAGTCTCCATTGGTGGCTCCATCAACATACTAAACCAATTGATTGGTTGGGGGCCTCTACCGTGAATAAAGAATCAAGCAAATCATAAGGTAAGTATATTGAATTTCGATCTTTTCTATGATTTCTCAATGATTCTCTCTTCTCAACCCCTCTCAAGCTTGAGAAGTTTAATTGGTATGGTTTTTTTTTTATGCTAATGAAGTTAATTGGTGAATAGTAGTGAAGAGGTACATAATTTAATAAATACTATAGAAGTTAATTTCCACTTATATTTAAATTCTAATGGTTTTTATAATTTCTCTCTCTCACTCAAGAAATGGTCATACTCATGACCCATTCTCAATCCAAATGAAGCTTTTCATAAAGCTTTTCCTTAATCCAAGATTAAGCTATTCTTGAGGCCAAATTAATGGCTTTTTGCTATGCTTTTAGTTTATGCACATTGATGATTCAATCCATTATGGATTGATGACCCAATTAGAGACCATTCTAATTGTTTTCTTAATGATCCAATTAGAGACCATTATGGATTGATGACCCAATTAGAGACCATTCTAATTGTTTTCTTAATGATCCAATTAGAGACCATTATGGATTGATGATCCAATTAGAGACCATTCTAATTGTTTTCTTAATGATCCAATTAGAGACCATTATGGATTGATGATCCAATTAGAGACCATTCTAATTATTTCTTTAATAATGAGCTTTATCCCTTAGAAAAAAATTGAGATTTATCAGTCATAGTAGCGGAGCTATGGCAAAAATTTTATAGAAATTACGCATAAAATAAATTCATTCAAAGCATAAAAAGAGGACTTTCTACCATATTCTAGGAACTATCATCCTAGATTAATTAAAAGAATTTTATCATGCATGGAGATGTGGATGTTTGCATGTAGATGTAGATGTATAGATGTAGATGTGGATATGGAGGTGGATGGATGCATGTAGATGTAGATGTATAGATGTAGATGTGAATGGAGATGTGGATGTATGTATGTAGATGTAGATGTATAGATGTGGATGTGGATGTATACATGTAGATGTAGATGTATAGATACGGATGTGGATGTGGAGGTGGATGTATACATGTAGATGTAGATGTATAGATGTAGATGTGGATGTGGAGGTAGATGGATGCATGTAGATGTAGATGTATAGATGTAGATGGGAATGGAGATATGGATGTATGCATGTAGATGTAGATGTATAGATGTAGATGTGGATGTGGAGGTGGATGGATGCATGTAGATGTAGATGTATAGATGTAGATGTGAATGGAGATGTGGATGTATACATGTAGATGTAGATGTATAGATATAGATGTGGAAGTGGAGGTGGATGGATGCATGTAGATGTAGATGTATAGATGTAGATGTAGATACAAATGGAGATGTGGATGTATGCATGTAGATGTAGGTGTATAGATGTAGATGTGGATGTAGAGGTGGATGTATGCATGTAGATGTAGATGTATAGATGTGGATGTGAAGGTGGAGGTAGATGTATGCATATAGATGTAGATGTATGGAGGTGAATGTGAATGTGGATGTAGATGTATGCATAGAGATGTAGATGTATGTATGTAGATGTGAATGTACGCATATAGATGTAGATGTATGGATGTGAATATGCGATATGTGATGTGAGGGAATCTAAAGTGATGAGATAGAAATGATGTGATGGGATGAGTATACATATAAATGGAATATGGAATAAGTAATGTAGATTGATAAAGGATAATGTGGAAAAATGAAAGTTAAAATAGAAATTGTGTTGTAAACTGTTGTAAAATACTGTTTGTAAATACTGTTTGTAAATGCTGTTTGTAAATGATTGTTTTATGTCAAGAATGCTGGGGGGAGCATTTTGACCGTCTTGTGATTAAAGTCGTGATGGTAAAGTTGCAACTGCTGACGGGGAGTCAATGAAGGACGTCTCGCGTAGCAAGTCGGCCGAGGTCTTGACCAGCCTCGATGCGATTAAAATGGTGAGCTTCCGGTACGGTGGATGAGGGGCCAAGGAAGCGGCCTATGCGTGAAGCGCTAGGTTACCTGCGAAGGATCCTAGAGGGTGCTGACCATACGGTGCTCGGGCTCTGGGTTGCCTAGGATACCCACGCGTGCGTCGAGGAAGATATTGGAACAGAGTTGGAGTTGTTTTCTGAAATCGAGCATGGATCTGGTTGATTGACCTTGCTGGTCTTCAATGGATGAGTCCATGGCTCCTTATATGGATCTGTTGGTTGATCTTGCTGATCTTCAACGAGAGTCCATCTTGTTAAGTGATTATATTGCCAAGTATTATGGGCTAGGAACTATCGAAACGGCTCCTGAGCGTTCTAGTTACCAATGATGCCATAGATACTCTGATGAAGGAATGATGGGAAATTAAGAATCAATTGGATAAATTGGAAGATGGTGATCAATGATACTATGGTTTTATTAAAGGATTGTTTTAAACTGGTTGAATCTGGTTGAAAAAAAAGGCAATTTCATATTGGGTGTGTGAGTGGTGTGACTAGTTTTATTTTGCATGAACATCCGGCTAGGGGGCCTTGGAACTCTTTTCCTTGGTACCCGGGACAAAACCTAACCAAATTCTTAATTGGATCCCATCACTACAGTGGTTGGGCGGTTGGCTAACCCATGGGATCGGATGGGGTTAGGCTGGACTGATGGATCCGTAAACCGAGACTCAAACTTTTGTTTTTACGATAGAAAAAAAAAAAAAAAATCCCGGACAGTAACTGTTCTATGGATAGGAATCAACGGCTGTGCCTCTTGAATGGGGAAAAAAGCGTTGATCCCAATGATCCAAGTGCAAGTTTCTTCCTTGAACTGACTAAGTATCTTATAGATGTAATCGGATCATCTCGATCAGAAATGATCTTAACTACGTTAGAGTAAAAAGTTATCCTGGTGGAATCGCCCGTGCTTTCCGGTAAAGGAGTTTTTTTCCGGGTTCGGTTTTGGAACAACCGACGGATTAGTCTCTTATCCGGATATCCGTGGGCGAGGCCCCGAGTGTGGGACCCCTGTCCCGCGCGAGAAGCGCTACTTCCGCTGCCAGTACCCCGAATCCGTTGCTCGGTGGGAACAGGGATCTTACAGTTGGTATCAGAGCATTTGGTTAATAAAGATCAACTGAGAAGACAAATATATCAAAAATTTATCAAGAAACACAAAAAGGTTATAATTGTGTGAGATAATTCATACAATTTGATATTCAAAACTGGAATTCGTAATTTGGTAATTGGGTCTTCAGATGGAAGTACCGCAATTATATAGAATCCCTGACTTGCTTGAGGCCTAGACATGATAGTATTTACCTTATAATTCCAAGGGCCGTGACTACCCGTATATACCGAGAGTATACTGCAGCTCTTTACTGACAGTATATACGAGTAAATCTAAGACTTGAAATTATAAGCGTTAATGCTATCTAGATGATGATTTCGAATGTGATTGATATGATTTTTAATTCTGTTTGAGAATGAATGAATTGATTTGGATTCTGATTGAAAATGCTGATTGAAAAATGTTGATTTTTAAAAATTAGTTGAAATATAATGAAACCACAATGAGGGGGAATGGGACGAGTCCCTGTGATGATATTCATAACTAGAATGATGATAATGAATTCAGCAAATCACTATGAGATTAGTGGGTTGTGCTGTCAGATTGCTGCTATTAATACTTGACCGGTAGATCAAGTTAAGGGATGTCAAATTGAGAACTTGCTTGACTGAAGTTTCCGTGGAGGAATGTTCCGAAGGAAATTTTTCGGTCTAATGGACCATTATCATGTTAAATGAATTGTTATTTAATGATGAGTTCTATATAAGGGATAATTATCCCAGTGTTCTGTTGGGTTGACCAGAATATAAGGAACCCCAGAATAAAATTTGGATCTTAAGAAAAAGAGCTGTCCTCTACCTTGCGAGATGAGGACATCTCGCACTTTTTAAGTGGGGTAGAATGTAAGATTCCTCCCCAACCTTCGAGGTATACTGGAGTACGAATCTTCCTTTCTGATCTTATAATTATTCCCTCTCTAAAATAAAAGAAAATTTCTGTGTAAAAAAGGAAGACCCTTTTCCTAGAATACTTCTCAGGAGTCACACTTGTTTTAAGGATTTAGAACAATGAGTTTAGAAGTGAGAATCGGTGTTTTGGATACCAAGGTTTTGGTTTTCATTCGAGTACGGCCCAAAAGAAGTTCTTTATCTCTTGGGGAGTATAAGAAGTTATCCCCCAGATATTGTGATCCTTATATCTGAATTCAATGAAAGTAGGTGACTTAGCCTACAAGCTTCTTTTATCTCCTCATCTCAAAATTCTTAATGCCTTCTATAGAAAAATGTGTCAAACTCAAATCATGGAAAGACGGTAAAACTTCAGTGGTAAGTTACCGTTGGCTTCTAGGTTACGCTAGCTCCTTCCTTTATATAAGTCGTAACTTTTACTTGTCGCTCACAGTAATCTTACTCCCATCAATCTCCTTTCTTTCTTAATCTCCTTCATGGCTTGGCAACAGGAATTAGTTTTATCCCTGATGATTTCTCACCTTCAAGACGCAAGAGAGTCTGTGAAGAAAGACTTTATAGAACAGTATGAGCGCTCACTTTTTCCTCACCTAGGAACTTCTGTAGCGCAGACCAAATGGTGGACCTATCAAAACATAACTAGGGTAACACCCTGGGGTCAGCAACACTTTCGTAACAATGTCCGCTTGGCCATGGTTATTGAAGCTTTGGGTTTGGGTCCCCGATACTACTGCGTCATGAGATCAAGGCATCGTGGGTTTTCTGAGCGGGTCTTCTTACTGGCATGTTTTCTTCCTCATGAGAAGATATGCCTTTACCCCGTTTTTGGCTTGCCTCTCAGAGGTCCTTTTGTTAGATCACCTCATACCACTGAGATAGGTGCGGCAATAACCAACAGAATCATTCCCATAGATGAGTTACCCTATACTTGTGCAGCTTGTGAGGACTGCTTTTGTGACCATATGATGGACGGGCTTATGGAAGTGTAAAGAGTTCTTCTATCTTTACTGTATAAGTCCCGTGAATGAATAAAGTTTAAATCTTACTCTTATTTTGAATCTTGCTCTCTTTAAGACTTTTCTTGGTGGTTAATCGTGATTAAAAATTTTTCTCTAAGTCTCATATTCGTGCATCTTGCGAAATTATTCCAAGCTGCGAGATGAGGACATCTCGCGTTTTTTAAGTGGGGTAGAATGTAAGATTCCTCCCCCAACCCTCTTTTTGATGTCTAGTATCTTCCCCCGTGATCAATCCCTCTTCAGAAATATAAAGACCTTGTTTCTAACTGTTTTAACCTAGAGAGAGAAAATATTCTAGAGAGAGAATATTCAGATTATGAATATTTTTGGATAGAAAAATAACTCATCTTATTAAAATAAGTTCCCCTGAAACAGAAATTCAAAAAGAAATTTCCAATGTGCAATTGGAATTAATTAGAAATAGGTATAAAGAACCTTAGTCTAAGGGCCTAGATTTTCAGAAATCTTTAGACTATGGTCCAATTAAGGTTTCTATGGGCCAATAGCATCAATCCATGTGTAGGGAGGAGATAAATCCAAATTGTAAAAGAAGATACCCAAAAATGAGTAAATGCTCACATAAGATGAAGAGTTGAAAATGTACAAGGTTTATTAGTAAATAAACTCATATGTAAGGAAGAGGAGTTCTTTAAAGGAGGTGCATATTTCACATAAGATGAAGAGTTAAAAATGTACAAGGTTTATTAGTAAATAAACTCATATGTAAGGAAGAGGAGTTCTTTAAAGGAGGTGCATATTTCACATAAGATGAAGAGTTGAAAATGTACAAGGTTTATTAGTAAATAAACACATATGTAAGGAAGGGGAGTTCTTTAAAGGAGGTGCATATTTCACATAAGATGAAGAGTTGAAAATGTACAAGGCTTATTAGTAAAAAAACTATGACACATATGTAAGGAAGAGGAGTTCTTTAAAGGAGGTGCATATTTCACATAAGATGAAGAGTTGAAAATGTACAAGGTTTATTAGTAAAAAACTATGAGCAATACAATTTTGACACATATGTAAGGAAGGGGAATTCTTTAAAGGAGGTGCATATTTCACATGCTTGAATGAGTTTTAAACTCATAAAAATTGAGATATTTTATCTCTCCTCTCTCCTCATTCAAGTCTAGTTCCAAAAAGTTAGCTTAACTGACCTTAAAATGGTCAAAAAGTGATCAAACCGACTTGGAAAATTCTAGAATCAGTTTGTTTGGTTAGGAGCTCAAATTTTCCTATAAATAGAAGCCTCCCCTTGTTGAAAAAAAACATAGTCTCTTATGCTTGTTACTCTACTACAAAATATATAGTCTCTTATGCTTTGTTACTCTACTCCACCTAAGCCAAATTAGATAGTGTCTTATGCTTTGTTACTCTACTCCACCTAAGCCAAATTAGATAGTGTCTTATGATTTGTTACTCTACTCCACCTAAGCCAAATTAGATAGAGTCTTATGCTTTGTTACTCTACTCCACCTAAGCCAAATTAGATAGAGTCTTATGCTTTGTTACTCTACTCCACCTAAGCCAAATTAGATAGAGTCTTATGCTTGTTACTCTACTCCACCTAAGCCAAATTAGATAGAGTCTTATGCTTTGTTACTCTACTCCACCTAAGCCAAAATATATAGTCTCTTATGCTTTGTTACTCTACTCCACCTAAGCCAAAATATATAGTCTCTTATGCTTTGTTACTCTACTCCACCTAAGCTAAAATATATAGTGTCTTATGCCTTGTTACTCTACTCTACCTAAGCCAAGAACTGTGAATTCTTTAATAATTCACTAGTTTTTGATACCTCTCTCTTTCTTCAGTCTCCATTGGTGGCTCCATCAACATACTAAACCAATTGATTGGTTGGGGGCCTCTACCGTGAATAAAGAATCAAGCAAATCATAAGGTAAGTATATTGAATTTCGATCTTTTCTATGATTTCTCAATGATTCTCTCTTCTCAACCCCTCTCAAGCTTGAGAAGTTTAATTGGTATGGTTTTTTTTTATGCTAATGAAGTTAATTGGTGAATAGTAGTGAAGAGGTACATAATTTAATAAATACTATAGAAGTTAATTTCCACTTATATTTAAATTCTAATGGTTTTTATAATTTCTCTCTCTCACTCAAGAAATGGTCATACTCATGACCCATTCTCAATCCAAATGAAGCTTTTCATAAAGCTTTTCCTTAATCCAAGATTAAGCTATTCTTGAGGCCAAATTAATGGCTTTTTGCTATGCTTTTAGTTTATGCACATTGATGATTCAATCCATTATGGATTGATGACCCAATTAGAGACCATTCTAATTGTTTTCTTAATGATCCAATTAGAGACCATTATGGATTGATGACCCAATTAGAGACCATTCTAATTGTTTTCTTAATGATCCAATTAGAGACCATTATGGATTGATGATCCAATTAGAGACCATTCTAATTGTTTTCTTAATGATCCAATTAGAGACCATTATGGATTGATGATCCAATTAGAGACCATTCTAATTATTTCTTTAATAATGAGCTTTATCCCTTAGAAAAAAATTGAGATTTATCAGTCATAGTAGCGGAGCTATGGCAAAAATTTTATAGAAATTACGCATAAAATAAATTCATTCAAAGCATAAAAAGAGGACTTTCTACCATATTCTAGGAACTATCATCCTAGATTAATTAAAAGAATTTTATCATGCATGGAGATGTGGATGTTTGCATGTAGATGTAGATGTATAGATGTAGATGTGGATATGGAGGTGGATGGATGCATGTAGATGTAGATGTATAGATGTAGATGTGAATGGAGATGTGGATGTATGTATGTAGATGTAGATGTATAGATGTGGATGTGGATGTATACATGTAGATGTAGATGTATAGATACGGATGTGGATGTGGAGGTGGATGTATACATGTAGATGTAGATGTATAGATGTAGATGTGGATGTGGAGGTAGATGGATGCATGTAGATGTAGATGTATAGATGTAGATGGGAATGGAGATATGGATGTATGCATGTAGATGTAGATGTATAGATGTAGATGTGGATGTGGAGGTGGATGGATGCATGTAGATGTAGATGTATAGATGTAGATGTGAATGGAGATGTGGATGTATACATGTAGATGTAGATGTATAGATATAGATGTGGAAGTGGAGGTGGATGGATGCATGTAGATGTAGATGTATAGATGTAGATGTAGATACAAATGGAGATGTGGATGTATGCATGTAGATGTAGGTGTATAGATGTAGATGTGGATGTAGAGGTGGATGTATGCATGTAGATGTAGATGTATAGATGTGGATGTGAAGGTGGAGGTAGATGTATGCATATAGATGTAGATGTATGGAGGTGAATGTGAATGTGGATGTAGATGTATGCATAGAGATGTAGATGTATGTATGTAGATGTGAATGTACGCATATAGATGTAGATGTATGGATGTGAATATGCGATATGTGATGTGAGGGAATCTAAAGTGATGAGATAGAAATGATGTGATGGGATGAGTATACATATAAATGGAATATGGAATAAGTAATGTAGATTGATAAAGGATAATGTGGAAAAATGAAAGTTAAAATAGAAATTGTGTTGTAAACTGTTGTAAAATACTGTTTGTAAATACTGTTTGTAAATGCTGTTTGTAAATGATTGTTTTATGTCAAGAATGCTGGGGGGAGCATTTTGACCGTCTTGTGATTAAAGTCGTGATGGTAAAGTTGCAACTGCTGACGGGGAGTCAATGAAGGACGTCTCGCGTAGCAAGTCGGCCGAGGTCTTGACCAGCCTCGATGCGATTAAAATGGTGAGCTTCCGGTACGGTGGATGAGGGGCCAAGGAAGCGGCCTATGCGTGAAGCGCTAGGTTACCTGCGAAGGATCCTAGAGGGTGCTGACCATACGGTGCTCGGGCTCTGGGTTGCCTAGGATACCCACGCGTGCGTCGAGGAAGATATTGGAACAGAGTTGGAGTTGTTTTCTGAAATCGAGCATGGATCTGGTTGATTGACCTTGCTGGTCTTCAATGGATGAGTCCATGGCTCCTTATATGGATCTGTTGGTTGATCTTGCTGATCTTCAACGAGAGTCCATCTTGTTAAGTGATTATATTGCCAAGTATTATGGGCTAGGAACTATCGAAACGGCTCCTGAGCGTTCTAGTTACCAATGATGCCATAGATACTCTGATGAAGGAATGATGGGAAATTAAGAATCAATTGGATAAATTGGAAGATGGTGATCAATGATACTATGGTTTTATTAAAGGATTGTTTTAAACTGGTTGAATCTGGTTGAAAAAAAAGGCAATTTCATATTGGGTGTGTGAGTGGTGTGACTAGTTTTATTTTGCATGAACATCCGGCTAGGGGGCCTTGGAACTCTTTTCCTTGGTACCCGGGACAAAACCTAACCAAATTCTTAATTGGATCCCATCACTACAGTGGTTGGGCGGTTGGCTAACCCATGGGATCGGATGGGGTTAGGCTGGACTGATGGATCCGTAAACCGAGACTCAAACTTTTGTTTTTACGATAGAAAAAAAAAAAAAAAATCCCGGACAGTAACTGTTCTATGGATAGGAATCAACGGCTGTGCCTCTTGAATGGGGAAAAAAGCGTTGATCCCAATGATCCAAGTGCAAGTTTCTTCCTTGAACTGACTAAGTATCTTATAGATGTAATCGGATCATCTCGATCAGAAATGATCTTAACTACGTTAGAGTAAAAAGTTATCCTGGTGGAATCGCCCGTGCTTTCCGGTAAAGGAATTTTTTTCCGGGTTCGGTTTTGGAACAACCGACGGATTAGTCTCTTATCCGGATATCCGTGGGCGAGGCCCCGAGTGTGGGACCCCTGTCCCGCGCGAGAAGCGCTACTTCCGCTGCCAGTACCCCGAATCCGTTGCTCGGTGGGAACAGGGATCTTACACTATTGCTTAAGTGTGCAAGTAATCCCTCTCTAATTATGAAAACAACCACTTAGCACACAAGAGAGCGAGAGAGTACACTCTAGTTTGGACAATGGGTTGATGTCCTTTCTCATTAGAACGTAGGACACCCTTTTTTATGTGTGGCCGCCGAAGACTTGCTCATAGATTTACAAAAGCTTCTAAGTACGTACACCATTTCTCTCTTTGAAACAAGACTATAAACATAATCCACCAATAGAAAGTGCAAAAATAAGGAAGAAAAACTCACAACACAGCATTGGGTCTAATGTGTCCCTTGTAGATGGTGGCTCCCCTTCCCATTTGTATTATTTATATCTTTTATTCCAAAAATAGACCCATGGAGGCAATAATAGGATTGAGTACATCCAAATGTGGGTCTTTTTTTTCAAATATAAACCTTAGTACCTTATGCAATACCTAACAATAGAAAAATTGATCTCTTACACATCTAGGATGTGCAAACATAGAATACATTGCAATTACAACTATAATATTCGACGAACAAATCTAAAATATGGCGTTAATTAAATATAGACATTTGCACACTGTTATAAATACTCTACATGACACCATGATTGGCACTCCACACCATGCTCAAACCGTCATCCATGTGTGGCACTTTAATTAATTTTCTTGCACTGCTCAACACACATTACTCGTAAGCGTTATAATCACATTGGTTAGAATAATTAATGGGAATCCTTAACAATTAAGATTATGTTCATTGTGGTAGAAACACAACACGAGTAATACACTAGCTCAATATTGATTCATCAACATGATAAATATAGAAATTTGCTTACTGCCATAAACACTCAACATGACACCTTGATTGTTGGCACCCCACACCATGCTTAGACCGTCATCCATGTGTGACACTTGAATCAGTATCCTTGCACTGCTCAACACCCATTACTCATAAGCATTAATCACAACATGCTTATGTTCACAGTAAGAAACACAACACTAGTAATACTCTAGCTCAATATTCATCTACATGATTATGTTCATAGAGGTAGAATTTCTACACAACACTAGTTATATGCTAGCTCAATATTCATCAACATGGTATATCACCCACAATACCAATAACACTAAAATGGCACCAACAAATGCATATACTAACAATACAAGCCTATCAATATTAGTATGAACATAATTATGTTCATAGGTAAAAAAACAAAACGCCAGTAATACACTATCTCAATATTCATGAAAATAATAAATCACCCACAATACCAATAACACTAACATGGCCCCAACAAATGCATATAATAATAATACAAGCATGTCAATATTAATAATAATGGCATCCCCCATGACGGTGGCCAATAACACTAACATGGCCCAAATGCATATACTAATAATACGAGCCTATCAGTATTAATATGGCATCACCCACAATACAATATATCATTATGGTACAATGGTATCTCAGATATCCCCAATCAACCATAGAGTGGTCTTCCTAACATCCCTCTTGCTTGGGTTTGCAATTGAGCCTCTTTAAGCCTTGCTTGGACCCATTTAATGCTGAGGTGAGTCACAACTATATCAACTCACATTTTGGGAATCAATTACTCCATATAGTTTTGGACATATCTTAAACATACTAACTCCAAATTTGTCGAAGATCGTGGATTTAGATTCTACTCTTCAAGATCTTTCCGATGATATGTCACATGAGGGGGTTTTGACAAACTTTTGGACAAGTTCACCATGCTCCCATTTTTCAAATGGGAATGGGATTTTTCCCAAATTATCTAATATGGTGTTTAAAGTCTTCGAATCTCTACAAAGAGCATGGACCTCTTTCCTAGAGCTGTACACCTCCACGAATCCTAAAGTCTCTATATTTTAATCACTACTAAGAGCATGGAGACACCTCTTCTCTAGAGGTGTCTCCATAACCTTTCAATGTAATCTCTTCTTCGTTTATTCCTTTTACCACATTCCCTTAGTTCAGCTCCCTCTCATGTGCCTTACCCCCTCCCAAACACCCTTTGGATGCTATCATACTGGTTAGGTCCATGTGTGGTATGGTTGCATCATGTATAAAAAAAACCATGTGCTAATTCACCTTAATTAATTATCAATTGATTTTAGAACTAAAACTGCCAAAATTTTAGCCATTTTCCCAAGGTAAGATAAAAGTTCACATGGCATTTTTCAAGCGGATAGTTGCAAGCCATGTTAAAAATATAATTAAATTAAAAGTTGAATCGTTTATTTCCATAAGGGAATGGGCTGCGAAACTAATTATCTGAATCAAATCTAGCAAAGGATGATATAAGAGAACCACCTCTTCCCTCTTCTTTCTTCTCCAACCTAGGAAGTTATATGATATTAGTTATGTGAATCCAAATCTAGAAAATGGGGTGCAACATTAGTTATGTGAATCCAATCTAGCAAAGGATGATAAAGAGAACCACCAGTTCCCTCTTTTTTCTTCTCCAATCTAGGAAGTTATGTGACATAGGTGCTTGTAATGGCTAAAGGGAGAGAGATGGAGAGAGAAAGGGGGGAGAGAGGTCTAACAAAGGATGATAAAAAAGAACCACCTCTTCCCTTTTCTTTCTTCTCCAATCCAGGAAGTTATGTGACATAAATACTTTTAATGGCGTGTGCACGCGAGAGAGAGAGAGAGAGAGAGAGAGAGAGAGAGAGAGAGAGAGAGAGAGAGAGAGAGAGAACATCCATTTGTTGAATGATTAATTTGCTCAAGGGCTTTGAATTGATTACAAATCTTATGAATGTAGAATATGCAACATTGCACTTTATAACTTTTCTAATTGCTAACTAGCATTTGATATATGTACTTCAAATTCTTTGATTTTTGGGTACTTTATTTTTCTTGCTATGTTCATGTTCACACACGACTCTTCTCCTTATCAAGCTTCTTACTATTACTATTACTATTTGCAATTAAAAGCAAGGTAAGCTCTGTGTGTGCAACCGATTGCATAACAATGCTAACCTCACACAATCTCATTATAGAGAAAAAGCACTCTATTGCTTAAGTGTGCAAGTAATCCCTCTCTAATTATGAAAACAACCACTTAGCACACAAGAGAGCGAGAGAGTACACTCTAGTTTGGATAATGGGTTTATGTCCTTTCTCATTAGAATGCATGACCAACTTTTTTATTTGTGGCCGCCCGCCGAAGACTTGCTCATAGATTTACAAAAGCTTTTAAGTACGTATACCATTTCTCTCTTTGAAACAAGACTATAAACATAATCCACCAATAGAAAGTGCAAAAATAAGGAAGAAAAACTCACAACACAGCATTGGGTCTAATGTGTCCCTTGTAGACGGTGGCTCCCCTTCCCATCTGTATTATTTATATATTTTATTCTAAAAATAGACCCATGGAGGTAATAATAGGATTGAGTACATCCAAATGTGGGTCTTTTTTTTCAAATATAAACCTTAGTACCTTATGCAATACCTAACAATAGAAAAATTGATCTCTTACACATCTAGGATGTGCAAACATAGAATACATTGTAATTACAACTATAACATTCGACGGACAAAGCTAAAATATGGCGTTAATTAAATATAGACATTTGCACACTGTTATAAATACTCTACATGACACCATGATTGGCACTCCACACCATGCTCAGACCGTCATCCATGTGTGACACTTTAATTAATTTTCTTGCACTGCTCAACACACATTACTCGTAAGCGTTATAATCACATTGGTTAGAATAATTAATGGGAATCCTTAACAATTAAGATTATGTTCATTGTGGTAGAAACACAACACGAGTAATACACTAGCTCAATATTGATTCATCAACATGGTAAATATAGAAATTTGCTTACTTCCATAAACACTCAACATGACACCTTGATTGTTGGCACCCCACACCATGCTTAGACCGTCATCCATGTGTGACACTTGAATCAGTATCCTTGCACTGCTCAACACCCATTACTTATAAGCATTAATCACAACATGCTTATGTTCATAGGAAGAAACACAACACTAGTAATACTCTAGCTCAATATTCATCTACATGATTATGTTCATAGAGGTAGAATTTCTACACAACACCAGTTATATGCTAGCTCAATATTCATCAACATGGTATATCACCCACAACACCAATAACACTAAAATGGCACCAACAAATGCATATACTAATAATACGAGCCTATCAATATTAGTATGAACATAATTATGTTCACAAGTAAAAAACAAAACGCCAGTAATACAATATCTCAATATTCATGAAAATAATAAATCACCCACAATACCAATAACACTAACATAGCCCCAACAAATGCATATAATAATAATACAAGCATGTCAATATTAATAATAATGGCATCCCCCATGATGGTGGCCAATAACACTAACATGGCCCAAATGCATATACTAATAATACGAGCCTATCAGTACTAATATGGCATCACCCACAATACAATATATCATTATGGTACAATGGTATCTCAGATATCCCCAATCAACCATAGAGTGGTCTTCCTAACATCCCTCTTGCTTGGGTTTGCAATTGAGCCTCTTTAAGCCTTGCTTGGACCCATTTAATGCTGAGGTGAGTCACAACTATATCAACTCACATTTTGGGAATCAATTACTCCATATAGTTTTAGACATATCTTAAACATACTAACTCCAAATTTGTCGGAGATCGTAGATTTAGATTCTACTCTTCAAGATCTTTCCGATGATATGTCACATGAGGGGGTTTTGACAAACTTTTGGACAAGTTCACCATGCTCCCATTTTTCAAATGGGAATGGGATTTTTCCCAAATTATCTAATATGGTGTTTAAAGTCTCTTCGAATCTCTACAAAGAGCATGGACCTCTTTCCTAGAGGTGTACACCTCCACGAATCCTAAAGTCTCTATATTTTAATCACTACTAAGAGCATGGAGACACCTCTTCTCTAGAGGTGTCTCCATAACCTTTCAATGTAATCTCTTCTTCGTTTATTCCTTTTACCACATTCCCTTAGTTCAGCTCCCTCTCATGTGCCTTACCCCCTCCCAAACACCCTTTGGATGCTATCATACTGGTTAGGTCCATGTGTGGTATGGTTGCATCATGTATAAAAAAAACCATGTGCTAATTCACCTTAATTAATTATCAATTGATTTTAGAACTAAAACTGCCAAAATTTTAGCCATTTTGCCAAGGTAAGATAAAAGTTCACATGGCATTTTTCACGCGGATAGTTGCAAGCCATGTTAAAAATATAATTAAATTAAAAGTTGAATCGTTTATTTCCATAAGGGAATGGGCTGTGAAACTAATTATCTGAATCCAATCTAGCAAAGGATGATATAAGAGAACCACCTCTTCCCTCTTCTTTCTTCTCCAACCTAGGAAGTTATATGATATTAGTTATGTGATTCCAAATCTAGAAAATGGGGTGCAACATTAGTTATGTGAATCCAATCTAGCAAAGGATGATAAAGAGAACCACCAGTTCCCTCTTTTTTCTTCTCCAATCTAGGAAGTTATGTGACATAGGTGCTTGTAATGGCTAAAGGGAGAGAGATGGAGAGAGAAAGGGGGGAGAGAGGTCTAACAAAGGATGATAAAAAAGAACCACCTCTTCCCTTTTCTTTCTTCTCCAATCGAGGAAGTTATGTGACATAAATACTTTTAATTGCGTGTGCACGCGAGAGAGAGAGAGAGAGAGAGAGAGAGAGAGAGAGAGAGAGAGAGAGAGAGAGAGCACATCCAGTTGTCGAGTGATTAATTTGCTCAAGGGCTTTGAATTGATTACAAATCTTATGAATGTAGAATATGCAACATTGCACTTTATAACTTTTCTAATTGCTAACTAGCATTTGATATATGTACTTCAAATTCTTGGATTTTTGGGTACTTTATTTTTCTTGCTATGTTCATGTTCACACACGACTCTTCTCCTTATCAAGCTTCTTACTATTACTATTACTATTTGCAATTAAAAGCAAGGTAAGCTCTGTGGGTGCAACCGATTGCATAACAATGCTAACCTCACACAATCTCATTATAGAGAAAAAGCACTCTATTGCTTAAGTGTGCAAGTAATCCCTCTCTAATTATGAAAACAAGCACTTAGCACACAAGAGAGCGAGAGAGTACACTCTAGTTTGGATAATGGGTTTATGTCCTTTCTCATTAGAATGCAGGACCAACTTTTTTATGTGTGGCCGCCGAAGACTTGCTCATAGATTTACAAAAGCTTTTAAGTATGTATACCATTTCTCTCTTTGAAACAAGACTATAAACATAATCCACCAATAGAAAGTGCAAAAATAAGGAAGAAAAACTCACAACACAGCATTGGGTCTAATGTGTCCCTTGTAGATGGTGGCTCCCCTTCCCATCTGTATTATTTATATCTTTTATTCCAAAAATAGACCCATGGAGGCAATAATAGGATTGAGTAAATCCAAATGTGGGTCTTTTTTTTCAAATATAAACCTTAGTACCTTATGCAATACCTAACAATAGAAAAATTGATCTCTTACACATCTAGGATGTGCAAACATAGAATACATTGCAATTACAACTATAACATTGGACGGACAAAGCTAAAATATGGCGTTAATCAAATATAGACATTTGCACGCTGTTATAAATACTCTACATGACACCATGATTGGCACTCCACACCATGCTCAGACCGTCATCCATGTGTGACACTTTAATTAATTTTCTTGCACTGCTCAACACACATTACTCGTAAGCGTTATAATCACATTGGTTAGAATAATTAATGGGAATCCTTAACAATTAAGATTATGTTCATTGTGGTAGAAACACAACACAAATAATACACTAGCTCAATATTGATTCATCAACATGATAAATATAGAAATTCGCTTACTGCCATAAACACTCAACATGACACCTTGATTGTTGGCACCCTACACCATGCTTAGACCGTCATCCATGTGTGACACTTGAATCAGTATCCTTGCACTGCTCAACACCCATTACTCATAAGCATTAATCACAACATGCTTATGTTCATAGGAAGAAACACAACACTAGTAATACTCTAGCTCAATATTCATCTACATGATTATGTTCATAGAGGTAGAATTTCTACACAACACCAGTTATATGCTAGCTCAATATTCATCAACATGGTATATCACCCACAATACCAATAACACTAAAATGGCACCAACAAATGCATATACTAATAATACGAGCCTATCAATATTAGTATGAACATACTTATGTTCATAGGTAAAAAAACAAAACGCCAGTAATACACTAACTCAATATTCATGAAAAACATAAATCACCAACAATACCAATAACACTAACATGGCCCCAACAAATGCATATAATAATAATACAAGCATGTCAATATTAATAATAATGGCATCCCCCATGATGGTGGCCAATAACACTAACATGGCCCAAATGCATATACTAATAATATGAGCCTATCAGTATTAATATGGCATCACCCACAATACAATATATCATTATGGTACAATGGTATCTCAGATATCCCCAATCAACCATAGAGTGGTCTTCCTAACATCCCTCTTGCTTGGGTTTGCAATTGAGCCTCTTTAAGCCTTGCTTGGACCCATTTAATGCTGAGGTGAGTCACAACTATATCAACTCACATTTTGGGAATCAATTACTCCATATAGTTTTGGACATATCTTAAACATACTAACTCCAAATTTGTCGGAGATCGTAGATTTAGATTCTACTCTTCAAGATCTTTCCGATGATATGTCACATGAGGGGGTTTTGACAAACTTTTGGACAAGTTCACCATGCTCTCATTTTTCAAATGGGAATGGGATTTTTCCCAAATTATCTAATATGGTGTTTAAAGTCTCTTCGAATCTCTACAAAGAGCATGGACCTCTTTCCTAGAGGTGTACACCTCCACGAATCCTAAAGTCTCTATATTTTAATCACTACTAAGAGCATGGAGACACCTCTTCTCTAGAGATGTCTCCATAACCTTTCAATGTAATCTCTTCTTCGTTTATTCCTTTTACCACATTCCCTTAGTTCAGCTCCCTCTCATGTGCCTTACCCCCTCCCAAACACCCTTTGGATGCTATCATACTGGTTAGGTCCATGTGTGGTATGGTTGCATCATGTATAAAAAAAAACACCATGTGCTAATTCACCTTAATTAATTATCAATTGATTTTAGAACTAAAACTGCCAAAATTTTAGCCATTTTGCCAAGGTAAGATAAAAATTCACATGGCATTTTTCAAGCGGATAGTTGCAAGCCATGTTAAAAATATAATTAAATTAAAAGTTGAATCGTTTATTTCCATAAGGGAATGGGCTGCAAAACTAATTATCTGAATCCAATCTAGCAAAGGATGATATAAGAGAACCACCTCTTCCCTCTTCTTTCTTCTCCAACCTAGGAAGTTATATGATATTAGTTATGTGAATCCAAATCTAGAAAATGGGGTGCAACATTAGTTATGTGAATCCAATCTAGCAAAGGATGATAAAGAGAACCACCAGTTCCCTCTTTTTTCTTCTCCAATCTAGGAAGTTATGTGACATAGGTGCTTGTAATGGCTAAAGGGAGAGAGATGGAGAGAGAAAGGGGGGAGAGAGGTCTAACAAAGCATGATAAAAAAGAACCACCTCTTCCCTTTTCTTTCTTCTCCAATCCAGGAAGTTATGTGACATAAATACTTTTAATGGCATGTGCACGCGAGAGAGAGAGAGAGAGAGAGAGAGAGAGAGAGAGAGAGAGAGAGAGAGCACATCCATTTGTTGAATGATTAATTTGCTCAAGGGCTTTGAATTGATTACAAATCTTATGAATGTAGAATATGCAACATTGCACTTTATAACTTTTCTAATTGCTAACTAGCATTTGATATATGTACTTCAAATTCTTGGATTTTTGGGTACTTTATTTTTCTTGCTATGTTCATGTTCACACACGACTCTTCTCCTTATCAAGCTTCTTACTATTACTATTACTATTTGCAATTAAAAGCAAGGTAAGCTCTGTGGGTGCAACCGATTGCATAACAATGCTAACCTCACACAATCTCATTATAGAGAAAAAGCACTCTATTGCTTAAGTGTGCAAGTAATCCCTCTCTAATTATGAAAACAACCACTTAGCACACAAGAGAGCGAGAGAGTACACTCTAGTTTGGATAATGGGTTTATGTCCTTTCTCATTAGAATGCAGGACCAACTTTTTTATGTGTGGCCGCCCGCCAAAGACTTGCTCATAGATTCACAAAAGCTTTTAAGTACGTATTCCATTTCTCTCTTTGAAACAAGACTATAAACATAATCCACCAATAGAAAGTGCAAAAATAAGGAAGAAAAACTCACAACACAGCATTGGGTCTAATGTGTCCCTTGTAGATGGTGGCTCCCCTTCCCATCTGTATTATTTATATCTTTTATTCCAAAAATAGACCCATGGAGGCAATAATAGGATTGAGTACATCCAAATGTGGGTCTTTTTTTTCAAATATAAACCTTAGTACCTTATGCAATACCTAACAATAGAAAAATTGATCTCTTACACATCTAGGATGTGCAAACATAGAATACATTGCAATTACAACTATAACATTCGACGGACAAAGCTAAAATATGGCGTTAATTAAATATAGACATTTGCACACTGTTATAAATACTCTACATGACACCATGATTGGCACTCCACACCATGCTCAGACCGTCATCCATGTGTGACACTTTAATTAATTTTCTTGCACTGCTCAACACACATTACTCGTAAGCGTTATAATCACATTGGTTAGAATAATTAATGGGAATCCTTAACAATTAAGATTATGTTCATTGTGGTAGAAACACAACACGAGTAATACACTAGCTCAATATTGATTCATCAACATGATAAATATAGAAATTTGCTTACTGCCATAAACACTCAACATGACACCTTGATTGTTGGCACCCCACACCATGCTTAGACCGTCATCCATGTGTGACACTTGAATCAGTATCCTTGCACTGCTCAACACCCATTACTCATAAGCATTAATCACAACATGCTTATGTTCATAGGAAGAAACACAACACTAGTAATACTCTAGCTCAATATTCATCTACATGATTATGTTCATAGAGGTAGAATTTCTACACAACACCAGTTATATGCTAGCTCAATATTCATCAACATGGTATATCACCCACAATACCAATAACACTAAAATGGCACCAACAAATGCATATACTAATAATACGAGCCTATCAATATTAGTATGAACATAATTATGTTCATAGGTAAAAAAACAAAACGCCAGTAATACACTATCTCAATATTCATGAAAATAATAAATCACCCACAATACCAATAACACTAACATGGCCCCAACAAATGCATATAATAATAATACAAGCATGTCAATATTAATAATAATGGCATCCCCCATGATGGTGGCCAATAACACTAACATGGCCCAAATGCATATACTAATAATATGAGTCTATCAGTATTAATATGGCATCACCCACAATACAATATATCATTATGGTACAATGGTATCTCAGATATCCCCAATCAACCATAGAGTGGTCTTCCTAACATCCCTCTTGCTTGGGTTTGCAATTGAGCCTCTTTAAGCCTTGCTTGGACCCATTTAATGCTGAGGTGAGTCACAACTATATCCACTCACATTTTGGGAATCAATTACTCCATATAGTTTTGGACATATCTTAAACATACTAACTCCAAATTTGTCGAAGATCGTAGATTTAGATTCTACTCTTCAAGATCTTTCCGATGATATGTCACATGAGGGGGTTTTGACAAACTTTTGGACAAGTTCACCATGCTCCCATTTTTCAAATGGGAATGGGATTTTTTCCAAATTATCTAATATGGTGTTTAAAGTCTCTTCGAATCTCTACAAAGAGCATGGACCTCTTTCCTAGAGGTGTACACCTCCACGAATCCTAAAGTCTCTATATTTTAATCACTACTAAGAGCATGGAGACACCTCTTCTCTAGAGATGTCTCCATAACCTTTCAATGTAATCTCTTCTTCGTTTATTCCTTTTACCACATTCCCTTAGTTCAGCTCCCTCTCATGTGCCTTACCCCCTCCCAAACACCCTTTGGATGCTATCATACTGGTTAGGTCCATGTGTGGTATGGTTGCATCATGTATAAAAAAAACCATGTGCTAATTCACCTTAATTAATTATCAATTGATTTTAGAACTAAAACTGCCAAAATTTTAGCCATTTTGCCAAGGTAAGATAAAAGTTCACATGGCATTTTTCAAGCGGATAGTTGCAAGCCATGTTAAAAATATAATTAAATTAAAAGTTGAATCGTTTATTTCCATAAGGGAATGGGCTGCGAAACTAATTATCTGAATCCAATCTAGCAAAGGATGATATAAGAGAACCACCTCTTCCCTCTTCTTTCTTCTCCAACCTAGGAAGTTATATGATATTAGTTATGTGAATCCAAATCTAGAAAATGGGGTGCAACATTAGTTATGTGAATCCAATCTAGCAAAGGATGATAAAGAGAACCACCAGTTGCCTCTTTTTTCTTCTCCAATCTAGGAAGTTATGTGACATAGGTGCTTGTAATGGCTAAAGGGAGAGAGATGGAGAGAGAAAGGGGGGAGAGAGGTCTAACAAAGGATGATAAAAAAGAACCACCTCTTCCCTTTTCTTTCTTCTCCAATCCAGGAAGTTATGTGACATAAATACTTTTAATGGCGTGTGCACGCGAGAGAGAGAGAGAGAGAGAGAGAGAGAGAGAGAGAGAGAGCACATCCATTTGTCGAATGATTAATTTGCTTAAGGGCTTTGAATTGATTACAAATCTTATGAATGTAGAATATGCAACATTGCACTTTATAACTTTTGTAATTGCTAACTGGCATTTGATACATGTACTTCAAATTCTTGGATTTCTGGGTACTTTATTTTTCTTGCTATGTTCATGTTCACACACGACTGTTCTCCTTATCAAGCTTCTTACTATTACTATTACTATTTGCAATTAAAAGCAAGGTAAGCTCTGTGGGTGCAACCGATTGCATAACAATGCTAACCTCACACAATCTCATTATAGAGAAAAAGCACTCTATTGCTTAAGTGTGCAAGTAATCCCTTTCTAGTTATGAAAACAACCACTTAGCACACAAGAGAGAGAGAGAGTACACTCTAGTTTGGATAACGGGTTTATGTCCTTTCTCATTAGAATGCAGGACCAACTTTTTTATGTGTGGCGGCCCGCCAAAGACTTGCTCATAGATTTACAAAAGCTTTTAAGTACGTATACCATTTCTCTCTTTGAAACAAGACTATAAACATAATCCACCAATAGAAAGTGCAAAAATAAGGAAGAAAAACTCACAACACAGCATTGGGTCTAATGTGTCCCTTGTAGATGGTGGCTCCCCTTCCCATCTGTATTATTTATATCTTTTATTCCAAAAATAGACCCATGGAGGCAATAATAGGATTGAGTACATCCAAATGTGGGTCTTTTTTTTTCAAATATAAACCTTAGTACCTTATGCAATACCTAACAATAGAAAAATTGATCTCTTACACATCTAAGATGTGCAAACATAGAATACATTGCAATTACAACTATAACATTCGACGGACAACTATAGAATACATTGCAATTACAACTATAACATTCAACGGACAAAGCTAAAATATGGCGTTAATTAAATATAGACATTTGCACAGTGTTATAAATACTCTACATGACACCATGATTGGCACTCCACACCATGCTCAGACCGTCATCCATGTGTGACACTTCAATTAATTTTCTTGCACTGCTCACAACACACATTACTCATAAGCGTTATAATCACATTGGTTAGAATAATTAATGGGAATCCTTAACAATTAAGATTATGTTCATTGTGGTAGAAACACAACACGAGTAATACACTAGCTCAATATTGATTCATCAACATGATAAATATAGAAATTTGCTTACTGCCATAAACACTCAACATGACACCTTGATTGTTGGCACCCCACACCATGCTTAGACCGTCATCCATGTGTGACACTTGAATCTGTATCCTTGCATTGCTCAACACCCATTACTCATAAGCATTAATCACAACATGCTTATGTTCATAGGAAGAAACACAACACTAGTAATACTCTATCTCAATATTCATCTACATGATTATGTTCATAGAGGTAGAATTTCTACACAACACCAGTTATATGCTAGCTCAATATTCATCAACATGGTATATCACCCACAATACCAATAACACTAAAATGGCACCAACAAATGCATATACTAATAATACGAGCCTATCAATATTAGTATGAACATAATTATGTTTATAGGTAAAAAAACAAAACGCCAGTAAAACACTATCTCAATATTCATGAACATAATAAATAACCCACAATACCAATAACACTAACATGGCCCCAACAAATGCATATAGTAATAATACAAGCATGTCAATATTAATAATAATGGCATCCCCCATGATAGTGGCCAATAACACTAACATGGCCCAAATGCATATACTAATAATATGAGCCTATCAGTATTAATATGGCATCACCCACAATACAATATATCATTATGGTACAATGGTATCTCAGATATCCCCAATCAACCATAGAGTGGTCTTCCTAACATCCCTCTTGCTTGGGTTTGCAATTGAGCCTCTTTAAGCCTTGCTTGGACCCATTTAATGCTGAGGTGAGTCACAACTATATCAACTCACATTTTGGGAATCAATTACTCCATATAGTTTTGGACATATCTTAAACATACTAACTCCAAATTTGTCGGAGATCGTAGATTTAGATTCTACTCTTCAGATCTTTCCGATGATATGTCACATGAGGGGGTTTTGACAAACTTTTGGACAAGTTCACCATGCTCCCATTTTTCAAATGGGAATGGGGTTTTTCCCAAATTATCTAATATGGTGTTTAAAGTCTCTTCGAATCTCTACAAAGAGCATGGACCTCTTTCCTAGAGGTGTACACCTCCACGAATCCTAAAGTCTCTATATTTTAATCACTACTAAGAGCATGGAGACACCTCTTCTCTAGAGATGTCTCCATAACCTTTCAATGTAATCTCTTCTTCGTTTATTCCTTTTACCACATTCCCTTAGTTCAGCTCCCTCTCATGTGCCTTACCCCCTCCCAAACACCCTTTGGATGCTATCATACTGGTTAGGTCCATGTGTGGTATGGTTGCATCATGTATAAAAAAAACCATGTGCTAATTCACCTTAATTAATTATCAATTGATTTTAGAACTAAAACTGCCAAAATTTTAGCCATTTTGCCAAGGTAAGATAAAAGTTCACATGGCATTTTTCAAGCGGATAGTTGCAAGCCATGTTAAAAATATAATTAAATTAAAAGTTGAATCATTTATTTCCATAAGGGAATGGGCTGCGAAACTAATTATCTGAATCCAATCTAGCAAAGGATGATATAAGAGAACCACCTCTTCCCTCTTCTTTCTTCTCCAACCTAGGAAGTTATATGATATTAGTTATGTGAATCCAAATCTAGAAAATGGGGTGCAACATTAGTTATGTGAATCCAATCTAGCAAAGGATGATAAAGAGAACCACCAGTTGCCTCTTTTTTCTTCTCCAATCTAGGAAGTTATGTGACATAGGTGCTTGTAATGGTTAAAGGGATAGAGATGGAGAGAGAAAGGGGGGAGAGAGGTCTAACAAAGGATGATAAAAAAGAACCACCTCTTCCCTTTTCTTTCTTCTCCAATCCAGGAAGTTATGTGACATAAATACTTTTAATGGCATGTGCACGAGAGAGAGAGAGAGAGAGAGAGAGAGAGAGAGAGAGAGAGAGAGAGAGAGAGAGAGAGAGCACATCCATTTGTTGAATGATTAATTTGCTCAAGGGCTTTGAATTGATTACAAATCTTATGAATGTAGAATATGCAACATTGCACTTTATAACTTTTGTAATTGTACTGGCATTTGATATATGTACTTCAAATTCTTGGATTTCTGGGTACTTTATTTTTCTTTCTATGTTCATGTTCACACACGACTCTTCTCCTTATCAAGCTTCTTACTATTACTATTACTATTTGCAATTAAAAGCAAGGTAAGCTCTGTGGGTGCAACCGATTGCATAACAATGCTAACCTCACACAATCTCATTATAGAGAAAAAGCACTCTATTGCTTAAGTGTGCAAGTAATCCCTCTCTAATTATGAAAACAACCACTTAGCACACAAGAGAGCGAGAGAGTACACTCTAGTTTGGATAACGGGTTTATGTCCTTTCTCATTAGAATGCAGGACCAACTTTTTTATGTGTGACCACCCGCCGAAGACTTGCTCATAGATTTACAAAAGCTTTTAAGTACGTATACCATTTCTCTCTTTGAAACAAGACTATAAACATAATCCACCAATAGAAAGTGCAAAAATAAGGAAGAAAAACTCACAACACAGCATTGGGTCTAATGTGTCCCTGTAGATGGTGGCTCCCCTTCCCATCTGTATTATTTATATCTTTTATTCCAAAAATAGACCCATGGAGGCAATAATAGGATTGAGTACATCCAAATGTGGGTCTTTTTTTTCAAATATAAACCTTAGTACCTTATGCAATACCTAACAATAGAAAAATTGATCTCTTACACATCTAAGATGTGCAAACATAGAATACATTGCAATTACAACTATAACATTCGACGGACAAAGCTAAAATATGGTGTTAATTAAATATAGACATTTGCACGCTGTTATAAATACTCTACATGACACCATGATTGGCACTCCACACCATGCTCAGACCGTCATCCATGTGTGACACTTTAATTAATTTTCTTGCACTGCTCAACACACATTACTCGTAAGCGTTATAATCACATTGGTTAGAATAATTAATGGGAATCCTTAACAATTAAGATTATGTTCATTGTGGTAGAAACACAACACGAGTAATACACTAGCTCAATATTGATTCATCAACATGATAAATATAGAAATTTGCTTACTGCCATAAACACTCAACATGACACCTTGATTGTTGGAACCCCACACCATGCTTAGACCGTCATCCATGTGTGACACTTGAATCAGTATCCTTGCACTGCTCAACACCCATTACTCATAAGCATTAATCACAACATGCTTATGTTCATAGGAAGAAACACAACACTAGTAATATTCTAGCTCAGTATTCATCTACATGATTATGTTCATAGAGGTAGAATTTCTACACAACACGAGTTATATGCTAGCTCAATATTCATCAACATGGTATATCACCCACAATACCAATAACACTTAAATGGCACCAACAAATGCATATACTAATAATACGAGCCTATCAATATTAGTATGAACATAATTATGCTCATAGGTAAAAAAACAAAACGCCAGTAATACACTATCTCAATATTCATGAACATAATAAATCACCCACAATACCAATAACACTAACATGGCCCCAACAAATGTATATAATAATAATACAAGCATGTCAATATTAATATTAATGGCATCCCCCATGATAGTGGCCAATAACACTAACATGGCCCAAATGCATATACTAATAATACGAGCCTATCAGTATTAATATGGCATCACCCACAATACAATATATCATTATGGTACAATGGTATCTCAGATATCCCCAATCAACCATAGAGTGGTCTTCCTAACATCCCTCTTGCTTGGGTTTGCAATTGAGCCTCTTTAAGCCTTGCTTGGACCCATTTAATGCTGAGGTGAGTCACAACTATATCAACTCACATTTTGGGAATCAATTACTCCATATAGTTTTGGACATATCTTAAACATACTAACTCCAAATTTGTCGGAGATCGTAGATTTAGATTCTACTCTTCAAGATCTTTCCGATGATATGTCACATGAGGGGGTTTTGACAAACTTTTGGACAAGTTCACCATGCTCCCATTTTTCAAATGGGAATGGGATTTTTCCCAAATTATCTAATATGATGTTTAAAGTCTCTTCGAATCTCTACAAAGAGCATGGACCTCTTTCCTAGAGGTGTACACCTCCACGAATCCTAAAGTCTCTATATTTTAATCACTACTAAGAGCATGGAGACACCTCTTCTCTAGAGATGTCTCCATAACCTTTCAATGTAATCTCTTCTTCGTTTATTCCTTTTACCACATTCCCTTAGTTTAGCTCCCTCTCATGTGCCTTACCCCCTCCCAAACACCCTTTGGATGCTATCATACTGGTTAGGTCCATGTGTGGTATGGTTGCATCATGTATAAAAAAAACCATGTGCTAATTCACCTTAATTAATTATCAATTGATTTTAGAACTAAAACTGCCAAAATTTTAGCCATTTTGCCAAGGTAAGATAGAAGTTCACATGGCATTTTTCAAGCGGATAGTTGCAAGCCATGTTAGAAATATAATTAAATTAAAAGTTGAATCGTTTCATTAGGAACTCAATGGAGTCTTTTGGGCCCTTTAATTTGCCATTGCCTAATGGAGGTGATTAAGAAATAGACAAATAGGGAGATTACATGTGGACTGAAACCAATGGGTTGTAAGAGCCTAGAAGGTAGTGGTCAAACTTAGAATAATAGGCTAAATAGGCTCTTTTTAAATTTTCAAAATCAACTAAAACTCAAAAATTTAAAATGTATATGCATTTTTTCCCTATTTTATATAGAAAAGGATAGCTGCAGCCTGCCAGCAGCCTGCAACCATCATTAACTAAGGTCTCTAAAGTGATAAAGGCCCAAAAACGAGTTCCCATGCATTCAATGCACATTCCACTTCACTTTCCACTATCCCTCTCTCCCACGTTCCCTCCAAAACGCTCTCTCTTCCCCCTTTCTCATAGCAAGGCGTTTTTCACTCTCTAGACTACTTCTTTTAGCTATCTACCTCTTGATCTACCTCTCTCTTCACTCAGAAACCTAGATCTATAGCTATGGAAGCTTGATCTGCAACCTCCTCTTAGAAGCTATGGAAGTTTGATCCTCACTTACATTTCCTTCCTTCATCCTTCTTCCTTGTCCAACCTCCTTTTACAGAGTGTAACAGCAGAGCTTAGCTATGGAAGCTTGATCTGCAACCTCCTCTCAGAGGCTATAGAAGTTTGATCCTCACTTACATTTCCTTACTTCATCCATCTTCCTTGTCCAACCTCCTTTTACAGAGTGTAACAGCAGAGCTTAGCTATGGAAGCTTGATCTGCAACCTCCTCTCAGAAGCTAGGGAAGTTTGATCCTCACTTACATCCTTCTACCTTGTCCAACCTCCTTTTACAGAGTGTAACAGTGGAGCCAAGCTATGGAAGCTTGAGTTGCAAATGCTTTGGCTCTCATAATCTTACTCATTGTCTCCTCTCATCCCCTCCAATATCCTCTTTCAAAGTGCAGTAATAGCACAGCCAAGCCCTTGGAACTTGCTCTACAACTCCTTCTCTTTTTTACATCTCCCTAGTCTAAGTTTTTTTCTCACCATTCTATTTTTCTTTGCCATCAAGGTTTATAATCTCTCTAATATATACATCTGATGTCTTCTTCTAGAGCTCGAAGGCCTCCAATCAGTATTCAATCTCGAAGGTTTATAATCTCTCTAATATCTACATCTGATGTCTTCTTCTAGATGAGGATGGGCACTGGAACATCAAACAGTATGAGAAGTGGAATTGGATTACGATGCAGCCTAGTACAAGAGGAAGCCACAAGGTGTCAAAGCGATACGTTGATATACAAAGTCACCATTGGAAAGGGCGGATATTGGAGCTCAAACAAGATCGTGATGGAAAAAAGCTAGCCAAGGTCCAACATGTTTACAAGGCAACAGAGCTGAAACTAGCAGACCATGACCAACGTCAACGATTTCCTGCAAATTGTAAGTTATTTCACCACTTTATATTCTTGTTTTTAAATCAATTGTGTGCTAATAATGGTATACTGAGCACTGCTTCGATTGTTCTTGGGTTCCTATGCGTAGATATTTTTCCCTCAAACTATAGTGAATGGGAGCCTATGGAGGCAATTTCAGGAACCTTTGAAGCATACCATGTGGAGCTTGGTAGTTTAATCTTTGGAGGGTGTCCAGCTGCACAACTTCTTGCACGAAACATCTTCTTCTATGAGGATACATATGTGGTTCCCACGACAGCAAATGGTACTAGAAAATTAGTTCCAAAACCTACGCCAACTCTCACATCTATTGAATGGCCAATTCCAGACAATGCTTCAGTGGCCATGGCTTGTTTGCAGATCGAAAGCAAGGTGCAAAATGCTATGAAGTGCACATATGGATCTCACAAAGCAACCATAACCTGCTTCATACCTCTACACCTCTTTGTGTACCTGTTCCGTACAAGTGACACACATCGTACCCCAACTTTATGGATTGCAAAGGGGGAGAGAGCTCTGACTTGTTTCTTATCACCTGCATGGGATAAAAAAGTTGTTCAACACAATGGAGACACCATCAGATATGCGGAGTAATTGTTGAGAAGGTTGTGATGCGCTATCATATTGCCAAGCAACAGTTGTCCATTGCGTTTCCTTACAGGCGTTGGAAGCTTACAAATGGAGAATGGGAGGCGTTAGACTCCGACACAACCTCTACAGAACAGGGTGTGCTACATATATCCATGCAAGGTGGGGATGTAGAAGATGTTACTGTGAATGATGACTGGTCCCTTGCCAACTTACGTGACTACTTAGTTCTTCGATTCTCACTCAGTGGTGATTTTGCTTTGATAATCAATGGTAGAGTAGTGCGCAAAAGGCAGGAACGATCTTTTCTTTGTAGAGAAATTACTTTCCCTGGCTGTGTAGCTATCAGATAACCACTGGATATGTAATCTTGAATTGAAGTAAATACAATTTCAATTTTTTTGCCTCACTGTCTTATTAAGGTTTTTCAATTGTCTTGTGCAGTTTTATTTTTTTGTGATAGTGTAAGGTTGGTCACACAAGCATCTGTGGCGTGAGCCACTAGTAAATTGGAAATGACCTTGCGATGGAAGGATACGTTCTTGCTTTCGCATACCATTTTTTAAAAAAATTTTGGTACTTACAAATTTTAAAAGTTTTTAAAAATTTTATAACAAGGTCGCCCATTTATAAACGATACTTTACTCATTTACATCAATTGACAATTATCGTTCTCTCCTAACACTTGCTCTCAATTTCTCACACCTTTCTATATCACACACTCTCTATTTCCTCCAATCACTCATAGACATGGCACCTCTACTTGACGCACTTATTGCACAGCTAGGAAAGCTTCAGTTACTTCATAGGGTTGATGAGATCGTCCCTATGTTTGAGGGAGCAATTGATGTACGTGCAACAATGCATCTACACGCGGATGCTTTTACAGATGTCATTCAGTATATGGATGAACACATCAGCACGTACTCCATCATGTTTGAGGGTGATGAGGGCTTATGGGTTCCAGTTGACCTCATCAACATATTCTGGGAAGACAAGAATTTTAGATTTCGCCTATCCAGGTTTTTAAAATCCCTCACAGAAAAGGACTACAGAAATGAGGAGGAAGACTTACTCCTGGATCTACAAATGGGCAACATCGGCACTTCTTTCCTAAGCTGGGACATGGTTTTGGTCCTTCTGTTACAAGAGGGTGTGGCGAAAGAAAGTGGCAAGGAAAAAGAAAAGGGCAAAGTAAAGCTAATGGAGCAGGTCCACCAAGAGGCCCATGCTGAGGAAGAGAATGTTACAGAACAATGGGAGGCCTCAATGGCATTGGTGGCTCTACAAGATAATGTCCCCGAGGAGGTTCCGAACCTAGTTCTAGAGGGCGATGAAGTACTCGAGGAGGTCCCAGACCTTGTTATCATGTCTTTGCATCCAATCATTATTGATGGGAAAGAGTTTTTGTTTTTGGATGACATTGCCAAGACACTCGGGTTTCGTGAGGATGAGGCACTTTCTATTATTGCCGTGAATGCTGGGGGTCAAGACAAAGGAAAAGTGAAAATCTCTTTTGAAGATGACAACTTCACAAAAGCGCTTGCATATGATATTGGTAGCAGTACCTTGGAAGTTGTAGTGGCCAAAGCGCTCGTTGAAATAAAGCAAGAAGTGCAATTCTATGAGAGCGTAGCTGCCTTTGAACCACACATGCCCTTGGTTGCTGGCGATGCTCAAGACCAAGGAAGCATAAACTTGACGAATGAGCAACTAGTTGCAAGTGACGATGCAACTGAGGTATGTCCTTACTTCTTAGTTGTAAAGCAAATTATTTTTTGAATCATTTCACGCTTCCTAACTTCTATATTGACATGTTGACAGACTGCTTTTGAAGTGGACAAGTTTGCTATGCGCGTAGGAGGAACGCGGCCAAAGTCAGAGGGTCGAGATGCATCCCTTTGGCACTACATACCTGCCCTCAGAGCTGACATAGTGCGGGTTTTTCATTTAGAATATGCAGAGATAGCCTATGCCGAGCTCCTAAAATGTAAAGCACTTAGTGCAGTCTTGTTGGAGAACCCCTTAGCCTCGAACATAAATAAATGTATTTTGGTAGCTAGGGAAGCTGCCTTGTATTGCTTCACGGGCAACCATCCCGGCTCAGTTTTAGGCCATTGTGCCCTTTCTCAGGCTCAAGGAATCAATGAGCCGAGTGATGTATTCCAAAGCTTAGGCCAGAAACCAGCCTCTAGAACTCTCTCTCCTGAGCTCTTCCAAGAGCTTATTAAAAAGATGTAATGCAAACTTCTCTTCCAAGTTTAATAAAAAAATTTTGTTGTGCATTGTAAGTTGTGATTTTTCCTGGCGTACTTGTGATATACCATTTCAAGCCTCACAATTTTAAGATTTTGTTCATGTGTTCATAGAAAAAATTGTTTAGGATTTATTTGAATTGAGATGGTGATTAAAAAAAGTAATCGAGATTGGGTTAGAGCGGTATGAAAAAATATTGTATTTATAGATGTAAACACACTCACATATATGTATATATATATGTACATATATGTATATATATACATATATATATGTGTGTGTGTGTACCTATATATATATATAAGATTCTGGGGCTATTGAATGATATATATATACATATATATACATATATATATATAAAAGATGTATAGGATATGTATATATATAAGACATAAGATATTATAAGATTTTAAGGCTATTATCAGATATATATACATATATATAATATTTTATATAAATATATAAGATTTTGGGGCTGTTAGGGCACCTAAAGGGTCTTATGAGCCTTGTGAGGTCCCTGTTCCCACCGAGCAACGGATTCGGGGTACTAACAGCGGAAGTAGCACTTCTCGCGCGGGACAGGGGTCCCACACTCGGGGCCTCGCCCACGGATATCCGGACAAGAGACTAATCCGTCGGTTTGTCCAAAACCGAAACCGGAAAAACTTCCTTTACCCGAAAAGCACGGGCGATTCCACCAGGATAACTCTTTACTCTAACGTAGTCAAGATCATTACTGATCAAACTGATCTGACTGCACCTTTAACGATACTTGGTCAAATCAAGGAAGAACTTGCACTTGGATCATTGGGATCAACGCTTTTTTCCCCATCAAGAGGCACAGCCGTTGATTCCTATCCATAGAACAATTTCTATCCGGGATTTACTTCATCTATCGTAATAATAGAATTTAAATCTCGATTTACGGATCCATCAGTCCAGCCTAACCCCATCCGATCCCATGGGTTAGCCAACCGCCCAACCACTGTAGTGATGGGATCCAATTTGGAAATTGGTTAGGTTTTGTCCCGGGTACCAAGGAAAAGAGTTCCAAGGCCCCCTAGCCGGAAGTTCATGCAAACATAAAACTAGCCACACCACTTACACACCCAATATGAAATTGCCTTTTTCTTAGCATCAGCTAACTTTAAAACAATCCTTTAAGGAAACCATAGTACCATTGATCACAATCTTCCAATTTATCCAGTTGATTCATAATTTCCCATCATTCCTTCATCAGAGTATCTATGGCATCATTGGCAACTAGAACGCTCACCACCTGTCCACACAGGGGCCTTTTCAATAGTTCCTAGCCCATAATACTCGGCAATATAATCACTTATAAAAATCAAGATGGACTCTCGTTGAAGATCAGCAAGATCAACCAACAGATCCATATAAAGAGCCATGGACTCATCCATTGAAGACCAGCAAGGTCAATCAACCAGATCCATGCCCGGTTTCACAAAACAACTCTTACTCCTTGTTCCAATATCTTCCACGACGCACGTGTGGGTATCTTCGGCGACCCAGAGCCCGAGCACCGTATGGTCAGCACCCTCTAGGATCCTTCGCAGGTGACCTAGCGCTTCACTCATAGGCCGCTTCCTTGGTCCCTCATCCACCGTACCGGAAGCTCACCATTTAAATCGAACCGAGGCTGGTCAAGACCTCGGTCGACCTTGCTACGCGAGACGTCCTCCATTGACTCTCCGTCAGCAGTTGCAACTTTATCAGTTAGGTCTCCACGACCTTAAACACAAGACGGTCAAAATGCTTCCCCAGCATTCTTGACATAAAACAGCCATTTACAAACAGCATTTACAAACAGTTTACAAATACAATTTCTATATTAACTCTCATTTTTCCACATTATCCCTCATTAATCCACATTACTTATTCCACATTCCATTTATATGTGTACTCATCCAATCACATCATTTTTCATCTCTTCACTTCAGATTCCTTCACATCACATACATACATCCACATCCACATTCCACATTCACATCTATACATCCACATCTACATCCACATTCACATACATCCACATCCACATCTACATCCACATTCACATACATCCACATCCACATTTCCATTCACATCTATACATCCACATCTACATCCACATACATACATACATCCACATCCACATCCACATACATACATACATCCACATCCACTTTCCACATTCACATCTATACATCCACATCTACATCCACATTCACATACATCCACATCCACATTTTCATTCACATCTATACATCCACCTCTACATTCCACATACATACATACATCCATATCCACATTCCACATTCACATCTATACAACCACATCTACATCCACATTCACATCTATGCATATACATCTTCATGCATACATCCATTTTCACATTCATACATCCACATCCACATCCACATCCATATACATACATACATCCACATCCACATTCTCATTCACATCTATATATCCACATCTACATCCACATACATACATACATCCACATCCACATTCCACATTCACATCTATACATCCACATCTACATCCACATTCACATACATCCACATCCACATTCTCATTCACATCTATATATCCACATCTACATCCACATACATACATACATCCACATCCACATTCCACATTCACATCTATACATCCACATCTACATCCACATTCACATACATCCACATCCACATTTCCATTCACATCTATACATCCACATCCATTCACATCTATACATCCACATCTACATCCACATTTACATCTATGCATATACATCTTCATGCATATATCCCTTTTCATGTTCATACATCCACACTCCCATCTCCATATCCACACATCCACATACATACATCCATTTTCACATTCCCATTTATATAACCCCATATACTTTCACATCTAATCTTTTACATCACATCCATTCTCGCCCTATCACAACCCATATACATCTTATCCTATCACATACACTTCTTACCTCATCCCCCCATACACATCTTAATTCATCTTATCACATCCTAACTTATCCATACGCATCTTATCAATTCTTATCACATCTCATACACCTCTTATCACATCTTATCACATTTCATATCTTTTTTTTTTTTTAAAGAGAATTCTTTTATTTGATATAAGATTTCTCTACACATTTATTTATACATAAATTCCATTTAAGGAGACTAACACTTTCGAAATTAAAATCAATCTTTTATGCATCTTCTTATGCATGATTTCAATTTGGTAGGGAATTATACTTTTAGAATAAAAGAATTTCTCTTATGCATCTAAGTTAAGCATAAAATCCATTTATGAGGAAAATCATACTTTTAGTATAAAAAGAATATCTTTTATGCATACCTATATGCATGAAATCCAATATGATAAAAGTAACACTTTTGATATAAAAATTTTTCCTTTATGCATACTTCTATGCATGAAAATTAAAAATGATAAAAGTAACACTTTTGATATAAAAATTTTCCTTTATGCATACTTCTATGCATGAAAATTAAAAATGATAAAAGTAACACTTTTGATATAAAAATTTTCTTTTATGCATACTTTTATGTATGAAATAAAAATGATAAAAGAAACACTTTTGATATAAAAATTTATCCATTATGCATACTTCTATGCATGAAAATAAAAATGGTAAAAATAACACTTTTGATATAAAAATTTATCCTTTATGCATACTTCTATGCATGAAAGTAAAAATGATAAAAGTAACACTTTTGATATAAAAATTTATCCATTATGCATACTTCTATGCATGAAAATAAAAATGGTAAAAATAACACTTTTGATATAAAAATTTATCCTTTATGCATACTTCTATGCATGAAAGTAAAAATGATAAAAGTAACACTTTTGATATAAAAATTTATCCATTATGCATACTTCTATGCATGAAAATAAAAATGGTAAAAATAACACTTTTGATATAAAAATTTATCCTTTATGCATAATATTAAAATTCAATTTCTCCATGATTATAATGAAATTCTTTCAATTAATCTAGGATGATGATTCCTAGAATCTGGTAGGAAGTCCTCTTTTTATGCTTTGAATGAAAAAAAATTTTATGCATAATTTTTATAAAAATTTTGCCATAGCTCCGCTGCTATGACTGATAAATCTCAATTTTTCTAAGGGATAAAGCTTATCATTAAGGAAATAATTAAAATGATTCTCTAATTGGATCCTTAATCCATAATGGATTGAATCATCAATATACATAAACTAAAAGCATAAGAAAAAGCCATTAATTTGGCCTCAAGCATAGCTTTATCTTAGGTTAAGGAAAAGCTTTATGAAAAGCTTGATTTGGATTGAGAATGGGTCATGAGTATGACCATTTCTTGAGTGAGAGAGAGAATTTACATAAGAATCATTAGAATTTAAACATAAATGAAAATTAACTTCAATAGCATTTATTAAATTATGTAACTCTTCACTACTATTCAAACTTCAATAGCATTTAAAAAAAAAACCCATACCAATTAAACTTCTCAAGCTTGAGAGGGGTTGAGAAGAGAGAAACATTGAGAAATTATAGAAAGATGAATATTCACTAATTACCTTACAACTTGCTTGATTCTTTGTTCACGGTAGAGGCCCCCAACCAATCAATTGGTTAAGTATGTTGATGGAGCCACTAATGGGGATTGAAGAAAGAGGGAAGCTCCAAAAACTAGTGAATTATTAAATGAATTCACAGTTCTTGGCTTAGGTGGAGTAGAGTAACGATGCATAAACACTATATATTTTTCAACAAGGGGGAGGCTTCTATTTATAGGAAAAATTGAGCTCCTAACCAAACAAACTGATTCTAGAATTTTCTAAATCAGTTTGGTCAATATTTGACCATTTTTAGGTCAGTTAAGCTAACTTTTTGGAACTAGACTTGAATGAGGAGAGAGGAGAGATGAAATATCTCAATTTTTATGAGTTTAAAACTCATTCAAGCATGTGAAATATGCACCTCCTTTAAAGAACTCCTCTTCCTTACATATGTGTCATAATGGAATCATTTTAATATTGCTCATAGTTTTTTTACTAATAATCCTTGTACATTTTCAACTCTTCATCTTATGTGAAATATGCACCTCCTTTAAAGAATTCCCCTTCCTTACATATGTCATATTTTTAATATTGCTCATAGTTTTTTACTAATAAACCTTGTACATTTTCAACTCTTCATCTTATGTGAGCATTTAAGGGACTCCCCTTCCTTACATATGTGTCATAATAAAATCAGTATACCCAAAATATCTCATATTTTTAATATTGCACATAGTTTTTTTACTAATAAACCTTGTACATTTTCAACTCTTCACCTCATGTGAGCATTTACTCATTTTTGGGTATTTTCTTTTTACAAGTTGGATTTATCTCCTCCCTACACATGGATTGATGCTATTGGTCCATAGGAACCTTAATTGGACCATAGTCTAAAGATTTCTGAAAATCTAGACCCTTAGGCTAAGGTTCTTTATAGCTATTTTCAATTAATTCCAATTGCACATTGAAAATTCTTTTTGAATTTCTGTTTCAGGGGAACTCATCTGAATTAGAAGAGATATTTTTCTATCCAAAAATATTCAAAATCTGAATATTCTCTCTCTAGAATATTTTCTCTCTCTAGGTTAAAACAGTTAGAAACAAGTCTTTTATATTTCTGAAGAGGGATTGATTACAGGGGAAGATACTAGACATCAAAAAGGGGTTGGGGGAGGAATCTTACATTCTACCCCACTTAAAAAACGCGAGATGTCCTCATCTCGCAACTTGTGATAATTTCGCAAGATTCACGAATATGAGACTTAGAAGAAAAAAATTTAATCAAGATTAACCACCAAGATAAGTCTTAAAGAGAGCAAGATTCAAAATACGAACAAGATTTAAACTTTATTCATTCTCGGAACTTATACAGTAAAGATAGAGGAACTCTTTACACTTCCATAAGCCCGTCCATCATATGGTCACAAAAGCAGTCCTCACAAGCTGCACAAGTATAAGGTAACTCATCTATGGGAATGATTCTGTGGGTTATTGCTGCGCCTATCTCAGTGGTATGAGGTGTTCTAACAAAAGGACCTCTGAGAGGCAAGCCAAAAACGGGGTAAAGGCATATCTTCTCATGAGGAAGAAAACACGCCAATAAGAAGACCCGCTCAGAAAACCCAGGATGCCTTGATCTCATGACGCAGTAGTATCGGGGACCCAAACCCAAGGCTTCAATAACCATGGCCAAGCGGACATTGTTGCGAAAGTGCTGCTGACCCCAGGGTGTTACCCTAGTTATGTCTTGATAGGTCCGCCATTTGGTCTGCGCTACAGAAGTTCCCAAGTGAGGGAAAAGTGAGCACTCATACTGTTCTATAAAATCCTTCTTCACAGACTCACTTGCGTCTTATGGATAAAACTAATTCTTGTTGCCAAGCCATGAAGGAGATTAGGAAGAAAGGAGATCGATGGGAGTAAGATTACTGTGAGCGACTAGTAAAAGTTACGACTTATATAAAGGAAGGAGCTAGCGTAACTTAGAAGCCAACGGTAGCTTGCCACTGAAGTTTTACCGTCTTTCCATGATTTGGGTTTGGCCCAATTTTCTATAGAAGGCATTAAGAACTTTGAGATGAGGAGATAAAAGAAGTTCGTAAGTTAAATCACCTACTTTCTTTGGTCCACAATATCTGGGAGATAACTTCTTATACTTCCCAAGAGATAAAGAACTTCTTTTGGGTCGTACTGGAGACCAAAACCTTGATATCCAAAACATCGATTCTCACTTCTGAACTCGTTGTTCTGAATCCTTAAAACAGGTGGGACTCTTGAGAAGTATTCAGGAAAAAGGTTCTTCCTTTTTTTAAACAGAATCTTTCTTTTATTTTAGAGAGGGAATAATTATAAGATCAAAAAGGGAGATTCTTACTCCTGTATACCTCGAAGGCTAGGGGAGAATCTTACATTCTACCCCACTTAAAAAGTGCGAGATGTCCTCATCTCATAAAGTAGAGGACAACTCTTTTTCTTAAGATCTAATTTTATTCTGGGGTTCCTTATATTCTGGTCAACCCAACAGAATACTGGGATAAATATCCCTTAGAACTCATCATTAAATAACAATTCATTCAGATCATATCATTCATATCTTTAACATGATAAAGGTTCATTAGACCGAAAAAATTCCTTCTGAGCATTCCTCCACGGGAATTTCAGTCAAGTAAGTTCTCAATTTGTCATCCCTTAACTTGATCTAACGGTCAAGTGTTAACAGTAGCAATTTGATAGCACAATCCACTAATCTCATAGTGATTTGCTGAATCATTTTCATCATTTATCATTACAGGGACTCGTCCCAATCATCCACCTTGTGGTTCCGCTCAGCTTATTACATTTCAATCCATTTTCAGGGATCATCATTTTTCAATCAGAATCCAAATCAATTCATCAGTTTCCAAACAGAACTAAAAATCATATCAACCACATTCGAAATGATCATCTGGATAGCATTAACGCTTATAATTTCAAGTCTTAGATTTACTCGTATATACTGTCAGTAAAGAGCTGCAGTTATACTCTCGGTATATACGGTAGTCACGGCCCTTGGAATTATAAGGTAAATACCATCATGTCTAGGCCTCAAGCAAGTCAGGGATTCTATATAATTGCGGTACTTCCATCTGAAGACCCAATTACCAATTTACGAATTTCAGTTTGAATATCAAATTGTATGAATTATATCACACAATTACAACCTTTTTTGTGCTTCTTGATAAATTTTTGACATATTTGGTTTCTCAGTTGATCTTTATTAGCCAAATGCTCTGATACCAACTGTGAGGTCCCTGTTCCCACCGAGCAACGGATTCGGGGTACTAACAGCGGAAGTAGCACTTCTCGCGCGGGACAGGGGTCCCACACTCGGGGCCTCGCCCACGGATATCCGGACAAGAGACTAATCCGTCGGTTTGTCCAAAACCGAAACCGAAAAAACTTCCTTTACCCGAAAAGCACGGGTGATTCCACCAGGATAACTCTTTACTCTAACGTAGTCAAGATCATTACTGATCAAACTGATCTGACTGCACCTTTAACGATACTTGGTCAAATCAAGGAAGAACTTGCACTTGGATCATTGGGATCAACGCTTTTTTCCCCATCAAGAGGCACAGCCGTTGATTCCTATCCATAGAACAATTTCTATCCGGGATTTACTTCATCTATCGTAATAATAGAATTTAAATCTCGATTTACGGATCCATCAGTCCAGCCTAACCCCATCCGATCCCATGGGTTAGCCAACCGCCCAACCACTGTAGTGATGGGATCCAATTTGGAAATTGGTTAGGTTTTGTCCCGGGTACCAAGGAAAAGAGTTCCAAGGCCCCCTAGCCGGAAGTTCATGCAAACATAAAACTAGCCACACCACTTACACACCCAATATGAAATTGCCTTTTTCTTAGCATCAGCTAACTTTAAAACAATCCTTTAAGGAAACCATAGTACCATTGATCACAATCTTCCAATTTATCCAGTTGATTCATAATTTCCCATCATTCCTTCATCAGAGTATCTATGGCATCATTGGCAACTAGAACGCTCACCACCTGTCCACACAGGGGCCTTTTCAATAGTTCCTAGCCCATAATACTCGGCAATATAATCACTTATAAAAATCAAGATGGACTCTCGTTGAAGATCAGCAAGATCAACCAACAGATCCATATAAAGAGCCATGGACTCATCCATTGAAGACCAGCAAGGTCAATCAACCAGATCCATGCCCGGTTTCACAAAACAACTCTTACTCCTTGTTCCAATATCTTCCACGACGCACGTGTGGGTATCTTCGGCGACCCAGAGCCCGAGCACCGTATGGTCAGCACCCTCTAGGATCCTTCGCAGGTGACCTAGCGCTTCACTCATAGGCCGCTTCCTTGGTCCCTCATCCACCGTACCGGAAGCTCACCATTTAAATCGAACCGAGGCTGGTCAAGACCTCGGTCGACCTTGCTACGCGAGACGTCCTCCATTGACTCTCCGTCAGCAGTTGCAACTTTATCAGTTAGGTCTCCACGACCTTAAACACAAGACGGTCAAAATGCTTCCCCAGCATTCTTGACATAAAACAGCCATTTACAAACAGCATTTACAAACAGTTTACAAATACAATTTCTATATTAACTCTCATTTTTCCACATTATCCCTCATTAATCCACATTACTTATTCCACATTCCATTTATATGTGTACTCATCCAATCACATCATTTTTCATCTCTTCACTTCAGATTCCTTCACATCACATACATACATCCACATCCACATTCCACATTCACATCTATACATCCACATCTACATCCACATTCACATACATCCACATCCACATCTACATCCACATTCACATACATCCACATCCACATTTCCATTCACATCTATACATCCACATCTACATCCACATACATACATACATCCACATCCACATCCACATACATACATACATCCACATCCACTTTCCACATTCACATCTATACATCCACATCTACATCCACATTCACATACATCCACATCCACATTTTCATTCACATCTATACATCCACCTCTACATTCCACATACATACATACATCCATATCCACATTCCACATTCACATCTATACAACCACATCTACATCCACATTCACATCTATGCATATACATCTTCATGCATACATCCATTTTCACATTCATACATCCACATCCACATCCACATCCATATACATACATACATCCACATCCACATTCTCATTCACATCTATATATCCACATCTACATCCACATACATACATACATCCACATCCACATTCCACATTCACATCTATACATCCACATCTACATCCACATTCACATACATCCACATCCACATTCTCATTCACATCTATATATCCACATCTACATCCACATACATACATCCACATCCACATTCCACATTCACATCTATACATCCACATCTACATCCACATTCACATACATCCACATCCACATTTCCATTCACATCTATACATCCACATCCATTCACATCTATACATCCACATCTACATCCACATTTACATCTATGCATATACATCTTCATGCATATATCCCTTTTCATGTTCATACATCCACACTCCCATCTCCATATCCACACATCCACATACATACATCCATTTTCACATTCCCATTTATATAACCCCATATACTTTCACATCTAATCTTTTACATCACATCCATTCTCGCCCTATCACAACCCATATACATCTTATCCTATCACATACACTTCTTACCTCATCCCCCCATACACATCTTAATTCATCTTATCACATCCTAACTTATTTCATAAGCATCTTATCACCTCTTATCACATCCTATCACTTTCCATACGCATCTTATCAATTCTTATCACATCTCATACACCTCTTATCACATCTTATCACATTTCATATCTTTTTTTTTTTTAAAGAGAATTCTTTTATTTGATATAAGATTTCTCTACACATTTATTTATACATAAATTCCATTTAAGGAGACTAACACTTTCGAAATTAAAATCAATCTTTTATGCATCTTCTTATGCATGATTTCAATTTGGTAGGGAATTATACTTTTAGAATAAAAGAATTTCTCTTATGCATCTAAGTTAAGCATAAAATCCATTTATGAGGAAAATCATACTTTTAGTATAAAAAGAATATCTTTTATGCATACCTATATGCATGAAATCCAATATGATAAAAGTAACACTTTTGATATAAAAATTTTTCCTTTATGCATACTTCTATGCATGAAAATTAAAAATGATAAAAGTAACACTTTTGATATAAAAATTTTCCTTTATGCATACTTCTATGCATGAAAATTAAAAATGATAAAAGTAACACTTTTGATATAAAAATTTTCTTTTATGCATACTTTTATGTATGAAATAAAAATGATAAAAGAAACACTTTTGATATAAAAATTTATCCATTATGCATACTTCTATGCATGAAAATAAAAATGGTAAAAATAACACTTTTGATATAAAAATTTATCCTTTATGCATACTTCTATGCATGAAAGTAAAAATGATAAAAGTAACACTTTTGATATAAAAATTTATCCATTATGCATACTTCTATGCATGAAAATAAAAATGGTAAAAATAACACTTTTGATATAAAAATTTATCCTTTATGCATACTTCTATGCATGAAAGTAAAAATGATAAAAGTAACACTTTTGATATAAAAATTTATCCATTATGCATACTTCTATGCATGAAAATAAAAATGGTAAAAATAACACTTTTGATATAAAAATTTATCCTTTATGCATACTTCTATGCATGAAAGTAAAAATGATAAAAGTAACACTTTTGATATAAAAATTTATCCATTATGCATACTTCTATGCATGAAAATAAAAATGGTAAAAATAACACTTTTGATATAAAAATTTATCCTTTATGCATAATATTAAAATTCAATTTCTCCATGATTATAATGAAATTCTTTCAATTAATCTAGGATGATGATTCCTAGAATCTGGTAGGAAGTCCTCTTTTTATGCTTTGAATGAAAAAAATTTTTATGCATAATTTTTATAAAAATTTTGCCATAGCTCCGCTGCTATGACTGATAAATCTCAATTTTTCTAAGGGATAAAGCTTATCATTAAGGAAATAATTAAAATGATTCTCTAATTGGATCCTTAATCCATAATGGATTGAATCATCAATATACATAAACTAAAAGCATAAGAAAAAGCCATTAATTTGGCCTCAAGCATAGCTTTATCTTGGGTTAAGGAAAAGCTTTATGAAAAGCTTGATTTGGATTGAGAATGGGTCATGAGTATGACCATTTCTTGAGTGAGAGAGAGAATTTACATAAGAATCATTAGAATTTAAACATAAATGAAAATTAACTTCAATAGCATTTATTAAATTATGTAACTCTTCACTACTATTCAAACTTCAATAGCATTTAAAAAAAAAACCCATACCAATTAAACTTCTCAAGCTTGAGAGGGGTTGAGAAGAGAGAAACATTGAGAAATTATAGAAAGATGAATATTCACTAATTACCTTACAACTTGCTTGATTCTTTGTTCACGGTAGAGGCCCCCAACCAATCAATTGGTTAAGTATATTGATGGAGCCACTAATGGGGATTGAAGAAAGAGGGAAGCTCCAAAAACTAGTGAATTATTAAATGAATTCACAGTTCTTGGCTTAGGTGGAGTAGAGTAACGATGCATAAACACTATATATTTTTCAACAAGAGGGAGGCTTCTATTTATAGGAAAAATTGAGCTCCTAACCAAACAAACTGATTCTAGAATTTTCTAAATCAGTTTGGTCAATATTTGACCATTTTTAGGTCAGTTAAGCTAACTTTTTGGAACTAGACTTGAATGAGGAGAGAGGAGAGATGAAATATCTCAATTTTTATGAGTTTAAAACTCATTCAAGCATGTGAAATATGCACCTCCTTTAAAGAACTCCTCTTCCTTACATATGTGTCATAATGGAATCATTTTAATATTGCTCATAGTTTTTTTACTAATAATCCTTGTACATTTTCAACTCTTCATCTTATGTGAAATATGCACCTCCTTTAAAGAATTCCCCTTCCTTACATATGTCATATTTTTAATATTGCTCATAGTTTTTTACTAATAAACCTTGTACATTTTCAACTCTTCATCTTATGTGAGCATTTAAGGGACTCCCCTTCCTTACATATGTGTCATAATAAAATCAGTATACCCAAAATATCTCATATTTTTAATATTGCACATAGTTTTTTTACTAATAAACCTTGTACATTTTCAACTCTTCACCTCATGTGAGCATTTACTCATTTTTGGGTATTTTCTTTTTACAAGTTGGATTTATCTCCTCCCTACACATGGATTGATGCTATTGGTCCATAGGAACCTTAATTGGACCATAGTCTAAAGATTTCTGAAAATCTAGACCCTTAGGCTAAGGTTCTTTATAGCTATTTTCAATTAATTCCAATTGCACATTGAAAATTCTTTTTGAATTTCTGTTTCAGGGGAACTCATCTGAATTAGAAGAGATATTTTTCTATCCAAAAATATTCAAAATCTGAATATTCTCTCTCTAGAATATTTTCTCTCTCTAGGTTAAAACAGTTAGAAACAAGTCTTTTATATTTCTGAAGAGGGATTGATTACAGGGGAAGATACTAGACATCAAAAAGGGGTTGGGGGAGGAATCTTACATTCTACCCCACTTAAAAAACGCGAGATGTCCTCATCTCGCAACTTGTGATAATTTCGCAAGATTCACGAATATGAGACTTAGAAGAAAAAAATTTAATCAAGATTAACCACCAAGATAAGTCTTAAAGAGAGCAAGATTCAAAATACGAACAAGATTTAAACTTTATTCATTCTCGGAACTTATACAGTAAAGATAGAGGAACTCTTTACACTTCCATAAGCCCGTCCATCATATGGTCACAAAAGCAGTCCTCACAAGCTGCACAAGTATAAGGTAACTCATCTATGGGAATGATTTTGTGGGTTATTGCTGCGCCTATCTCAGTGGTATGAGGTGTTCTAACAAAAGGACCTCTGAGAGGCAAGCCAAAAACGGGGTAAAGGCATATCTTCTCATGAGGAAGAAAACACGCCAATAAGAAGACCCGCTCAGAAAACCCAGGATGCCTTGATCTCATGACGCAGTAGTATCGGGGACCCAAACCCAAGGCTTCAATAACCATGGCCAAGCGGACATTGTTGCGAAAGTGCTGCTGACCCCAGGGTGTTACCCTAGTTATGTCTTGATAGGTCCGCCATTTGGTCTGCGCTACAGAAGTTCCCAAGTGAGGGAAAAGTGAGCGCTCATACTGTTCTATAAAATCCTTCTTCACAGACTCACTTGCGTCTTGAAGGTGAGGAATCATTATGGATAAAACTAATTCTTGTTGCCAAGCCATGAAGGAGATTAGGAAGAAAGGAGATCGATGGGAGTAAGATTACTGTGAGCGACTAGTAAAAGTTACGACTTATATAAAGGAAGGAGCTAGCGTAACTTAGAAGCCAACGGTAGCTTGCCACTGAAGTTTTACCGTCTTTCCATGATTTGGGTTTGGCCCAATTTTCTATAGAAGGCATTAAGAACTTTGAGATGAGGAGATAAAAGAAGTTCGTAAGTTAAATCACCTACTTTCTTTGGTCCACAATATCTGGGAGATAACTTCTTATACTTCCCAAGAGATAAAGAACTTCTTTTGGGTCGTACTGGAGACCAAAACCTTGATATCCAAAACATCGATTCTCACTTCTGAACTCGTTGTTCTGAATCCTTAAAACAGGTGGGACTCTTGAGAAGTATTCAGGAAAAAGGTTCTTCCTTTTTTTAAACAGAATCTTTCTTTTATTTTAGAGAGGGAATAATTATAAGATCAAAAAGGGAGATTCTTACTCCTGTATACCTCGAAGGCTAGGGGAGAATCTTACATTCTACCCCACTTAAAAAGTGCGAGATGTCCTCATCTCATAAAGTAGAGGACAACTCTTTTTCTTAAGATCTAATTTTATTCTGGGGTTCCTTATATTCTGGTCAACCCAACAGAATACTGGGATAAATATCCCTTAGAACTCATCATTAAATAACAATTCATTCAGATCATATCATTCATATCTTTAACATGATAAAGGTTCATTAGACCGAAAAAATTCCTTCTGAGCATTCCTCCACGGGAATTTCAGTCAAGTAAGTTCTCAATTTGTCATCCCTTAACTTGATCTAACGGTCAAGTGTTAACAGTAGCAATTTGATAGCACAATCCACTAATCTCATAGTGATTTGCTGAATCATTTTCATCATTTATCATTACAGGGACTCGTCCCAATCATCCACCTTGTGGTTCCGCTCAGCTTATTACATTTCAATCCATTTTCAGGGATCATCATTTTTCAATCAGAATCCAAATCAATTCATCAGTTTCCAAACAGAACTAAAAATCATATCAACCACATTCGAAATGATCATCTGGATAGCATTAACGCTTATAATTTCAAGTCTTAGATTTACTCGTATATACTGTCAGTAAAGAGCTGCAGTTATACTCTCGGTATATACGGTAGTCACGGCCCTTGGAATTATAAGGTAAATACCATCATGTCTAGGCCTCAAGCAAGTCAGGGATTCTATATAATTGCGGTACTTCCATCTGAAGACCCAATTACCAATTTACGAATTTCAGTTTGAATATCAAATTGTATGAATTATATCACACAATTACAACCTTTTTTGTGCTTCTTGATAAATTTTTGACATATTTGGTTTCTCAGTTGATCTTTATTAGCCAAATGCTCTGATACCAACTGTGAGGTCCCTGTTCCCACCGAGCAACGGATTCGGGGTACTAACAGCGGAAGTAGCACTCCTCGCGCGGGACAGGGGTCCCACACTCGGGGCCTCGCCCACGGATATCCGGACAAGAGACTAATCCGTCGGTTTGTCCAAAACCGAAACCGGAAAAACTTCCTTTACCCGAAAAGCACGGGCGATTCCACCAGGATAACTCTTTACTCTAACGTAGTCAAGATCATTACTGATCAAACTGATCTGACTGCACCTTTAACGATACTTGGTCAAATCAAGGAAGAACTTGCACTTGGATCATTGGGATCAACGCTTTTTTCCCCATCAAGAGGCACAGCCGTTGATTCCTATCCATAGAACAATTTCTATCCGGGATTTACTTCATCTATCGTAATAATAGAATTTAAATCTCGATTTACGGATCCATCAGTCCAGCCTAACCCCATCCGATCCCATGGGTTAGCCAACCGCCCAACCACTGTAGTGATGGGATCCAATTTGGAAATTGGTTAGGTTTTGTCCCGGGTACCAAGGAAAAGAGTTCCAAGGCCCCCTAGCCGGAAGTTCATGCAAACATAAAACTAGCCACACCACTTACACACCCAATATGAAATTGCCTTTTTCTTAGCATCAGCTAACTTTAAAACAATCCTTTAAGGAAACCATAGTACCATTGATCACAATCTTCCAATTTATCCAGTTGATTCATAATTTCCCATCATTCCTTCATCAGAGTATCTATGGCATCATTGGCAACTAGAACGCTCACCACCTGTCCACACAGGGGCCTTTTCAATAGTTCCTAGCCCATAATACTCGGCAATATAATCACTTATAAAAATCAAGATGGACTCTCGTTGAAGATCAGCAAGATCAACCAACAGATCCATATAAAGAGCCATGGACTCATCCATTGAAGACCAGCAAGGTCAATCAACCAGATCCATGCCCGGTTTCACAAAACAACTCTTACTCCTTGTTCCAATATCTTCCACGACGCACGTGTGGGTATCTTCGGCGACCCAGAGCCCGAGCACCGTATGGTCAGCACCCTCTAGGATCCTTCGCAGGTGACCTAGCGCTTCACTCATAGGCCGCTTCCTTGGTCCCTCATCCACCGTACCGGAAGCTCACCATTTAAATCGAACCGAGGCTGGTCAAGACCTCGGTCGACCTTGCTACGCGAGACGTCCTCCATTGACTCTTCGTCAGCAGTTGCAACTTTATCAGTTAGGTCTCCACGACCTTAAACACAAGACGGTCAAAATGCTTCCCCAGCATTCTTGACATAAAACAGCCATTTACAAACAGCATTTACAAACAGTTTACAAATACAATTTCTATATTAACTCTCATTTTTCCACATTATCCCTCATTAATCCACATTACTTATTCCACATTCCATTTATATGTGTACTCATCCAATCACATCATTTTTCATCTCTTCACTTCAGATTCCTTCACATCACATATCATATATTCACATCCATATCCACATCCATACATCCACATCCACATCCACATTCACATCTATATGCTTACCTCCATTTTCACATCCTCATTTATACATCCACATCCCATATCCACATTCATACATACACATCCATATCCACATCCATAAATCCACATCCACATGCATACATCCACTATCACGTCCTCATTCATACATCCACATCCACATCCACATCCATATACATACATACATCCACATCCACATTCTCATTCACATCTATATATCCACATCTACATCCACATACATACATACATCCACATCCACATTCCACATTCACATCTATACATCCACATCTACATCCACATTCACATACATCCACATCCACATCTACATCCACATTCACATACATCCACATCCACATTTCCATTCACATCTATACATCCACATCTACATCCACATACATACATACATCCACATCCACATCCACATACATACATACATCCACATCCACTTTCCACATTCACATCTATACATCCACATCTACATCCACATTCACATACATCCACATCCACATTTTCATTCACATCTATACATCCACCTCTACATTCCACATACATACATACATCCATATCCACATTCCACATTCACATCTATACAACCACATCTACATCCACATTCACATCTATGCATATACATCTTCATGCATACATCCATTTTCACATTCATACATCCACATCCACATCCACATCCATATACATACATACATCCACATCCACATTCTCATTCACATCTATATATCCACATCTACATCCACATACATACATACATCCACATCCACATTCCACATTCACATCTATACATCCACATCTACATCCACATTCACATACATCCACATCCACATTCTCATTCACATCTATATATCCACATCTACATCCACATACATACATACATCCACATCCACATTCCACATTCACATCTATACATCCACATCTACATCCACATTCACATACATCCACATCCACATTTCCATTCACATCTATACATCCACATCCATTCACATCTATACATCCACATCTACATCCACATTTACATCTATGCATATACATCTTCATGCATATATCCCTTTTCATGTTCATACATCCACACTCCCATCTCCATATCCACACATCCACATACATACATCCATTTTCACATTCCCATTTATATAACCCCATATACTTTCACATCTAATCTTTTACATCACATCCATTCTCGCCCTATCACAACCCATATACATCTTATCCTATCACATACACTTCTTACCTCATCCCCCCATACACATCTTAATTCATCTTATCACATCCTAACTTATTTCATAAGCATCTTATCACCTCTTATCACATCCTATCACTTTCCATACGCATCTTATCAATTCTTATCACATCTCATACACCTCTTATCACATCTTATCACATTTCATATCTTTTTTTTTTTTTAAAGAGAATTCTTTTATTTGATATAAGATTTCTCTACACATTTATTTATACATAAATTCCATTTAAGGAGACTAACACTTTCGAAATTAAAATCAATCTTTTATGCATCTTCTTATGCATGATTTCAATTTGGTAGGGAATTATACTTTTAGAATAAAAGAATTTCTCTTATGCATCTAAGTTAAGCATAAAATCCATTTATGAGGAAAATCATACTTTTAGTATAAAAAGAATATCTTTTATGCATACCTATATGCATGAAATCCAATATGATAAAAGTAACACTTTTGATATAAAAATTTTTCCTTTATGCATACTTCTATGCATGAAAATTAAAAATGATAAAAGTAACACTTTTGATATAAAAATTTTCCATTATGCATACTTCTATGCATGAAAATAAAAATGGTAAAAATAACACTTTTGATATAAAAATTTATCCTTTATGCATACTTCTATGCATGAAAGTAAAAATGATAAAAGTAACACTTTTGATATAAAAATTTATCCATTATGCATACTTCTATGCATGAAAATAAAAATGGTAAAAATAACACTTTTGATATAAAAATTTATCCTTTATGCATAATATTAAAATTCAATTTCTCCATGATTATAATGAAATTCTTTCAATTAATCTAGGATGATGATTCCTAGAATCTGGTAGGAAGTCCTCTTTTTATGCTTTGAATGAAAAAAAATTTTTATGCATAATTTTTATAAAAATTTTGCCATAGCTCCGCTGCTATGACTGATAAATCTCAATTTTTCTAAGGGATAAAGCTTATCATTAAGGAAATAATTAAAATGATTCTCTAATTGGATCCTTAATCCATAATGGATTGAATCATCAATATACATAAACTAAAAGCATAAGAAAAAGCCATTAATTTGGCCTCAAGCATAGCTTTATCTTGGGTTAAGGAAAAGCTTTATGAAAAGCTTGATTTGGATTGAGAATGGGTCATGAGTATGACCATTTCTTGAGTGAGAGAGAGAATTTACATAAGAATCATTAGAATTTAAACATAAATGAAAATTAACTTCAATAGCATTTATTAAATTATGTAACTCTTCACTACTATTCAAACTTCAATAGCATTTAAAAAAAAAACCCATACCAATTAAACTTCTCAAGCTTGAGAGGGGTTGAGAAGAGAGAAACATTGAGAAATTATAGAAAGATGAATATTCACTAATTACCTTACAACTTGCTTGATTCTTTGTTCACGGTAGAGGCCCCCAACCAATCAATTGGTTAAGTATGTTGATGGAGCCACTAATGGGGATTGAAGAAAGAGGGAAGCTCCAAAAACTAGTGAATTATTAAATGAATTCACAGTTCTTGGCTTAGGTGGAGTAGAGTAACGATGCATAAACACTATATATTTTTCAACAAGGGGGAGGCTTCTATTTATAGGAAAAATTGAGCTCCTAACCAAACAAACTGATTCTAGAATTTTCTAAATCAGTTTGGTCAATATTTGACCATTTTTAGGTCAGTTAAGCTAACTTTTTGGAACTAGACTTGAATGAGGAGAGAGGAGAGATGAAATATCTCAATTTTTATGAGTTTAAAACTCATTCAAGCATGTGAAATATGCACCTCCTTTAAAGAACTCCTCTTCCTTACATATGTGTCATAATGGAATCATTTTAATATTGCTCATAGTTTTTTTACTAATAATCCTTGTACATTTTCAACTCTTCATCTTATGTGAAATATGCACCTCCTTTAAAGAATTCCCCTTCCTTACATATGTCATATTTTTAATATTGCTCATAGTTTTTTACTAATAAACCTTGTACATTTTCAACTCTTCATCTTATGTGAGCATTTAAGGGACTCCCCTTCCTTACATATGTGTCATAATAAAATCAGTATACCCAAAATATCTCATATTTTTAATATTGCACATAGTTTTTTTACTAATAAACCTTGTACATTTTCAACTCTTCACCTCATGTGAGCATTTACTCATTTTTGGGTATTTTCTTTTTACAAGTTGGATTTATCTCCTCCCTACACATGGATTGATGCTATTGGTCCATAGGAACCTTAATTGGACCATAGTCTAAAGATTTCTGAAAATCTAGACCCTTAGGCTAAGGTTCTTTATAGCTATTTTCAATTAATTCCAATTGCACATTGAAAATTCTTTTTGAATTTCTGTTTCAGGGGAACTCATCTGAATTAGAAGAGATATTTTTCTATCCAAAAATATTCAAAATCTGAATATTCTCTCTCTAGAATATTTTCTCTCTCTAGGTTAAAACAGTTAGAAACAAGTCTTTTATATTTCTGAAGAGGGATTGATTACAGGGGAAGATACTAGACATCAAAAAGGGGTTGGGGGAGGAATCTTACAAGCCTCACCAGACCAAAGACATAAAAAAAAATAAAAAAAATACCATGTGCGCTACGGCGCGTAAATCGACATTTTGACCTGGTCAAAGTACCGATTAACGCGCCGTAGCGCACATGGTAAATTTTTTTATTTATTTTTTATTTTTTTGGCCTTGAGGCTCATAAGGCACTCTATAAGGGTCTCTAGGTGCATTTATAGGATCTACCTTTTTTGTATATATAAATAAACATATATATATATGTGTATATGTATATATATTTGCATATGTATATATATGTGTGTATATATGTTTGTGTGTGTATATATATATATATGTGTGTGTGTGTGCACCTATATATATATATATAAGATTCTGGGGCTATTGAAAGATATATATATATATAATATATATATATATATATATAAGATATATAGGATATATATACATAAGACATAAGATATTATAAGATTTTAAGGCTATTATAAGATATATATAAATATAAATAATATCTTATATAAATATATAATATTTGGGGCTGTTAGGGCACCTAAATGGTCTTATGAGCCTCATCAGACCAAAGATATCAAAAAAAATAAAAAAAATACCATGTGCGCTACGGCGCGTAAATCTCCATTTTGACCTGGTCAAACTAGCGATTAACGCGCCGTAGCGCACATGGCATTTATTTTTATTTTTTTATATTTTTTTTGCCTTGAGGCTCATAAGGCACTCTATAAGTTTCTCTAGTTGACTTTATAGGATCTACATTTTTTGTATATATAAATATTCATATATATATGTGTGTGTGTGTTTGTACATATATATATATATATATGTGCATATGTATATATATTTGTATATGTATATATATGTGTGTGTATATATGTTTGTGTGTGTATATATATGTGTGTGTGTGTGTGTGTGTGTGTGTGTGTTTGTGTGTGTTTTTTCCTGTGTGTATAGTGCTTTTATATTTTTTAAATGAAATGTTCATTGGCACTGAGCATACAAAAAAAATGGACTCAACAAAGAATGTAACACAACTCACAAAGTTTTCATTAATGTGTGAAAAAGCTACAAAGGAATTTGGGAACATTACAAAATTTTGTAGGGAGAATTACAAAATGGGTTAGCCTATTGAGGTAGAAGGCTACGCTCTAAACATAGACGTAGGGCTAGGGACATATCTACAGGCTTCAAAGTAACTCTCTTGGCATGTACCATAGCCAGCACTGAGTCTTCAAAAACAGAAACTACAATATCTTCAGCAGCTTCTTGAAGAGCTTCAAGAGCTGTGCTCTGTATGCGGTCAACCCTGTCAGAATATTTTTCCATTGTTTCTCTCACCAGTCGAGAGAATGGTGCCTTGGGGATGAGAAGATCTGTGCTTTTCTGATATTTCCTAATCTCTCGTAGCGCGACTGTCCCTGGCCTCCATTTTCTCTTCTTCTTTGTAACTGGTGGAGGCGGTGGTGGTCTTTGATTCTCCCACGGTGGTCGTTCAGACCTGAACTTCTTTTTCTTTTGTGCACGCTCTTCCTCTTCTTGTTGGTCCCGAAACTTGCCCTCCATTCTTTTACCACACTTCTTGACTGGCCGTCTGGATGTTGTGGCTGCCTATGGCTGTGCTTGGCTTGCCCTCCTTGTGTCCTCTTTGGGCTGCTGTCTCTTTTGCATTTCTGTCTCCCAAGCTGCCCTCACAAGAGCAAACTCTTTGTCAATGGTATCTTTCGTGATGCCGTAGGACAAGAGCTCGACCTCCCTGTTCTGTAAGATAACCTCTAGCTGTTCTAGGGTGTCGGCCTCAATAACAATCTCCGGTGGCTGCCCTTGACCTTCCTCGGCTTCTTTTCGACGCCGCTCTTCTTCTGCTTCTCTACTAGGCTCTGCTTCTTCAGCTTCCTTCCTGCGTTGCGCTTCTTCGGCCTCCTTCCTGCGCTCTTCTTCTCTCATCTCCTTTGTCTCTTGCTCTGTCACGATAGGTAGACTTGTCCTTTTTGCTGTAGCAGGTAGTGGGCCGAGTTGATCGAAAAACCGCAAGTCTTGCTCCTGTTCTTCTGGCATGACCTAGGTATGTACGAGTGCAAGAGATAGTGGGAGGGCAAGAGAGAGTAGAGCACATAGAAGAAATTGAAATGTGGTGGCTATAAATGAAAAATGACTTAAATATGTCTATAAATATAATTTTTTAAAACTTTTAGAAAATTTAAAAACACAAAAAGATTATAATCAGAGAGTTTAAGCCCATGAGGAACCACACCGACGCTTGCTTGCTACCCACTGCCGTAGTCTCTCCCTAGCATTTGATCTGTTGTATCCTTCAGTTCTTCTTGCATTAACAATTTTCATTATTTGATGCCTAAGAGACAAATTACCGCGACTTTTCTGCCTTTTTTTGCCAACCAGAATGCGATAGAACCAGTTGAACATTTCATGGAGTGCATTACTCTTGACTTTGCCACCACCATGGCGAGTGCCCTTAAAATACACGGCATTTGCTTGGTAATGTGATTTCTCCATGCCTTGATTGCTCCAAAGTGCTAAAGAGCCATATCTATCGAGAAAGTATGGCCCATGTGCATACAATATATGCTGCATAGAAAATTACAAAAAGTCAACAAACAGTATGAAGAACATACTACAAGGACACAATAAATACAACATTACCATGTAGTGAGTAATGTGTGTTTCTCCCCATGCCTCGACCATTTCTTCTGTGAATCTACAAGTGGCTTGTTTAAGTGCCTCAATACCATGGTCATCCAGGTGAGGTCGCTCTAGAAGATCGACCATTTTACTGCACACCTCCCATACATGTGCACGTTTTAGGCCAAGCCTGGCATCATTTCCTCGATATGTTGTGACATCACATATCTTCTTCCAAATTTCAAAGTCAGTGTGGCTATGAGAACCCAAGTGGTTTGATAGCAAGTGTCTTGCCTTTGATCCACCCATGCAAATTTTATTAGGGTTGTCTTGTCTAGGGTTTGATTTTCTATCCTTTGTCAAGACCTTTGCTCCAGCATGTAATCCCATAGAGGAAAGTACACCCTCTAGTGCACGTATTGACTCTTCTCGTCGATCTTCGGGCTCCATGTTCCAGACATAGTTTATGTGGAGCATCAATAGCTTATCCAAAATCCTGAGTCTTGCATGTAATGTGCACACATGCACTTGACATAGTGGAATTTCCAAGATTGGGTTCCAAGCATTGTCCTCCTGGTCACGACTAGGTGGATTGCTCTGGTCACAACTTAATATGCCATTATGCCATACCTTTGATCCTTTCCTCTGTTCAGCATAAAAAACGATTGCTTTTTTTGCACCCACCTATTTTTGACTTTTGCCTTTGCTAGGTTGTTTCCCTTTTACTCTTGAGTCTACTGCTGTCTTGGAATGACAACAGTAAACACATGAGAATATAGTATTCGCACCTGTTTTACAACCCAACATACACTTTAAGGTTTTTAGATCGCCACCCAACGTTAAAGCAGCCTATTCCGGGAACATCAAGCTTCTGACCATTGACCTGACAAGAGACGACATGTTGAATGCCAGACCGTTCAAAATACCACCTCAAGGTATCATGGTTCTCCTTTGGGAGGACCCATGCTGCTTGCCACCAGATGTTCTTCTCTGATTGAATGCCGTAGTAGTCTTGCTTATGCCCTTGACCCCTATTGTTGCTGTCTTCAGTTGCATCCAACTCTTGGGTCTCTAAAGGCCTTCCTCTAAGTGCTCGGCTCATCAAGGTTAAACTAACACGCTCCAGTCTTTGACCTTTAACCACTTGACATTCATCGAGCTTCAAGACAAACACGACATTTCCACCTGTCTCTTCAAGTGTGAGGCCATAGTACTGAATCATTGCTTTTTGTAGCACTTCCATGTCAATGTAGACATTGTTATATGCATTGTATTCAAAGGGTTTGATTGTTGGCATTGGCATAATATCCTCCACCCACTTGTACCCACCCTCGAACATGGATGCAATATCACCATTAGCACACTTCTTTGCCAGATCTGTAGGCTATAAAGTGTTGGAAGCAAGGATTGCATAACTCCCTTTGCTCGCAACCCTAAAGTGATTGACCTGTACATTGCTCTGTAACCTTTCTGGCTAATGCCTGCTGAGTCACATATATCATCTCTTTGGGGGGGGTGACAATTTCTTTGATTTCCTTCAAGAAATGTTGACGAAGGGTCTCCCGCAGCTTATCATTACCAGAACCTGTTATCATTTCCATAATATCCTTCTCCTGAAGGACATGCTGAAGAAGGGAGGCATTCACATTGTCCTCAGCGTTGTTACATCCTAGTATAGCTGTTGCACAAGCCCTACAATCACAATGGTCAACCATGAGAGATGCTTTATTCATTAATTGCTTCTCAAAGCTGCTATAATTCCTACAAAAAATTTTACCTGGTTGTTTGTTTATGCCTCTTGCATGCGCCTGCTGTCTTTGAAAGCAACCCAACAGCTTTACGTTTTCTTTGCCTTGCGTGATATCCCATGGGAAGGTGAGTGAAATGGTGAACACGACGCCAAAGATTACGAGTGGAGTGTTGAAGACGAACATAATTATCGGTAAATTGATTTATTGTGCGCACACGATCCGCTAGATTATTCTTCTGCACCTCAAGCTCCTCTGAGAGCTCTTTAATCCTCTGCATCAAACCATTGATCTGCTTAGTCGATGCCGCTTGAAGCTGGTCGAAGACAAATTGTGTTTGCCTCTTTTCAGCTGCCTCATCTAGCCACAACATGTGTAATCTCCTACAATAGCCAAGAAACCATCACCAACAAACATAAGAAAACTTGTAATGCTTTTGAATGGTGGAGGGGCACCAGATATTGGATCTGGTGGATAAAGATTTCCATCAATCCAAAGATCAATGGCCTTTGCTCCTTGCATTCGAAGCTGATCGTATGAAATATTGGGTGCAACATGCCTACTGCGTAGGGTTGCGTATTCTGTCTCCAAATCAACCTGAAGGCGGATTTATTGGTGATGTCTTGTAGTGCCATCTACAAGAAAGTAGGCTTGTAAGCTTGGGTTGAATAGGAGTGGAAGGAGCAGGATATGGTATCAAAAAATAATGGGAAGAATGGAGATGAGGGTTGCTTCTCTAGAGCTGCATTGTGGATAGAGAAAGAAGCCAGAAAGGGAGCCAAAGAAACATAGAGAGGGTTGGCAATGGTGAGACGAAAATGCAAAGGAGACAATGCATCATGGGAAGCTTCTTTAGTGCAAGCTATGGCTGCTAAGCAATATAGAGAGAGAATACTTCATGAAAAGGTTCTTCTGTGCTACTACTGTGGGTTTGGAGAGAGAACCAAGTATTGTAGAAAGAATGCTCCTGGTAAGCTTCTTCCTTGCAAGCCATGGCTACTACTGTGGGTTTGGGGAGAGAAGGCTCATTTAGGAGTACAAACCTGCTAGCTATGGAGAGAGGACCAAGTACTGTAGAGAGAATGCTCATGGTAAGCTTCTTCCCTGCAAGCCATGGCTACTACTGTGGGTTTGGAGAGAGAAGGCTCATTTAGGAGTACAGATCTATTAGCTATGGCTTTTGGAGTAGAGAAAGACACTTTTTTCCATGGAGAAGGAGTGCAGGGTGTTTTAGAGAGAAGATTTAGAGAGAGAAAGAGATCTGGTGTACACACAAAAAAGGGGGGAAGAAAGTGACGAATTTTTGGAATGTTTGGAGTTCGAAAAGGTTGCTGCAGGCTATGATTACTGACTGACAGCCCATTACAAAGCTTTAAAGTCACCTAGGTGGCCAGATCTAGGAATATCCCCTTTTTTTATTTTTTTTTGTTTTTGTGAAAAATCAAATATATACTTTTAGGACTAGGCCTCTAGACTTGGTCAAAGATGGATTAGCATTTTAAGCATTTCACTAAACGTCCAAATTAAAGGGCCCAAGAAGACTCCATTGAGTTCCTAATGATTTCCATAAGGGAATGGGCTGCGAAACTAATTATCTGAATCCAATCTAGCAAAGGATGATATAAGAGAACCACCTCTTCCCTCTTCTTTCTTCTCCAACCTAGGAAGTTATATGATATTAGTTATGTGAATCCAAATCTAGAAAATGGGGTGCAACATTAGTTATGTGAATCCAATCTAGCAAAGGATGATAAAGAGAACCACCAGTTCCCTCTTTTTTCTTCTCCAATCTAGGAAGTTATGTGACATAGGTGCTTGTAATGGCTAAAGGGAGAGAGATGGAGAGAGAAAGGGGGGAGAGAGGTCTAACAAAGGATGATAAAAAAGAACCACCTCTTCTCTTTTCTTTCTTCTCCAATCCAGGAAGTTATGTGACATAAATACTTTTAATGGCGTGTGCACGCAAGAGCGAGCGAGAGAGAGAGAGAGAGAGAGAGAGAGAGAGAGAGAGAGAGCATATCCATTTGTCGAGTGATTAATTTGCTCAAGGGCTTTGAATTGATTACAAATCTTATGAATGTAGAATATGCAACATTGCACTTTATAACTTTTGTAATTGCTAACTGTTGCTAACTGGCATTTGATATATGTACTTCAAATTCTTGGATTTCTGGGTACTTTATTTTTCTTGCAATGTTCATGTTCACACACGACTCTTCTCCTTATCAAGCTTCTTACTATTACTATTAATATTTGCAATTAAAAGCAAGGTAAGCTCTGTGGGTGCAACCGATTGCATAACAATGCTAACCTCACACAATCTCATTATAGAGAAAAAGCACTCTATTGCTTAAGTGTGCAAGTAATCCCTCTCTAATTATGAAAACAACCACTTAGCACACACGAGAGCGAGAGAGTACACTCTAATTTGGATAATGGGTTGATGTCCTTTCTCATTAGAATGTAGGACCAACTTTTTTATGTGTGGCCGCCGAAGACTTGCTCATAGATTTACAAAAGCTTTTAAGTACGTACACCATTTCTCTCTTTGAAACAAGACTATAAACATAATCCACCAATAGAAAGTGCAAAAATAAGGAAGAAAAACTCACAACACAGCATTTATTTGGGTCTAATGTGTCCCTTGTAGATGGTGGCTCCCCTTCCCATCTGTATTATTTATATCTTTTATTCCAAAAATAGACCCATGGAGGCAATAATAGGATTGAGTACATCCAAATGTGGGTCTTTTTTTCCAAATATAAACCTTAGTACCTTATGCAATACCTAACAATAGAAAAATTGATCTCTTACACATCTAGGATGTGCAAACATAGAATACATTGCAATTACAACTATAGCATTCGACAGACAAAGCTAAAATATGGCGTTAATTAAATATAGACATTTGCACACTGTTATAAATACTCTACATGACACCATGATTGGCACTCCACACCATGCTCAGACCGTCATCCATGTGTGACACTTTAATAAATTTTCTTGCACTGCTCAACACACATTACTCGTAAGCGTTATAATCACATTGGTTAGAATAATTAATGGGAATCCTTTACAATTAAGATTATGTTCATTGTGGTAGAAACACAACACGAGTAATACACTAGCTCAATATTGATTCATCAACATGATAAATATAGAATTTGCTTACTGCCATAAACACTCAACATGACACCTTGATTGTTGGAACCCCACACCATGCTTAGACCGTCATCCATGTGTGACACTTGAATCAGTATCCTTGCACTGCTCAACACCCATTACTCATAAGCATTAATCACAACATGCTTATGTTCATAGGAAGAAACACAACACTAGTAATATTCTAGCTCAATATTCATCTACATGATTATGTTCATAGAGGTAGAATTTCTACACAACACCAGTTATATGCTAGCTCAATATTCATCAACATGGTATATCACCCACAATACCAATAACACTAAAATGGCACCAACAAATGCATATACTAATAATACGAGCCTATCAATATTAGTATGAACATAATTATGTTCATAGGTAAAAAAACAAAACGCCAGTAATACACTATCACAATATTCATGAACATAATAAATCACCCACAATACCAATAACACTAACATGGCCCCAACAAATGCATATAATAATAATACAGGCATGTTAATATTAATAATAATGGCATCCCCCATGATAGTGGCCAATAACACTAACATGGCCCGAATGCATATACTAATAATACGAGCCTATCAGTATTAATATGGCATCACCCACAATACAATATATCATTATGGTACAATGGTATCTCAGATATCCCCAATCAACCATAGAGTGGTCTTCCTAACATCCCTCTTGCTTGGGTTTGCAATTGAGCCTCTTTAAGCCTTGCTTGGACCCATTTAATGCTGAGGTGAGTCACAACTATATCAACTCACATTTTGGGAATCAATTACTCCATATAGTTTTGGACATATCTTAAACATACTAACTCCAAATTTGGCGGAGATCGTAGATTTAGATTCTACTCTTCAAGATCTTTCCGATGATATGTCACATGAGGAGGTTTTGACAAACTTTTGGACAAGTTCACCATGCTCCCATTTTTCAAATGGGAATGGGATTTATCCCAAATTATCTAATATGGTGTTTAAAGTCTCTTCGAATCTCTACAAAGAGCATGGACCTCTTTCCTAGAGGTGTACACCTCCACGAATCCTAAAGTCTCTATATTTTAATCACTAATAAGAGCATGGAGACACCTCTTCTCTAGAGGTGTCTCCATAACCTTTCAATGTAATCTCTTCTTCGTTTATTCCTTTTACCACATTCCCTTAGTTCAGCTCCCTCTCATGTGCCTTACCCCCTCCCAAACACCCTTTGGATGCTATCATACTGGTTAGGTCCATGTGTGGTATGGTTGCATCATGTATAAAAAAAACCATGTGCTAATTCACCTTAATTAATTATCAATTGATTTTAGAACTAAAACTGCCAAAATTTTAGCCATTTTGCCAAGGTAAGATAAAAGTTCACATGGCATTTTTCAAGCGGATAGTTGCAAGCCATGTTAAAAATATAATTAAATTAAAAGTTGAATCGTTTATTTCCATAAGGGAATGGGCTGCGAAACTAATTATCTGAATCCAATCTAGCAAAGGATGATATAAGAGAACCACCTCTTCCCTCTTCTTTCATCTCCAACCTAGGAAGTTATATGATATTAGTTATGTGAATCCAAATCTAGAAAATGGGGTGCAACATTAGTTATGTGAATCCAATCTAGCAAAGGATGATAAAGAGAACCACCAGTTCCCTCTTTTTTCTTCTCCAATCTAGGAAGTTATGTGACATAGGTGCTTGTAATGGCTAAAGGGAGAGAGATGGAGAGAGAAAGGGGGGAGAGAGGTCTAACAAAGGATGATAAAAAAGAACCACCTCTTCCCTTTTCTTTCTTCTCCAATCCAGGAAGTTATGTGACATAAATACTTTTAATGGCATGTGCATGCGAGAGAGAGAGAGAGAGAGAGAGAGAGAGAGAGAGAGAGAGAGAGAGAGAGAGAGAGAGAGAGAGCACATCCATTTGTCGAATGATTAATTTCCTCAAGGGCTTTGAATTGATTACAAATCTTATGAATAAAGAATATGCAACATTGCACTTTATAACTTTTGTAATTGCTAACTGGCATTTGATATATGTACTTCAAATTCTTGGATTTCTGGGTACTTTATTTTTCTTGCTATGTTCATGTTCACACACGACTCTTCTCCTTATCAAGCTTCTTACTATTACTATTACTATTTGCAATTAAAAGCAAGGTAAGCTCTGTGGGTGCAACTGATTGCATAACAATGCTAACCTCACACAATCTCATTATATAGAAAAAGCACTCTATTGCTTAAGTGTGCAAGTAATCCCTCTCTAATTATGAAAACAACCACTTAGCACACAAGAGAGCGAGAGAGTACACTCTAGTTTGGATAATGGGTTTATGTCCTTTCTCATTAGAACGCAGGACCAACTTTTTTATGTGTGGCCGCCGAAGACTTGCTCATAGATTTACAAAAGCTTTTAAGTACGTACACCATTTCTCTCTTTGAAACAAGACTATAAACATAATCCACCAATAGAAAGTGCAAAAATAAGGAAGAAAAACTCACAACACAGCATTTATTTGGGTCTAATGTGTCCCTTGTAGATGGTGGCTCCCCTTCCCATCTGTATTATTTATATCTTTTATTCCAAAAATAGACCCATGGAGGCAATAATAGGATTGAGTACATCCAAATGTGGGTCTTTTTTTCCAAATATAAACCTTAGTACCTTATGCAATACCTAACAATAGAAAAATTGATCTCTTACACATCTAGGATGTGCAAACATAGAATACATTGCAATTACAACTATAACATTCGACAGACAAAGCTAAAATATGGCGTTAATTAAATATAGACATTTGCACACTGTTATAAATACTCTACATGACACCATGATTGGCACTCCACACCATGCTCAGACCGTCATCCATGTGTGACACTTTAATTAATTTTCTTGCACTGCTCAACACACATTACTCGTAAGCGTTATAATCACATTGGTTAGAATAATTAATGGGAATCCTTAACAATTAAGATTATGTTCATTGTGGTAGAAACACAACACGAGTAATACACTAGCTCAATATTGATTCATCAACATGATAAATATAGAAATTTGCTTACTGCCATAAACACTCAACATGACACCTTAATTGTTGGCACCCCACAGCATGCTTAGACCGTCATCCATGTGTGACACTTGAATCAGTATCCTTGCACTGCTCAACACCCATTACTCATAAGCATTAATCACAACATGCTTATGTTCATAGGAAGAAACACAACACTAGTAATACTCTAGCTCAATATTCATCTACATGATTATGTTCATAGAGGTAGAATTTCTACACAACACCAGTTATATGCTAGCTCAATATTCATCAACATGGTATATCACCCACAATACCAATAACACTAAAATGGCACCAACAAATGCATATACTAATAATACGAGCCTATCAATATTAGTATGAATATAATTATGTTCATAGGTAAAAAAACAAAACCCCAGTAATACACTATCTCAATATTCATGAGAATAATAAATCACCCACAATACCAATAACACTAACATGGCCCCAACAAATGCATATAATAATAATACAAGCATGTCAATATTAATAATAATGGCATCCCCCATGATGGTGGCCAATAACACTAACATGGCCCAAATGCATATACTAATAATATGAGCCTATCAGTATTAATATGGCATCACCCACAATACAATATATCATTATGGTACAATGGTATCTCAGATATCCCCAATCAAACATAGAGTGGTCTTCCTAACATCCCTCTTGCTTGGGTTTGCAATTGAGCCTCTTTAAGCCTTGCTTGTACCCATTTAATGCTGAGGTGAGTCACAACTATATCAACTCACATTTTGGGAATCAATTACTCCATATAGTTTTGGACATATCTTAAACATACTAACTCCAAATTTGTCGGAGATCGTAGATTTAGATTCTACTCTTCAAGATCTTTCCGATGATATGTCACATGAGGGGGTTTTGACAAACTTTTGGACAAGTTCACCATGCTCCCATTTTTCAAATGGGAATGGGATTTTTCCCAAATTATCTAATATGGTGTTTAAAGTCTCTTCCAATCTCTACAAAGAGCATGGACCTCTTTCCTAGAGGTGTACACCTCCACGAATCCTAAAGTCTCTATATTTTAATCACTACTAAGAGCATGGAGACACCTCTTCTCTAGAGATGTCTCCATAACCTTTCAATGTAATCTCTTCTTCGTTTATTCCTTTTACCACATTCCCTTAGTTCAGCTCCCTCTCATGTGCCTTACCCCCTCCCAAACACCCTTTGGATGCTATCATACTGGTTAGGTCCATGTGTGGTATGGTTGCATCATGTATAAAAAAAACCATGTGCTAATTCACCTTAATTAATTATCAATTGATTTTAGAACTAAAACTGCCAAAATTTTAGCCATTTTGCCAAGGTAAGATAAAAGTTCACATGGCATTTTTCAAGCGGATAGTTGCAAGCCATGTTAAAAATATAATTAAATTAAAAGTTGAATCGTTTATTTCCATAAGGGAATGGGCTGTGAAACTAATTATCTGAATCCAATCTAGCAAAGGATGATATAAGAGAACCACCTCTTCCCTCTTCTTTCATCTCCAACCTAGGAAGTTATATGATATTAGTTATGTGAATTCAAATCTAGAAAATGGGGTGCAACATTAGTTATGTTAATCCAATCTAGCAAAGGATGATAAAGAGAACCACCAGTTCCCTCTTTTTTCTTCTCCAATCTAGGAAGTTATGTGACATAGGTGCTTGTAATGGCTAAAGGGAGAGAGATGGAGAGAGAAAGGGGGGAGAGAGGTCTAACAAAGGATGATAAAAAAGAACCACCTCTTCCCTTTTCTTTCTTCTCCAATCCAGGAAGTTATGTGACATAAATACTTTTAATGGCATGTGCACGCGAGAGAGAGAGAGAGAGAGAGAGAGAGAGAGAGAGAGAGAGAGAGAGAGAGAGAGAGAGCGCACATCCATTTGTTGAATGATTAATTTGCTCAAGGGCTTTGAATTGATTACAAATCTTATGAATGTAGCATATGCAACATTGCACTTTATAACTTTTGTAATTGCTAACTAGCATTTGATATATGTACTTCAAATTCTTGGATTTTTGGGTACTTTATTTTTCTTGCTATGTTCATGTTCACACACGACTCTTCTCCTTATCAAGCTTCTTACTATTACTATTAATATTTGCAATTAAAAGCAAGGTAAGCTCTGTGGGTGCAACCGATTGCATAACAATGCTAACCTCACACAATCTCATTATAGAGAAAAAGCACTCTATTGCTTAAGTGTGCAAGTAATCCCTCTCTAATTATGAAAACAACAATTTAGCACACAAGAGAGCGAGAGAGTACACTCTAGTTTGGATAATGGGTTTATGTCCTTTCTCATTAGAATGCAGGACCAACTTTTTTATGTGTGCCGCCCGCCGAAGACTCGCTCATAGATTTACAAAAGCTTTTAAGTACGTATACCATTTCTCTCTTTGAAACAAGACTATAAACATAATCCACCAATAGAAAGTGCAAAAATAAGGAAGAAAAGCTCACAACAAAGCATTGGGTCTAATGTGTCCCTTGTAGATGGTGGCTCCCCTTCCCATCTGTATTATTTATATCTTTTATTCCAAAAATAGACCCATGGAGACAATAATAGGATTGAGTACATCCAAATGTGGGTCTTTTTTTTCAAATATAAACCTTAGTACCTTATGCAATACCTAACAATAGAAAAATTGATCTCTTACACATCTAGGATGTGCAAACATAGAATACATTGCAATTACAACTATAACATTCGACAGACAAAGCTAAAATATGGCGTTAATTAAATATAGACATTTGCACACTGTTATAAATACTCTACATGACACCATGATTGGCACTCCACACCATGCTTAGACCGTCATCCATGTGTGACACTTTAATTAATTTTCTTGCACTGCTCAACACACATTACTCGTAAGCGTTATAATCACATTGGTTAGAATAATTAATGGGAATCCTTAACAATTAAGATTATGTTCATTGTGGTAGAAACACAACACGAGTAATACACTAGCTCAATATTGATTCATCAACATGATAAATATAGAAATTTGCTTACTGCCATAAACACTCAACATGACACCTTGATTGTTGGCACCCCACAGCATGCTTAGACCGTCATCCATGTGTGACACTTGAATCAGTATCCTTGCACTGCTCAACACCCATTACTCATAAGCATTAATCACAACATGCTTATGTTCATAGGAAGAAACACAACACTAGTAATACTCTAGCTCAATATTCATCTACATGATTATGTTCATAGAGGTAGAATTTCTACACAACACCAGTTATATGCTAGCTCAATATTCATCAACATGGTATATCACCCACAATACCAATAACACTAAAATGGAACCAACAAATGCATATACTAATAATACGAGCCTATCAATATTAGTATGAATATAATTATGTTCATAGGTAAAAAAACAAAACGCCAGTAATACACTATCTCAATATTCATGAAAATAATAAATCACCCACAATACCAATAACACTAACATGGCCCCAACAAATGCATATAATAATAATACAAGCATGTCAATATTAATAATAATGGCATCCCCCATGATGGTGGCCAATAACACTAACATGGCCCAAATGCATATACTAATAATATGAGCCTATCAGTATTAATATGGCATCACCCACAATACAATATATCATTATGGTACAATGGTATCTCAGATATCCCCAATCAAACATAGAGTGGTCTTCCTAACATCCCTCTTGCTTGGGTTTGCAATTGAGCCTCTTTAAGCCGTGCTTGGACCCATTTAATGCTGAGGTGAGTCACAACTATATCAACTCACATTTTGGGAATCAATTACTCCATATAGTTTTGGACATATCTTAAACATACTAACTCCAAATTTGTCGGAGATCGTAGATTTAGATTCTACTCTTCAAGATCTTTTCGATGATATGTCACATGAGGGGGTTTTGACAAACTTTTGGACAAGTTCACCATGCTCCCATTTTTCAAATGGGAATGGGATTTTTCCCAAATTATCTAATATGGTGTTTAAAGTCTCTTCAAATCTCTACAAAGAGCATGGACCTCTTTCCTAGAGGTGTACACCTCCACGAATCCTAAAGTATCTATATTTTAATCACTACTAAGAGCATGGAGACACCTCTTCTCTAGAGATGTCTCCATAACCTTTCAATGTAATCTCTTCTTCGTTTATTCCTTTTACCACATTCCCTTAGTTCAGCTCCCTCTCATGTGCCTTACCCCCTCCCAAACACCCTTTGGATGCTATCATACTGGTTAGGTCCATGTGTGGTATGGTTGCATCATGTATAAAAAAAACCATGTGCTAATTCACCTTAATTAATTATCAATTGATTTTAGAACTAAAACTGCCAAAATATTAGCCATTTTGCCAAGGTAAGATAAAAGTTCACATGGCATTTTTCAATCGGATAGTTGCAAGCCATGTTAAAAATATAATTAAATTAAAAGTTGAATCGTTTATTTCCATAAGGGAATGGGCTGCGAAACTAATTATCTGAATCCAATCTAGCAAAGGATGATATAAGAGAACCACCTCTTCCCTCTTCTTTCATCTCCAACCTAGGAAGTTATATGATATTAGTTATGTGAATTCAAATCTAGAAAATGGGGTGTAACATTAGTTATGTTAATCCAATCTAGCAAAGGATGATAAAGAGAACCACCAGTTCCCTCTTTTTTCTTCTCCAATCTAGGAAGTTATGTGACATAGGTGCTTGTAATGGCTAAAGGGAGAGAGATGGAGAGAGAAAGGGGGGAGAGAGGTCTAACAAAGGATGATAAAAAAGAACCACCTCTTCCCTTTTCTTTCTTCTCCAATCCAGGAAGTTATGTGACATAAATACTTTTAATGGCATGTGCACGCGAGAGAGAGAGAGAGAGAGAGAGAGAGAGAGAGAGAGAGAGAGAGAGAGAGCACATCCATTTGTTGAATGATTAATTTGCTCAAGGGCTTTGAATTGATTACAAATCTTATGAATGTAGAATATGCAACATTGCACTTTATAACTTTTGTAATTGCTAACTAGCATTTGATATATGTACTTCAAATTCTTGGATTTTTGGGTACTTTATTTTTCTTGCTATGTTCATGTTCACACACGACTCTTCTCCTTATCAAGCTTCTTACTATTACTATTACTATTTACAATTAAAAGCAAGGTAAGCTCTCTGGGTGCAACCGATTGCATAACAATGCTAACCTCACACAATCTCATTATAGAGAAAAAGCACTCTATTGCTTAAGTGTGCAAGTAATCCCTCTCTAATTATGACAACAACCACTTAGCACACAAGAGAGCGAGAGAGTACACTCTAGTTTGGATAATGGGTTTATGTCCTTTCTCATTAGAACGCAGGGCCAACTTTTTTATGTGTGGCCGCCCGCCGAAGACTTGCTCATAGATTTACAAAAGCTTTTAAGTACGTATACCATTTCTCTCTTTGAAACAAGACTATTAACATAATCCACCAATAGAAAGTGCAAAAATAAGGAAGAAAAGCTCACAACACAGCATTGGGTCTAATGTGTCCCTTGTAGATGGTGGCTCCCCTTCCCATCTGTATTATTTATATCTTTTATTCCAAAAATAGACCCATGGAGGCAATAATAGGATTGAGTACATCCAAATGTGGGTCTTTTTTTCCAAATATAAACCTTAGTACCTTATGCAATACCTAACATAGAATACATTGCAATTACAACTATAACATTCGACGGACAAAGCTAAAATATGGCGTTAATTAAATATAGACATTTGCACACTGTTATAAATACTCTACATGACACCATGATTGGCACTCCACACCATGCTCAGACCGTCATCCATGTGTGACACTTTAATTAATTTTCTTGCACTGCTCAACACACATTACTCGTAAGCGTTCTAATCACATTAGTTAGAATAATTAATGGGAATCCTTAACAATTAAGATTATGTTCATTGTGGTAGAAACACAACACGAGTAATACACTAGCTCAATATTGATTCATCAACATGATAAATATAGAAATTTGCTTACTGCCATAAACACTCAACATGACACCTTGATTGTTGGCACCCCACACCATGCTTAGACCGTCATCCATGTGTGACACTTGAATCAGTATCCTTGCACTGCTCAACACCCATTACTCATAAGCATTAATCACAATATGCTTATGTTCATAGGAAGAAACACAACACTAGTAATACTCTAGCTCAATATTCATCTACATGATTATGTTCATAGAGGTAGAATTTCTACACAACACCAGTTATATGCTAGCTCAATATTCATCAACATGGTATATCACCCACAATACCAATAACACTAAAATGGCACCAACAAATGCATATACTAATAATACGAGCTTATCAATATTAGTATGAACATAATTATGTTCATAGGTAAAAAAACAAAACGCCAGTAATACACTATCTCAATATTCATGAACATAATAAATCACCCACAATACCAATAACACTAACATGGCCCCAACAAATGCATATAATAATAATACAAGCATGTCAATATTAATATTAATGGCATCCCCCATGATAGTGGCCAATAACACTAACATGGCCCAAATGCATATACTAATAATACGAGCCTATCAGTATTAATATGGCATCACCCACAATGCAATATATCATTATGGTACAATGGTATCTCAGATATCCCCAATCAACCATAGAGTTGTCTTCCTAACATCCCTCTTGCTTGGGTTTGCAATTGAGCCTCTTTAAGCCTTGCTTGGACCCATTTAATACTGAGGTGAGTCACAACTATATCAACTCACATTTTGGGAATCAATTACTCCATATAGTTTTGGACATATCTTAAACATACTAACTCCAAATTTGTCGGAGATCGTAGATTTAGATTCTACTCTTCAAGATCTTTCCGATGATATGTCACATGAGGGGGTTTTGACAAACTTTTGGACAAGTTCACCATGCTCCCATTTTTCAAATGGGAATGGGATTTTTCCCAAATTATCTAATATGGTGTTTAAAGTCTCTTCGAATCTCTACAAAGAGCATGGACCTCTTTCCTAGAGGTGTACACCTCCACGAATCCTAAAGTCTCTATATTTTAATCACTACTAAGAGCATGGAGACACCTCTTCTCTAGAGATGTCTCCATAACCTTTCAATGTAATCTCTTCTTCGTTTATTCCTTTTACAACATTCCCTTAGTTCAGCTCCCTCTCATGTGCCTTACCCCCTCCCAAACACCCTTTGGATGCTATCATACTGGTTAGGTCCATGTGTGGTATGGTTGCATCATGTATAAAAAAAAACCATGTGCTCATTCACCTTAATTAATTATCAATTGATTTTAGAACTAAAACTGCCAAAATTTTAGCCATTTTGCCAAGGTAAGATAAAAGTTCACATGGAATTTTTCAAGCGGATAGTTGCAAGCCATGTTAAAAATATAATTAAATTAAAAGTTGAATCGTTTATTTCCATAAGGGAATGGGCTGCGAAACTAATTATCTGAATCCAATCTAGCAAAGGATGATATAAGAGAACCACCTCTTCCCTCTTCTTTCTTCTCCAACCTAGGAAGTTATATGATACTAGTTATGTGAATCCAAATCTAGAAAATGGGGTGCAACATTAGTTATGTGAATCCAATCTAGCAAAGGATGATAAAGAGAACCACCAGTTCCCTCTTTTTTCTTCTCCAATCTAGGAAGTTATGTGACATAGGTGCTTGTAATGGCTAAAGGGAGAGAGATGGAGAGAGAAAGGGGGGAGAGAGGTCTAACAAAGGATGATAAAAAAGAACCACCTCTTCCCTTTTCTTTCTTCTCCAATCCTGGAAGTTATGTGACATAAATACTTTTAATGGCGTGTGCACGAGAGAGAGAGAGAGAGAGAGAGAGAGAGAGAGAGCACATCCATTTGTCGAATGATTAATTTGCTCAAGGGCTTTGAATTGATTACAAATCTTATGAATGTAGAATATGCAACATTGCACTTTATAACTTCTCTAATTGCTAACTGGCATTTGATATATGTATTTCAAATTCTTGGATTTCTGGGTACTTTATTTTTCTTGCTATGTTCATGTTCACACACGACTCTTCTCCTTATCAAGCTTCTTACTATTACTATAACTATTTGCAATTAAAAGCAAGGTAAGTTCTGTGGGTGCAACCGATTGCATAACAATGCTAACCTCACACAATCTCATTATAGAGAAAAAGCACTCTATTGCTTAAGTGTGCAAGTAATCCCTCTCTAATTATGAAAACAACCACTTAGCACACAAGAGAGCGAGAGAGTACACTCTAGTTTGGATAATGGGTTTGTGTCCTTTCTCATTAGAACGCAGGACCAACTTTTTTATGTGTGGCCGCCCGCCAAAGACTTGCTCATAGATTTACAAAAGCTTTTAAGTACGTATACCATTTCTCTCTTTGAAACAAGACTATAAACATAATCCACCAATAGAAAGTGCAAAAATAAGGAAGAAAAACTCACAACACAGCATTGGGTCTAATGTGTCCCTTGTAGATGGTGGCTCCCCTTCCCATCTATATTATTTATATCTTTTATTCCAAAAATAGACCCATGGAGGCAATAATAGGATTGAGTACATCCAAATGTGGGTCTTTTTTTTCAAATATAAACCTTAGTACCTTATGCAATACCTAACAATAGAAAAATTGATCTCTTACACATCTAGGATGTGCAAACATAGAATACATTGCAATTACAACTATAACATTCGACGGACAAAGCTAAAATATGGCGTTAATTAAATATAGACATTTGCACACTGTTATAAATACTCTACATGACACCATGATTGGCACTCCACACCATGCTCAGACCGTCATCTATGTGTGACACTTTAATTAATTTTCTTGCACTGCTCAACACACATTACTCGTAAGCGTTATAATCACATTGGTTAGAATATTTAATGGGAATCCTTAACAATTAAGATTATGTTCATTGTGGTAGAAACACAACACGAGTAATACACTAGCTCAATATTGATTCATCAACATGATAAATATAGAAATTTGCTTACTGCCATAAACACTCAACATGACACCTTGATTGTTGGCACCCCACACCATGCTTAGACTGTCATCCATGTGTGACACTTGAATCAGTATCCTTGCACAGCTCAACACCCATTACTCATAAGCATTAATCACAACATGCTTATGTTCATAGGAAGAAACACAACACTATTAATACTCTAGCTCAATATTCATCTACATGATTATGTTCATGGAGGTAGAATTTCTACACAACAACAGTATATGCTAGCTCAATATTCATCAACATGGTATATAACCCACAATACCAACGAGCCTATCAATATTAGTATGAACATAATTATGTTCATAGGTAAAAAAACAAAACGCCAGTAATATACTATCTCAATATTCATGAACATAATAAATCACCCACAATACCAATAACACTAACATGGCCCCAACAAATGCATATAATAATAATACAGGCATGTCAATATTAATAATAATGGCATCCCCCATGATAGTGGCCAATAACACTAACATGGCCCAAATGCATATACTAATAATACGAGCCTATCAGTATTAATATGGCATCACCCACAATACAATATATCATTATGGTACAATGGTATCTCTGATATCCCCAATCAACCATAGAGTGGTCTTCCTAACATCCCTCTTGCTTGGGTTTGCAATTGAGCCTCTTTAAGCCTTGCTTGGACCCATTTAATGCTGAGGTAAGTCACAACTATATCAACTCACATTTTGGGAATCAATTACTCCATATAGTTTTGGACATATCTTAAACATACTAACTCCAAATTTGTCGGAGATCGTAGATTTAGATTCTATTCTTCAAGATCTTTCCGATGATATGTCACATGAGGGGGTTTTGACAAACTTTTGGACAAGTTCACCATGCTCCCATTTTTCAAATGGGAATGGGATTTTTCCCAAATTATCTAATATGGTGTTTAAAGTCTCTTCAAATCTCTACAAAGAGCATGGACCTCTTTCCTAGAGGTGTACACCTCCACGAATCCTAAAGTCTCTATATTTTAATCACTACTAAGAGCATGGAGACACCTCTTCTCTACAGATGTCTCCATAACCTTTCAATGTAATCTCTTCTTCGTTTATTCCTTTTACCACATTCCCTTAGTTCAGCTCCCTCTCATGTGCCTTACCCCCTCCCAAACACCCTTTGGATGCTATCATACTGGTTAGGTCCATGTGTGGTATGGTTGCATCATGTATAAAAAAAACCATGTGCTAATTCACCTTAATTAATTATCAATTGGTTTTAGAACTAAAACTGCCAAAATTTTAGCCATTTTGCCAAGGTAAGATAAAAGTTCACATGGCATTTTTCAAGCGGATAGTTGCAAGCCATGTTAAAAATATAATTAAATTAAAAGTTGAATCGTTTATTTCCATAAGGGAATGGGCTGCGAAACTAATTATCTGAATCCAATCTAGCAAAGGATGATATAAGAGAACCACCTCTTCCCTCTTCTTTCTTCTCCAACCTAGGAAGTTATATGATATTAGTTATGTGAATCCAAATCTAGAAAATGGGGTGCAACATTAGGTATGTGAATCCAGTCTAGCAAAGGATGATAAAGAGAACCACCAGTTCCCTCTTTTTTCTTCTCCAATCTAGGAAGTTATGTGACATAGGTGCTTGTAATGGCTAAAGGGAGAGAGATGGAGAGAGAAAGGGGGGAGAGAGGTCTAACAAAGAATGATAAAAAAGAACCACCTCTTCCCTTTTCTTTCTTCTCCAATCCAGGAAGTTATGTGACATAAATACTTTTAATGGCATGTGCACGCGAGAGAGAGAGAGAGAGAGAGAGAGAGAGAGAGAGAGAGCACATCCATTTGTCGAATGATTAATTTGCTCAAGGGCTTTGAATTGATTACAAATCTTATGAATGTAGAATATGCAACATTGCACTTTATAACTTTTGTAATTGCTAACTGTATATGTACTTCAAATTCTTTGATTTCTGGGTACTTTATTTTTCTTGCAATGTTCATGTTCACACACGACTCTTCTCCTTATCAAGCTTCTTACTATTACTATTACTATTTGCAATTAGAAGCAAGGTAAGCTCTGTGGGTGCAACCGATTGCATAACAATGCTAACCTCACACAATCTCATTATAGAGAAAAAGCACTCTATTGCTTAAGTGTGCAAGTAATCCCTCTCTAATTATGAAAACAACCACTTAGCACACAAGAGAGCGAGAGAGTACACTCTAGTTTGGATAATGGGTTTATGTCCTTTCTCATTAGAATGCAGGACCAACTTTTTTATGTGTGGCCGCCGAAGACTTGCTCATAGATTTACAAAAGCTTTTAAGTACGTATACCATTTCTCTCTTTGAAACAAGACTATAAACATAATCCACCAATAGAAAGTGCAAAAATAAGGAAGAAAAACTCACAACACAGCATTGGGTCTAATGTGTCCCTTGTAGATGGTGGCTCCCCTTCCCATCTGTATTGTTTATATCTTTTATTCCAAAAATAGACCCATGGAGGCAATAATAGGATTGAGTACATCCAAATGTGGGTCTTTTTTTTCAAATATAAACCTTAGTACCTTATGCAATACCTAACAATAGAAAAATTGATCTCTTACACATCTAAGATGTGCAAACATAGAATACATTGCAATTACAACTATAACATTCGAAGGACAAAGCTAAAATATGGCGTTAATTAAATATAGACATTTGCACACTGTTATAAATACTCTACAAGATGACACCATGATTGGCACTCCACACCATGCTCAGACCGTCATCCATGTGTGACACTTTAATTAATTTTCTTGCACTGCTCAACACACATTACTCGTAAGGGTTAGAATCACATCGGTTAGAATAATTAATGGGAATCCTTAACAATTAAGATTATGTTCATTGTGGTAGAAACACAGCACGAGTAATACACTAGCTCAATATTGACTCATCAACATGATAAATATAGAAATTTGCTTACTGCCATATGCACTCAACATGACACCTTGATTGTTGGCACCCCACACCATGCTTAGACCGTCATCCATGTGTGACACTTGAATCAGTATCCTTGCACTGCTCAACACCCATTACTCATAAGCATTAATCACAACATCCTTATGTTCATAGGAAGAAACACAACACTAGTAATACTCTAGCTCAATATTCATCTACATGATTATGTTCATAGAGGTAGAATTTCTACACAACACCAGTTATATGCTAGCTCAATATTCATCAACATGGTATATCACCCACAATACCAATAACACTAAAATGGCACCAACAAATGCATATACTAATAATACGAGCCTATCAATATTAGTATGAACATAATTATGTTCATAGGTAAAAAAACAAAATGCCAGTAATACACTATCTCAATATTCATGAACATAATAAATCACCCACAATACCAATAACACTAACATGGCCCCAACAAATGCATATAATAATAATACAAGCATGTCAATATTAATAATAATGGCATCCCCCATGATAGTGGCCAATAACACTAACATGGCCCAAATGCATATACTAATAATACGAGCCTATCAGTATTAATATGGCATCACCCACAATACAATATATCATTATGGTACAATGGTATCTTAGATATCCCCAATTAACCATAGAGTGGTCTTCCTAACATCCCTCTTGCTTGGGTTTGCAATTGAGCCTCTTTAAGCCTTGCTTGGACCCATTTAATGCTGAGGTGAGTCACAACTATATCAACTAACATTTTGGGAATCAATTACTCCATATAGTTTTGGACATATCTAAAACATACTAACTCCAAATTTGTCGGAGATCGTAGATTTAGATTCTACTCTTCAAGATCTTTCCGATGATATGTCACATGAGGGGGTTTTGACAAACTTTTGGACAAGTTCACCATGCTCCCATTTTTCAAATGGGAATGGGATTTTTCCCAAATTATCTAATATGGTGTTTAAAGTCTCTTCGAATCTCTACAAAGAGCATGGACCTCTTTCCTAGAGGTGTACACCTCCACGAATCCTAAAGTCTCTATATTTTAATCACTACTAAGAGCATGGAGACTTCTCTAGAGATGTCTCCATAACCTTTCAATGTAATCTCTTCTTCGTTTATTCCTTTTACCACATTCCCTTAGTTCAGCTCCCTCTCATGTGCCTTACCCCCTCCCAAACAGGATGCTATCATACTGGTTAGGTCCATGTGTGGTATGGTTGCATCATGTATAAAAAAACCATGTGCTAATTCACCTTAATTAATTATCAATTTATTTTAGAACTAAAACTGCCAAAATTTTAGCCATTTTGCCAAGGTAAGATAAAAGTTCACATGGCATTTTTCAAGCTATGTTTTTTTTTTTGCTATGTTCATGTTCACACACGACTCTTCTCCTTATCAAGCTTCTTACTATTACTATTACTATTTGTTGCAATTGAAATCAAGGTAAGCTCTGTGGGTGCAACCGATTAATGCTAACCTCACACAATCTCATTATAGAGAAAAAGCACTCTATTGCTTAAGTGTGCAAGTAATCATTAGAATGCAGGACCAACTTTTTTATGTGTGGTCGCCGAAGACTTGCTCATAGATTTACAAAAGCTTTTAAGTACGTATACCATTTCTCTCTTTGAAACAAGACTATAAACATAATCCACCAATAGAAAGTGCAAAACTAAGGAAGAAAAACTCACAACACAGCATTGGGTCTAATGTGTCCCTTGTAGATGGTGGCTCCCCTTCCCATCTGTATTATTTATATCTTTTATTCCAAAAATAGACCCATGGAGGCAATAATAGGATTGAGTACATCCAAATGTGGGTCTTTTTTTGCAAATATAAACCTTAGTACCTTATGCAATACCTAACAATAGAGAAATTGATCTCTTACACATCTAAGATGTGCAAACATAGAATACATTGCAATTACAACTATAACATTCGACGGACAAAGCTAAAATATGGCGTTAATTAAATATAGACATTTGCACACTGTTATAAATACTCTACATGATGACACCATGATTGGCACTCCACACCATGCTCAGACCGTCACCATGTGTGACACTTTAATTAATTTTCTTGCACTGCTCAACACACATTACTCGTAAGCGTTATAATCACATCGGTTAGAATAATTAATGGGAATCCTTAACAATTAAGATTATGTTCATTGTGGTAGAAACACAACACGAGTAATACACTAGCTCAATATTGATTCATCAACATGATAAATATAGAAATTTGCTTACTGCCATAAACACTCAACATGACACCTTGATTGTTGGCACCCCACACCATGCTTAGACCGTCATCCATGTGTGACACTTGAATCAGTATCCTTGCACTGCTCAACACCCATTACTCATAAGCATTAATCACAACATGCTTATGTTCATAGGAAGAAACACAACACTAGTAATACTCTAGCTCAATATTCATCTACATGATTATGTTCATAGAGGTAGAATTTCTACACAACACCAGTTATATGCTAGCTCAATATTCATCAGCACGGTATATCACCCACAATACCAATAACACTAAAATGGCACCAACAAATGCATATACTAATAATACGAGCCTATCAATATTAGTATGAACATAATTATGTTCATAGGTAAAAAAACAAAACGCCAGTAATACACTATCTCAATATTCATGAACATAATAAATCACCCACAATACCAATAACACTAACATGGCCCCAACAAATGCATATAATAATAATACAAGCATGTCAATATTAATAATAATGGCATCCCCCATGATAGTGGCCAATAACACTAACATGGCCCAAATGCATATACTAATAATACGAGCCTATCAGTATTAATATGGCATCACCCACAATGCAATATATCATTATGGTACAATGGTATCTGAGATATCCCCAATCAACCATAGAGTGGTCTTCCTAACATCCCTCTTGCTTGGGTTTGCAATTGAGCCTCTTTAAGCCTTGCTTGGACCCATTTAATGCTGAGGTGAGTCACAACTATATCAACTCACATTTTGGGAATCAATTACTCCATATAGTTTTGGACATATCTTAAACATACTAACTCCAAATTTGTCGGAGATCGTAGATTTAGATTCTACTCTTCAAGATCTTTTCGATGATATGTCACATGAGGGGGTTTTGACAAACTTTTGGACAAGTTCACCATGCTCCCATTTTTCAAATGGGAATGGGATTTTTCCCAAATTATCTAATATGGTGTTTAAAGTCTCTTCGAATCTCTACAAAGAGCATGGACCTCTTTCCTAGAGGTGTACACCTCCACGAATCCTAAAGTCTCTATATTTTAATCACTACTAAGAGCATGGAGACACCTCTTCTCTACAGATGTCTCCATAACCTTTCAATGTAATCTCTTCTTTGTTTATTCCTTTTACCACATTCCCTTAGTTAAACTCCCTCTCATGTGCCTTACCCCCTCCCAAACACCCTTTGGGGATGCTATCATACTGGTTAGGTCCATGTGTGGTATGGTTGCATCATGTATAAAAAAAACCATGTGCTAATTCACCTTAATTAATTATCAATTGATTTTAGAACTAAAACTGCCAAAATTTTAGCCATTTTGCCAAGGTAAGATAAAAGTTCACATGGCATTTTTCAAGCGGATAGTTGCAAGCCATGTTAAAAATATAATTAAATTAAAAGTTGAATCGTTTATTTCCATAAGGGAATGGGCTGAACTAATTATTTGAATCCAATCTAGCAAAGGATGATATAAGAGAACCACCTCTTCCCTCTTCTTTCTTCTCCAACCTAGGAAGTTATATGATATTAGTTATGTGAATCCAAATCTAGAAAATGGGGTGCAACATTAGTTATGTGAATCCAATCTAGCAAAGGATGATAAAGAGAACCACCAGTTCCCTCTTTTTTCTTCTCCAATCTAGGAAGTTATGTGACATAGGTGCTTGTAATGGCTAAAGGGAGAGAGATGGAGAAAGGGGGGAGAGAGGTCTAACAAAGGATGATAAAAAAGAACCACCTCTTTCCTTTTCTTTCTTCTCCAATCCAGGAAGTTATGTGACATAAATACTTTTAATGGCGTGTGCACGAGAGAGAGAGAGAGAGAGAGAGAGAGAGAGAGAGAGAGAGAGAGCACATCCATTTGCCGAATGATTAATTTGCTCAAGGGCTTTGAATTGATTACAAATCTTATGAATGTAGAATATGCAACATTGCACTTTATAACTTTTGTAATTGCTAACTGGCATTTGATATATGTACTTCAAATTCTTGGATTTCTGGGTACTTTATTTTTCTTGCTATGTTCATGTTCACACACGACTCTTCTCCTTATCAAGCTTCTTACTATTACTATTACTATTTGCAATTAAAAGCAAGGTAAGCTCTGTGGGTGCAACCGATTGCATAACAATGCTAACCTCACACAATCTCATTATAGAGAAAAAGCACTCTATTGCTTAAGTGTGCAAGTAATCCCTCTCTAATTATGAAAACAACCACTTAGCACACAAGAGAGAAAGAGAGTACACTCTAGTTTGGATAATGGGTTTATGTCCACCTCTTCTCTCTTCTTTCTTCTCCAACCTAGGAAGTTATATGATATTAGTTATGTGAATCCAAATCTAGAAAATGGGGTGCAACATTAGTTATGTGAATCCAATCTAGTAAAGGATGATAAAGAGAACCACTAGTTCTCTCTTTTTTCTTCTCCAATCTAGGAAGTTATGTGACATAGGTGCTTGTAATGGCTAAAGGGAGAGAGATGGAGAGAGAAAGGGGGGAGAGAGGTCTAACAAAGGATGATAAAAAAGAACCACCTCTTCCCTTTTCTTTCTTCTCCAATCTAGGAAGTTATGTGACATAAATACTTTTAATGGCGTGTGCACGCGAGAGAGAGAGAGAGAGAGAGAGAGAGAGACAGAGAGAGAGCACATCCATTTGTCGAGAATGATTAATTTGCTCAAGGGCTTTGAATTGATTACAAATCTTATGAATGTAGAATATGCAACATTGCACTTTATAACTTTTGTAATTGCTAACTGGCATTTGATATATGTACTTCAAACTCTTGGATTTCTGGGTACTTTATTTTTCTTGCTATGTTCATGTTCACACACGACTCTTCTCCTTATCAAGCTTCTTACTATTACTATTACTATTTGCAATTAAAAGCAAGGTAAGCTCTGTGGGTGCAACCGATTGCATAACAATGCTAACCTCACACAATCTCATTATAGAGAAAAAGCACTCTATTGCTTAAGTGTGCAAGTAATCCCTCTCTAATTATGAAAACAACCACTTAGCACACAAGAGAGCAAGAGAGTACACTCTAGTTTGGATAATGGGTTTATGTCCTTTCTCATTAGAATGCAGGACCAACTTTTTTATGTGTGGCCGCCGAAGACTTGCTCATAGATTTACAAAAGCTTTTAAGTACGTATACCATTTCTCTCTTTGAAACAAGACTATAAACATAATCCACCAATAGAAAGTGCAAAAAATAAGGAAGAAAAACTCACAACACAGCATTGGGTCTAATGTGTCCCTTGTAGATGGTGGCTCCCCTTCCCATCTGTATTATTTATATCTTTTATTCCAAAAATAGACCCATGAAGGCAATAATAGGATTGAGTACATCCAAATGTGGGTCTTTTTTTTTAAATATAAACCTTAGTACCTTATGCAATACCTAACAATAGAAAAATTGATCTCTTACACATCTAAGATGTGCAAACATAGAATACATTACAATTACAACTATAACATTCGATGGACAAAGCTAAAATATGGCGTTAATTAAATATAGACATTTGCACACTGTTATAAATACTCTACATGACACCATGATTAGCACTCCACACCATGCTCAGACCGTCATCCATGTGTGACACTTTAATTAATTTTCTTGCACTGCTCAACACACATTACTCGTAAGCGTTATAATCACATCGGTTAGAATAATTAATGGGAATCCTTAACAATTAAGATTATGTTCATTGTGGTAGAAACACAACACGAGTAATACACTAGCTCAATATTGATTCATCAACATGATAAATATAGAAATTTGCTTACTGCCATAAACACTCAACATGACACCTTGATTGTTGGCACCCCACACCATGCTTAGACCGTCATCCATGTGTGACACTTGAATCAGTATCCTTGCACTGCTCAACACCCATTACTCATAAGCATTAATCACAACATGCTTATGTTCATAGGAAGAAACACAATACTAGTAATACTCTAGCTCAATATTCATCTACATGATTATGTTCATAGAGGTAGAATTTCTACACAACACCAGTTATATGCTAGGTCAATATTCATCAACATGGTATATCACCCACAATACCAATAACACTAAAATGGCACCAACAAATGCATATACTAATAATACGAGCCTATCAATATTAGTATGAACATAATTATGTTCATAGGTAAAAAAACAAAACGCCAGTAATACACTATCTCAATATTCATGAACATAATAAATCACCCACAATACCAATAACACTAACATGGCCCCAACAAATGCATATAATAATAATACAAGCATGTCAATATTAATAATAATGGCATCCCCCATGATAGTGGCCAATAACACTAACATGGCCCAAATGCATATACTAATATTACGAGCCTATCAGTATTAATATGTGATCACCCACAATACAATATATCATTATGGTACAATGGTATCTCACATATCCCCAATCAACCATAGAGTGGTCTTCCTAACATCCCTCTTGCTTGGGTTTGCAATTGAGCCTCTTTAAGCCTTGCTTAGACCCATTTAATGCTGAGGTGAGTCACAACTATATCAACTCACATTTTGGGAATCAATTACTCCATATAGTTTTGGACATATCTTAAACATACTAACTCCAAATTTGTCGGAGATCGTAGATTTAGATTCTACTCTTCAAGATCTTTCCGATGATATGTCACATAAGGGGGTTTTGACAAACTTTTGGACAAGTTCACCATGCTCCCATTTTTCAAATGGGAATGGGATTTTTCCCAAATTATCTAATATGGTGTTTAAAGTCTCTTCGAATCTCTACAAAGAGCATGGACCTCTTTCCTAGAGGTGTACACCTCCACGAATCCTAAAGTCTCTATATTTTAATCACTACTAAGAGCATGGAGACACCTCTTCTCTACAGATGTCTCCATAACCTTTCAATGTAATCTCTTCTTCGTTTATTCCTTTTACCACATTCCCTTAGTTCAGCTCCCTCTCATGTGCCTTACCCCCTCCCAAACACCCTTTGGATGCTATCATACTGGTTAGGTCCATGTGTGGTATGGTTGCATCATGTATAAAAAAAACCATGTTGATGAATCAAAAGTTTACATGGCATTTTTCAAGCGGATAGTTGCAAGCCATGTTAAAAATATAATTAAATTAAAAGTTGAATCATTTATTTCCATAAGGGAATGGGTTGCGAAACTAATTATGTGAATCCAATCTAGCAAAGGATGATATAAGAGAACCACCTCTTCCCTCTTCTTTCTTCTCCAACCTAGGAAGTTATATGATATTAGTTATGTGAATCCCAATCTAGAAAATGGGGTGCAACATTAGTTATGTGAATCCAATCTAGCAAAGGATGATAAAGAGAACCACTAGTTCTCCCTCTTTTTTCTTCTCCAATCTAGGAAGTTATGTGACATAGGTGCTTGTAATGGCTAAAGGGAGAGAGATGGAGAGAGAAAGGGGGGAGAGAGGTCTAACAAAGGATGATAAAAAAGAACCACCTCTTCCCTTTTCTTTCTTCTCCAATCCAGGAAGTTATGTGACATAAATACTTTTAATGGCGTGTGCACGAGAGAGAGAGAGAGAGAGAGAGAGAGAGAGAGAGAGAGAGAGAGAGAGAGAGCACATCCATTTGTCGAATGATTAATTTGCTCAAGGGCTTTGAATTGATTACAAATCTTATGAATGTAGAATATGCAACATTGCACTTTATAACTTTTGTAATTGCTAACTGGCATTTGATATATGTACTTCAAATTCTTGGATTTCTGGGTACTTTATTTTTCTTGCTATGTTCATGTTCACACACGACTCTTCTCCTTATCAAGCTTCTTACTATTACTATTACTATTTGCAATTAAAAGCAAGGTAAGCTCTGTGGGTGCAACCGATTGCATAACAATGCTAACCTCACACAATCTCATTATAGAGAAAAAACACTCTATTGCTTAAGTGTGCAAGTAATCCCTCTCTAATTATGAAAACAACCACTTAGCACACAAGAGAGCGAGAGAGTACACTCTAGTTTGGATAATGGGTTTATGTCCTTTCTCATTAGAATGCAGGACCAACTTTTTTATGTGTGGCCGCCGAAGACTTGCTCATAGATTTACAAAAGCTTTTAAGTACGTATACCATTTCTCCTTTGAAACAAGACTATAAACATAATCCACCAATAGAAAGTGCAAAAATAAGGAAGAAAAACTCACAACACAGCATTGGGTCTAATGTGTCCCTTGTAGATGGTGGCTCCCCTTCCCATCTGTATTATTTATATCTTTTATTCCAAAAATAGACCCATGGAGGCAATAATAGGATTGAGTACATCCAAATGTGGGTCTTTTTTTTCAAATATAAACCTTAGTACCTTATGCAATACCTAACAATAGAAAAATTGATCTCTTACACATCTAAGATGTGCAAACATAGAATACATTGCAATTACAACTAAAACATTCGACGGACAAAGCTAAAATATGGCGTTAATTAAATATAGACATTTGCACATTGTTATAAATACTCTACATGATGACACCATGATTGGCACTCCACACCATGCTCAGTCTGTCATCCATGTGTGACACTTTAATTAATTTTCTTGCACTGCTCAACACACATTACTCGTAAGCGTTATAATCATATCGGTTAGAATAATTAATGGGAATCCTTAACAATTAAGATTATGTTCATTGTGGTAGAAACACAACACGAGTAATACAGTAGCTCAATATTGATTCATCAACATGATAAATATAGAAATTTGCTTACTGCCATAAACACTCAACATGACACCTTGATTGTTGGCACCCCACACCATGCTTAGACCGTCATCCATGTGTGACACTTGAATCAGTATCCTTGCACTGCTCAACACCCATTACTCATAAGCATTAATCACAACATGCTTATGTTCATAGGAAGAAACACAACACTAGTAATACTCTAGCTCAATATTCATCTACATGATTATGTTCATAGAGGTAGAATTTCTACACAACACCAGTTATATGCTAGCTCAATATTCATCAACATGGTATATCACCCACAATACCAATAACACTAAAATGGCACCAACAAATGCATATACTAATAATACGAGCCTATCAATATTAGTATGAACATAATTATGTTCATAGGTAAAAAAACAAAACGCCAGTAATACACTATCTCAATATTCATGAACATAATAAATCACCCACAATACCAATAACACTAACATGGCCCCAAGAAATGCATATAATAATAATACAAGCATATCAATATTAATAATAATGGCATCCCCCATGATAGTGGCCAATAACACTAACATGGCCCAAATGCATATACTAATTATACGAGCCTATCAGTATTAATATGGCATCACCCACAATACAATATATCATTATGGTACAATGGTATCCCAGATATCCCCAATCAACCATAGAGTGGTCTTCCTAACATCCCTCTTGCTTGGGTTTGCAATTGAGCCTCTTTAAGCCTTGCTTGTTGGACCCATTTAATGCTGAGGTGAGTCACAACTATATCAACTCACATTTTGGGAATCAATTACTCCATATAGTTTTGGACATATTTTAAACATACTAACTCCAAATTTGTCGGAGATCGTAGATTTAGATTCTACTCTTCAAGATCTTTCCGATGATATGTCACATGAGGGGGTTTTGACAAACTTTTGGACAAGTTCACCATGCTCCCATTTTTCGAATGGGAATGGGATTTTTCCCAAATTATCTAATATGGTGTTTAAAGTCTCTTCGAATCTCTACAAAGAGCATGGACCTCTTTCCTAGAGGTGTACACCTCCACGAATCCTAAAGTCTCTATATTTTTATCACTACTAAGAGCATGGAGACACCTCTTCTCTAGAGATGTCTCCATAACCTTTCAATGTAATCTCTTCTTCGTTTATTCCTTTTACCACATTCCCTTAGTTCAGCTCCCTCTCATGTGCCTTACCCCCTCCCAACCACCCTTTGGATGCTATCACACTGGTTAGGTCCATGTGTGGTATGGTTGCATCATGTATAAAAAAAACCATGTGCCTATAAAAGCAAGGTAAGCTCTGTGGGTGCAACCGATTGCATAACAATGCTAACCTCACACAATCTCATTATAGAGAAAAAGCACTCTATTGCTTAAGTGTGCAAGTAATCCCTCTCTAATTATGGAAACAACTACTTAGCACACAAGAGAGCGAGAGAGTACACTCTAGTTTGGATAATGGGTTTATGTCCTTTCTCATTAGAATGCAGGACCAACTTTTTGATGTGTGGCCGCCGAAGACTTGCTCATAGATTTACAACAGCTTTTAAGTACGTATACCATTTCTCTCTTTGAAACAAGACTATAAACATAATCCACCAATAGAAAGTGCAAAAATAAGGAAGAAAAACTCACAACACAGCATTGGGTCTAATGTGTCCCTTGTAGATGGTGGCTCCCCTTCCCATCTGTATTATTTATATCTTTTATTCCAAAAATAGACCCATGGAGGAAATAATAGGATTGAGTACATCCAAATGTGGGTCTTTTTTTTCAAATATAAACCTTAGTACCTTATGCAATACCTAACAATAGAAAAATTGATCTCTTACACATCTAAGATGTGCAAACATAGAATACATTACAATTACAACTATAACATTCGACGGACAAAGCTAAAATATGGCGTTAATTAAATATAGACATTTGCACACTGTTATAAATACTCTACATGACACCATGATTAGCACTCCACACCATGCTCCGACCGTCATCCATGTGTGACACTTTAATTAATTTTCTTGCACTACTCAACACACATTACTCGTAAGCGTTATAATCACATCGGTTAGAATAATTAATGGGAATCCTTAACAATTAAGATTATGTTCATTGTGGTAGAAACACAACACGAGTAATACAGTAGCTCAATATTGATTCATCAACATGATAAATATAGAAATTTGCTTACTGCCATAAACACTCAACATGACACCTTGATTGTTGGAACCCCACACCATGCTTAGACCGTCATCCATGTGTGACACTTGAATCAGTATCCTTGCACTGCTCAACACCCATTACTCATAAGCATTAATCACAACATGCTTATGTTCATAGGAAGAAACACAACACTAGTAATACTCTAGCTCAATATTCATCTACATGATTATGTTCATAGAGGTAGAATTTCTACACAACACCAGTTATATACTAGCTCAATATTCATCAACATGGTATATCACCCACAATACCAATAACACTAAAATGGCACCAACAAATGCATATACTAATAATACGAGCCTATCAATATTAGTATGAACATAATTATGTTCATAGGTAAAGAAACAAAACGCCAGTAATACACTATCTCAATATTCATGAACATAATAAATCACCCACAATACCAATAACACTAACATGGCCCCAACAAATGCATATAATAATAATACAAGCATGTCAATATTAATAATAATGGCATCCCCCATGATAGTGGCCAATAACACTAACATGGCCCAAATGCATATACTAATAATACGAGCCTATCAGTATTAATATGGCATCACCCACAATACAATATATCATTATGGTACAATGGTATCTGAGATATCCCCAATCAACCATAGAGTGGTCTTCCTAACATCCCTCTTCCTTGGGTTTGCAATTGAGCCTCTTTAAGCCTTGCTTGGACCCATTTAATGCTGAGGTGAGTCACAACTATATCAACTCACATTTTGGGAATCAATTACTCCATATAGTTTTGGACATATCTTAAACATACTAACTCCAAATTTGTCGGAGATCGTAGATTTAGATTCTACTCTTCAAGATCTTTTCGATGATATGTCACATGAGGGGGTTTTGACAAACTTTTGGACAAGTTCACCATGCTTCCATTTTTCAAATGGGAATGGGATTTTTCCCAAATTATCTAATATGGTGTTAAAAGTCTCTTCGAATCTCTACAAAGAGCATGGACCTCTTTCCTAGAGGTGTACACCTCCACGGATCCTAAAGTCTCTATATTTTAATCACTACTAAGAGCATGGAGACACCTCTTCTCTAGAGATGTCTCCATAACCTTTCAATGTAATCTCTTCTTCGTTTATTCCTTTTACCACATTCCCTTAGTTCAGCTCCCTCTCATGTGCCTTACCCCCTCCCAAACACCCTTTGGATGCTATCATACTGGTTAGGTCCATGTGTGGTATGGTTGCATCATGTATTTAAAAAACCATGTGCTAATTCACATTAATTAATTATCAATTGATTTTAGAACTAAAACTGCCAAAATTTTAGCCATTTTGCCAAGGTAAGATAAAAGTCCACATGGCATTTTTCAAGCGGATAGTTGCAAGCCATGTTAAAAATATAATTAAATTAAAAGTTGAATCGTTTATTTCCATAAGGGAATGGGCTGTGAGACTAATTATCTTAATCCAATCTAGCAAAGGATGATATAAGAGAACCACCTCTTCCCTCTTCTTTCTTCTCCAACCTAGGAAGTTATATGATATTAGTTATGTGAATCCAAATCTAGAAAATGGGGTGCAACATTAGTTATGTGAATCCAATCTAGCAAAGGATGATAAAGAGAACCACCAGTTCCCTCTTTTTTCTTCTCCAATCTAGGAAGTTATGTGACATAGGTGCTTGTAATGTCTAAAGGGAGAGAGATGGAGAGAGAAAGGGGGGAGAGAGGTCTAACAAAGGATAATAAAAAAGAACCACCTCTTCCCTTTTCTTTCTTCTCCAATCCAGGAAGTTATGTGACATAAATACTTTTAATGGCGTGTGCACGCGAGAGAGAGAGAGAGAGAGAGAGAGAGAGAGAGAGAGAGAGAGCACATCCATTTGTCGAATGATTAATTTGCTCAAGGGCTTTGAATTGATTACAAATCTTATGAATGTAGAATATGCAACATTGCACTTTATAACTTTTGTAATTGCTAACTGGCATTTGATATATGTACTTCAAATTCTTGGATTTCTGGGTAGCTATGTTCATGTTCACACACGACTCTTCTCTTTATCAAGATTCTTACTATTTCTATTACTATTTGCAATTAAAAGCAAGGTAAGCTCTATGGGTGCAACCGATTGCATAACAATGCTAACCTCACACAATCTCATTATAGAGAAAAAGCACTCTATTACTTAAGTGTGCAAGTAATCCCTCTCTAATTATGAAAACAACCACTTAGCACACAAGAGAGCGAGAGAGTACACTCTAGTTTGGATAATGGGTTTATCTCCTTTCTCATTAGAATGCAGGACCAACTTTTTTATGTGTGGCCGCCGAAGACTTGCTCATAGATTTACAAAAGCTTTTAAGTACGTATACCATTTCTCCTTTGAAACAAGACTATAAACATATTCCACCAATAGAAAGTGTAAAAATAAGGAAGAAAAACTCACAACACAGCATTGGGTCTAATGTGTCCCTTGTAGATGGTGGCTCCCCTTCCCATCTGTATTATTTATATCTTTTATTCCAAAAATAGACCCATGGAGGCAATAATAGGATTGAGTACATCCAAATGTGGGTCTTTTTTTTCAAATATAAACCTTAGTACCTTATGCAATACCTAACAATAGAAAAATTGATCTCTTACACATCTAAGATGTGCAAACATAGAATACATTGCAATTACAACTATAACATTCGACGGATAAAGCTAAAATATGGCGTTAGTTAAATATAGACATTTGCACATTGTTATAAATACTCTACATGACACCATGATTGGCACTCCACACCATGCTCAGACCGTCATCCATGTGTGACACTTTAATTAATTTTCTTGCACTGCTCAACACACATTACTCGTAAGCGTTATAATCACATCGGTTAGAATAATTAATGGGAATCCTTAACAATTAAGATTATGTTCATTGTGGTAGAAACACAACACGACTAATACACTAGCTCAATATTGATTCATCAACATGATAAATATAGAAATTTGCTTACTGCCATAAACACTCAACATGACACCTTGATTGTTGGCACCCCACACCATGCTTAGACCGTCATCCATGTGTGACACTTGAATCAGTATCCTTGCAGTGCTCAACACCCATTACTCATAAGCATTAATCACAACATGCTTATGTTCATAGGAGGAAACACAACACTAGTAATACTCTAGCTCAATATTCATCTACATGATTATGTTCATAGAGGTAGAATTTCTACACAACACCAGTTATATGCTAGCTCAATATTCATCAACATGGTATATCACCCACAATACCAATAACACTAAAATGGCACCAACAAATGCATATACTAATAATACGAGCCTATCAATATTAGTATGAACATAATTATGTTCATAGGTAAAAAAACAAAACGCCAGTAATACACTATCTCAATATTCATGAACATAAGAAATCAACCACAATAGCAATAACACTAACATGGCCCCAACAAATGCATATAATAATAATACATGCATGTCAATATTAATAATAATGGCATCCCCCATGATCTAGTGGGCCAATAACAATAACATGGCCCAAATGCATATACTAATAATACGAGCCTATCAGTATTAATATGGCATCACCCACAATACAATATATCATTATGGTACAATGGTATCTCAGATATCCCCAATCAACCATAGAGTGGTATTCCTAACATCCCTCTTGCTTGGGTTTGCAATTGAGCCTCTTTAAGCCTTGCTTGGACCCATTTAATGCTGAGGTGAGTCACAACTATATCAACTCACATTTTGGGAATCAATTACTCCATATAGTTTTGGACATATCTTAAACATACTAACTCCAAATTTGTCGGAGATCGTAGATTTAGATTCTACTCTTCAAGATCTTTCCGATGATATGTCACATGAGGGGGTTTTGACAAACTTTTGGACAAGTTCACCATGCTCCCATTTTTCAAATGGGAATGGGATTTTTCCCAAATTATCTAATATGGTGTTTAAAGTCTCTTCGAATCTCTACAAAGAGCATGGACCTCTTTCCTAGAGGTGTACACCTCCACGAATCCTAAAGTCTCTATATTTTAATCACTACTAAGAGCATGGAGACACCTCTTCTCTAGAGATGTCTCCATAACCTTTCAATGTAATCTCTTCTTCGTTTATTCCTTTTACCACATTCCCTTAGTTCAGCTCCCTCTCATGTGCCTTACCCCCTCCCAAACACCCTTTGGATGCTATCATACTGGTTAGGTCCATGTGTGGTATGGTTGCATCATGTATTTAAAAAACCATGTGCTAATTCACATTAATTAATTATCAATTGATTTTAGAACTAAAACTGCCAAAATTTTAGCCATTTTGCCAAGGTAAGATAAAAGTCCACATGGCATTTTTCAAGCGGATAGTTGCAAGCCATGTTAAAAATATAATTAAATTAAAAGTTGAATCGTTTATTTCCATAAGGGAATGGGCTGTGAGACTAATTATCTTAATCCAATCTAGCAAAGGATGATATAAGAGAACCACCTCTTCCCTCTTCTTTGTGAGATCCCTGTTCCCACCGCGCAACGGATTCGGGGTACTAGCAGCGGAAGTAGCACTTCTTGCGCGAGGCAGGGTCCCACACTCGGGGCCTCGTCCACGGATATCCGGACAAAAGACTAATCCGTCGGTTTTTCCAAAACCAGACCCGGAAAAACTTCCCTTATCCGGAAAGCACGGGCGATTCCACCAGGATAATTTTTACTCTAACGTAATCAAAACTCTTACTGATCAAACAGATCCGACTGCATCTATAAAGATACTTGGTCAGATCAAGGAAGAAACTTGCACTTGGATCATTGGGATCAACGCTTTTTTCCCCACCAAGGAGGCACAGCCGTTGATTCCTATCCATAGAACAATTACTATCCAGGATTTACTTTATCTATCGTAATAACAGAAATTGAGTCTCGATTTACGGATCCATCAGTCCAGCCTAACCCCATCCGATCCCATGGGTTAGCCAACCGCCCAACCACTGTAGTGATGGGATCCAATTTGGAATTTGGTTAGGTTTTGTCCCGGGTACCAAGGAAAAGAGTTCCAAGGCCCCCTAGCCGGAATTTCATGCAAACATAAAACTAGCCACACCACTTACACACCCAATATGAAAATTGCCTTTTTCTTAGCATCAGCTAACTTTAAAACAATCCTTTAATGAAACCATAGTACCACTGATCACAATCTCCCAAATTATCCAGTTGATTCATAATTTCCCATCATTCCTTCATCAGAGTATCTATGGCATCATTGGCAACTAGAACGCTCACCACCTGTCCACACAGGGGCCGTTTCAATAGTTCCTAGCCCATAATACTCAACAATATAATCACTTATCAAGATGGACTCTCGTTGAAGATCAGCAAGATCAACCAACAGATCCATATAAAAGAGCCATGGACTCATCCGTTGAGGACCAGCAAGGTCAGTCAACCAGATCCATGCCCGGTTCCAGAAAACAACTCTTACTCCTTGTTCCAATATCTTCCTCGACGCACGCGTGGGTATCCTGGGCGACCCAGAGCCCGAGCACCGTATGGTCAGCACCCTCTAGGATCCTTCGCAGGTGACCTAGCGCTTCACTCATAGGCCGCTTCCTTGGTCCCTCATCCACCGTACCGGAAGCTCACCATTTTAATCGAACCGAGGCTGGTCAAGACCTCGGCCGACCTTGCTACGCGAGACGTCCTCCATTGACTCTCCGTCAGCAGTTGCAACTTTATCAGTTAGGTCTCCACGACCTTAATCACAAGACGGTCAAAATGCTTTCCCAGCATTCTTGACATAAAACAGCCATTTACAAACAGCATTTACAAACAGTTTACAAATACAATTTCTATATTAACTCTCATTTTTCCACATTATCCCTCATGCAATCCACATTACTTATTCCACATTTCATTTATATGTGTACTCATCCAATCATATCATTTTCCATCTCTTCACTTCAGATTCCTTCACATCACATATCATATATTCACATCCATATCCACATTCATACATCCACATCCACATCCACATTCACATCCATACATCCACATCTACATGCTTATCTCCATTTTCACATCCTCATTTATACATCCACATCCCATATCCACATTCATACATACACATCCATATCCACATCCATATCCGCATTCATACATACACATCCATATCCACATTCACATGCATACATTCATTATCACGTCCTCATTCATACATCCACATCCACATACATACATACATACATCCACATCCACATCCACATTCTCATTCACATCTATACATCCATATCTACATGCACATTCACATCCATACATCCACATCTATATCCTCATTCACATCCATACATCCACATTCATGCATCCACATCTACATGCCTACATCCATACATACACATCCACATTTACATCCATGCATCCACATCCACATCCTCATTCACATCCATACATCCACATTCATACATCCACATCCACATCCACATTCACATCCATAGATCCACATCTACATGCTTATCTCCATTTTCACATCCTCATTTATACATCCACATCCCATATCCACATTCATACATACACATCCATATCCACATCCACATGCATACATACATCCACATCCACATTCCCATTCACATATATACATCCATATCTACATGCACATTCACATCCATACATCCACATCTATATCCTCATTCACATCCATACATCCACATTCATGCATCCACATCTACATGCTTATCTCCATTTTCACATCCTCATTTATACATCCACATCCCATATCCACATTCATACATACACATCCATATCCACATCCACATGCATACATACATCCACATCCACATTCCCATTCACATATATACATCTTTATCTACAAGTACATTCACATCCATACATCCACATCTATATCCTCATTCACATCCATACATCCACATTCATGCATCCACATCTACATGCATACATCCATACATCCACATCCACATTTACATCCATGCATCCACATCTACATCCTCATTCACATCCATACATCCACATTCATACATCCATACATCCACATTCATACATCCACATCCACATCCACATTCACATCCATACATCCACATTCATACATCCACATCCACATCCATACATCCACATTCATACATCCACATCCACATCCACATTCACATCCATACATCCACATTCATACATCCACATCCACATCCACATGCATCTTATCATATCTTATCACTTCCCATATCTTTTATGCATACCTCTATGCATGAAATTCAATTATGCTAAAAGTAACACTTTTATAATAAAATATTCAACTTTTATGCATACCTCTATGCATGAAATCCAATATGATAAAAGTAACACTTTTGATATAAAAAAATTATCCTTTATGCATGATATTAAAATTCAATTTCTCCATGATTATAATGAAATTCTTTCAATTAATCTAGGATGATAATTCCTAGAATATGGTAGGAAGTCCTCTTTTTATGCTTTGAATGAAATTATTTTATGCATAATTTTTATAAAAATTTTGCCATAGCTCCGCTGCTATGACTGATAAATCTCAATTTTTTTCTAAGGGATAAAGCTTATCATTAAGGAAATAATTAAAATGATCTCTAATTGGATCATTAATCTATAGTGGATTGAATCATCAATATGCATAAACTAAAAGCATAGAAAAAAGCCATTAAATTGGCCTCAAGCATAGCTTAAGCTTGGGTTAAGGAAAAGCTTTATGAAAAGCTTGATTTGGATTGAGAACGGGTCATGAGTATGACCATTTCTTGAGTGAGAGAGAGAATTTACATAAAAATCATTAGAATTTAAACATAAATGAAAATTAACTTCAATAGCATTTATTAACTTATGTAACTCTTCACTACTATTCAAACTTCAATAGTATTTAAAAAAAACCATACCAATTAAACTTCTCAAGCTTGAGAGGGGTTGAGAAGAGAGAAACATGGAGAAATTATAGAAAGATCAATATTCACTAATTACCTTACAACTTGCTTGATTCTTTGTTCACGGTAGAGGCCCCCAACCAATCAATTGGTTAAGTATGTTGATGGAGCCACTAATGGGGATTGAAGAAAGAGGGAAGCTCCAAAAACTAGTGAATTATTAAATGAATTCACAGTTCTTGGCTTAGGTGGAGTAGAGTAACGATGCATAAACACTAACTATTTTTCAACAAGGGGGAGGCTTCTATTTATAGGAAAAATTGAGCTCCTAACCAAACAAACTGATTCTAGAATTTTCTAAATCAGTTTGGTCAATAATTGACCATTTTTAGGTCAGTTAAGCTAACTTTTTGGAACTAGACTTGAATGAGGAGAGAGGAGAGATGAAATATCTCAATTTTTATGAGTTTAAAACTCATTCAAGCATGTGAAATATGCACCTCCTTTAAAGAACTCCCCTTCCTTACATATGTGTCATAATGGAATCATTTTAATATTGCTCATAGTTTTTTACTAATAAACCTTGTACATTTTCAACTCTTCATCTTATGTGAAATATGCACCTCCTTTAAAGAATTCCCCTTCCTTACATATGTGTCATAATGGCATCATTTTAATATTGCTCATAGTTTTTTACTAATAAACCTTGTACATTTTCAACTCTTCATCTTATGTGAGCATTTACTCATTTTTGGATACCCAAAATATCTCATATTTTTAATATTGCTCATAGTTTTTTTACTAATAAACCTTGTACATTTTCAACTCTTCACCTTATGTGAGCATTTACTCATTTTTGGGTATCTTCTTTTTTACAAATTTGGATTTATCTCCTCCCTACACATGGATTGATGCTATTGGTCCATAGGAACCTTAATTGGACCATAGTCTAAAGATTTCTGAAAATCTAGACCCTTAGGCTAAGGTTCTTTATACCTATTTTCAATTAATTTCAATTGCACATTGGAAAATTCTTTTTGAATTTCTGTTTCAGGGGAACTCATCTGAATTAGAAGAGATATTTTTCTATCCAAAAATATTCAAAATCTGAATATTCTCTCTCTAGAATATTTTTCTCTCTCTAGGCTAAAACAGATAGAAACAAGGTCTTTATATTTCTGAAGAGGGATTGATTACAGGGAAAGATACTAGACATCAAAAAGGGGGTGGGGGAGGAATCTTACATTCTTTCTTCTCCAACCTAGGAAGTTATATGATATTAGTTATGTGAATCCAAATCTAGAAAATGGGGTGCAACATTAGTTATGTGAATCCAATCTAGCAAAGGATGATAAAGAGAACCACCAGTTCCCTCTTTTTTCTTCTCCAATCTAGGAAGTTATGTGACATAGGTGCTTGTAATGTCTAAAGGGAGAGAGATGGAGAGAGAAAGGGGGGAGAGAGGTCTAACAAAGGATGATAAAAAAGAACCACCTCTTCCCTTTTCTTTCTTCTCCAATCCAGGAAGTTATGTGACATAAATACTTTTAATGGCGTGTGCACGAAGAGAGAGAGAGAGAGAGAGAGAGAGAGAGAGAGAGAGAGAGAGAGAGAGAGAGAGAGAGAGAGAGAGAGAGAGAGAGAGAGAGAGAGAGAGCACATCCATTTGTCGAATGATTAATTTGCTCAAGGGCTTTGAATTGATTACAAATCTTATGAATGTAGAATATGCAACATTGCACTTTATAACTTTTGTAATTGCTAACTGGCATTTGATATATGTACTTCAAATTCTTGGATTTCTGGGTACTTTATTTTTCTTGCTATGTTCATGTTCACACATGACTCTTCTCCTTATCAAGCTTCTTACTATTACTATTACTATTTTTAATTAAAAGCAAGGTAAGCTCTGTGGGTGCAACCGATTGCATAACAATGCTAACCTCACACAATCTCATTATAGAGAAAAAGCACTCTATTGCTTAAGTGTGCAAGTAATCCCTCTCTAATTATGAAAACAACCACTTAGCACACAAGAGAGCGAGAGAGTACACTCTAGTTTGGATAATGGGTTTATGTCCTTTCTCATTAGAATGCAGGACCAACTTTTTTATGTGTGGCCGCCGAAGACTTGCTCATAGATTTACAAAAGCTTTTAAGTACGTATACCATTTCTCTCTTTGAAACGAGACTATAAACATAATCCACCATTAGAAAGTGTAAAAATAAGGAAGAAAAACTCACAACACAGCATTGGGTCTAATGTGTCCCTTGTAGATGGTGGCTCCCCTTCCCATCTGTATTATTTATATCTTTTATTCCAAAAATAGACCCATGGAGGCAATAATAGGATTGAGTACATCCAAATGTGGGTCTTTTTTTTCAAATATAAACCTTAGTACCTTATGCAATACCTAACAATAGAAAAATTGATCTCTTACACATCTAAGATGTGCAAACATAGAATACATCGCAATTACAACTATAACATTTGACGGACAAAGCTAAAATATGGCGTTAATAAAATATAGACATTTGCACACTGTTATAAATACTCTACATGACACCATGATTAGCACTCCACACTATGCTCAGACCGTCATCCATGTGTGACACTTTAATTAATTTTCTTGCACTGCTCAACACACATTATAATCACATCGGTTAGAATTATTGGGAATCCTTAACAATTAAGATTATGTTCATTGTGGTAGAAACACAACACGAGTAATACACTAGCTCAATATTGATTCATCAACATGATAAATATAGAAATTTGCTTACTGCCATAAACACTCAACATGACACCTTGATTGTTGACACCCCACACCATGCTTAGACCGTCATCCATGTGTGACACTTGAATCAGTATCCTTGCACTGCTCAACACCCATTACTCATAAGCATTAATCACAACATGCTTATGTTCATAGAAAGAAACACAACACTAGTAATACTCTCGCTCAATATTCATAAACATGATTATGTTCATAGAGGTAGAATTTCTACACAACACTAGTTATATGCTAGCTCAATATTCATCGACATGGTATATCACCCATAATACCAATAACACTAAAATGGCACCAACAAATGCATATACTAATAATACGAGCCTATCAATATTAGTATGAACATAATTATGTTCATAGGTAAAAAAACAAAACGCCAGTAATACACTATCTCAATATTCATGAACATAATAAATCACCCACAATACCAATAACACTAACATGGCCCCAACAAATGCATATAATAATAATACAAGCATGTCAATATTAATAATAATGGCATCCCCCATGATAGTGGCCAATAACACTAACATGGCCCAAATGCATATACTAATAATACGAGCCTATCAGTATTGTAAGATTCCTCCCCCAACCCCTTTTTGATGTCTAGTATCTTCCCCTGTAATCAACCCTCTTCAGAAATATAAAGACCCTGTTGCTAACTATTTTAGCCTAGAGAGAGGAAAATTATTCTAGAGAGAGAATATTCAGATTTTGAATATTTTTGGATAGAAAAATATCTCTTATAATTCAGATGAGTTCCCCTGAAACAGAAATTCAAAAAGAATTTTCCAATGTGCAATTGGAATTAATTGGAAATAGGTATAAAGAACCTTAGTCTAAGGGTCTAGATTTTCAGAAATCTTTAGACTATGGTCAAATTAAGGTTCCTATGGGCCAATAGCATCAATCCATGTGTAGGGAAGAGATAAATCCAAATTTGTAAAAAGAAGATACCCAAAAATGAGTAAATGCTCACATAAGGTGAAGAGTTGAAAATGTACAAGGTTTATTAGTAAAAAACTATGAGCAATATTAAAAATATGAGATATTTTGGATATCCAAAAATGAGTAAATGCTCACATAAGATGAAGAGTTGAAAATGTACAAGGTTTATTAGTAGAAAACTATGAGCAATATTAAAATGATGCCATTATGACACATATGTAAGGAAGGGGAATTCTTTAAAGGAGGTGCATATTTCACATAAGATGAAGAGTTGAAAATGTACAAGGTTTATTAGTAAAAAACTATGAGCAATATTAAAATGATTCCATTATGACACATATGTAAGGAAGGGGAGTTCTTTAAAGGAGGTGCATATTTCACATGCTTGAATGAGTTTTAAACTCATAAAAATTGAGATATTTCATCTCTCCTCTCTCCTCATTCAAGTCTAGTTCCAAAAAGTTAGCTTAACTGACCTAAAAATGGTCAAATATTGACCAAACTGATTTAGAAAATTCTAGAATCAGTTTGTTTGGTTAGGAGCTCAATTTTTCCTATAAATAGAAGCCTCCCCCTTGTTGAAAAATAGATAGTGTTTATGCATCGTTACTCTACTCCACCTAAGCCAAGAACTATGAATTCATTTAATAATTCACTAGTTTTTGGAGCTTCCCTCTTTCTTCAATCCCCATTAGTGGCTCCATCAACATACTTAACCAATTGATTGGTTGGGGGCCTCTACCGTGAACAACGAATCAAGCAAGTTGTAAGGTAATTAGTGAATATTGATCTTTCTATAATTTCTCAATGTTTCTCTCTTCTCAACCCCTCTCAAGCTTGAGAAGTTTAATTGGTATGGTTTTTTAAAATGCTATTGAAGTTTGAATAGTAGTGAAGAGTTACATAATTTAATAAATGCTATTGAAGTTAATTTTCATTTATGTTTAAATTCTAATGATTTTTATGTAAATTCTCTCTCTCACTCAAGAAATGGTCATACTCATGACCCGTTCTCAATCCAAATCAAGCTTTTCATAAAGCTTTTCCTTAACCCAAGATTAAGCTATGCTTGAGGTCAAATTAATGGCTTTTTTTTCTATGCTTTTAGTTTATGTATATTGATGATTCAATCAATTATGGATTAATAATCCAATTAGAGATCATTTTAATTATTACCTTAATGATAAGCATTATCCCTTAGAAAAATTGAGATTTATCAGTCATAGCAGCGGAGCTATGGCAAAATTTTTATAAAAATTATGCATAAAATAATCTCATTCAAAGCATAAAAAGAGGACTTCCTACCATATTCTAGGAATTATCATCCTAGATTAATTGAAAGAATTTCATTACAATCATGGAGAAATTAAATTTTAATATCATGCATAAAGGATAAGTTTTTATATCAAAAGTGTTATTTTTACCATTTTTATTTCATGCATAGAAGTATGCATAATGGATAAATTTTTATATCAAAAGTGTTATTTTTACCATTTTTATTTCATGCATAGAAGTATGCATAATGGATAAATTTTTATATCAAAAGTGTTATTTTTACCATTTTTATTTCATGCATAGAAGTATGCATAATGGATAAATTTTTATATCAAAAGTGTTATTTTTATCATTTTTAATTTTCATGCATAGAAGTATGCATAAAGGAAAAAAAATTTATATCAAAAGTGTTATTTTTACCATTTTTATTTCATGCATAGAAGTATGCATAATGGATAAATTTTTATATCAAAAGTGTTATTTTTACCATTTTTATTTCATGCATAGAAGTATGCATAATGGATAAATTTTTATATCAAAAGTGTTATTTTTACCATTTTTATTTCATGCATAGAAGTATGCATAATGGATAAATTTTTATATCAAAAGTGTTATTTTTATCATTTTTAATTTTCATGCATAGAAGTATGCATAAAGGAAAATTTTTTTATATCAAAAGTGTTACTTTTATCATTTTTAATTTTCATGCATAGAAGTATGCATAAAAGAAAATTTTTTATATCAAAAGTGTTACTTTTATCATTTTTTATTTTCATGCATAGAAGTATGCATAAAAGAAAATTTTTTATATCAAAAGTGTTACTTTTATCATTTTTAATTTTCATGCATAGAAGTATGCATAAAGAAAATTTTTTATATCAAAAGTGTTACTTTTATCATTTTTAATTTTCATGCATAGAAGTATGCATAAAGGAAAAATTTTTATATCAAAAGTGTTACTTTTATCATATTGGATTTCATGCATAGAGGTATGCATAAAAGTTGATTATTTTATTATAAAAGTGTGACTTTTATCATAATTGAATTTCATGCATAGAGGTATACATAAAAGTTGTTTATTTTATTGTAAGAGTGTTACTTTTATCATATTGGATTTCATGCATATAGGTATGCATAAAAGATATTCTTTTTATACTAAAAGTGTGATTTTCCTCATAAATGGATTTTATGCTTAACTTAGATACATAAGAGAAATTCTTTTATTCTAAAAGTGTAATTTCCTACCAAATTGAATTTATGCATAAGAAGATGCATAAAAGATTGATTTTAATTTCGAAAGTGTTAGTCTCCTTAAATGGAATTATGTATAAATAAATGTGTAGAGAAATCTTATATCAAATATAAGAATTCTCTCTTTTTTTTTTTTAAAGATATGAAATGTGATAAGATGTGATAAGAGGTGTATGAGATGTGAGAAGAATTGATAAGATGCGTATGGAAAGTGATAGGATGTGATAAGAGGTGTATGAGATGTGATAAGAATTGATAAGATGCGTATGGAAAGTGATAGGATGTGATAAGAGGTGTATGAGATGTGATAAGAATTGATAAGATGCGTATGGAAAGTGATAGGATGTGATAAGAGGTGTATGAGATGTGATAAGAATTGATAAGATGCGTATGGAAAGTGATAGGATGTGATAAGAGGTGTATGAGATGTGATAAGAATTGATAAGATGCGTATGGAAAGTGATAGGATGTGATAAGAGGTGTATGAGATGTGATAAGAATTGATAAGATGCGTATGGAAAGCGATAGGATGTGATAAGAGGTGTATGAGATGTAAAAAGATGTGTATGAGATGTGATAAGATTTGATAAGATGCGTATGGAAAGTGATAGGATGTGATAAGAGGTATATGAGATGTAAAAAGATGTGATAAGATGTGTATGAGATGTGATAGAATGTATAAAGATGAGTTAGGATGTGTTAAGATGTATATGGGATGTGTTAGGACGAGAATGAATGTAATATGGTTGTATGAATGTGATGTGGATGTATACATGTAGATGTATATGTATGAATGTGAATGTTGATGTGGATGTGGATGTATGGATGTAGATACGGATGTGTATGTATGTATGTGGATGTGTATGTATGAATGAGGATGTGAAAATGGACGTATGTATGTAGATGTGGATGTATGGATGTATGTATGTAGATGTGGATGTATGTATGTAGATGTGGATGTATGGATGTGATTGTGAATGAAGAGGTGGATGTGAATGTATGGATGTAGATACGGATGTGGATGTATGTATGTGAATGTGGATGTATGAATGAGGATGTGAAAATGGATGTATGCATGTGAATGTGGATGTATGAATATGAATGTGGATGTGTGGATGTGGAAAATGAGGTATGGATGTATGAATGTAGATGTGGATGTATGCATGTAGATGCGTATGTATGAATGTGAAATTGGATGTATGATGTGGACGTACGAACATGGATATGTATGTAGAATAATGAATATGAAGATGTATGTGAGATAATGTAGTCTATATGAGTGAATGGATGAGAACGAGTACACACTGAATGGAATGTGGAATAAGTAATGTGGTCCGAGAGTGGATAATATGGAAAGACAAGAGTTCGTTATAGAAACTGTATTTGTGACTGTTTGTAAATAACTGTTTTATGTCAAGAATGCTGGAGAAGCATTTTGACCGTCTTGAGGATTAAGGTCATTGAAGACTGAACTGATAAAGTTGCAACTGCTGACGGAGAGTCAATGGAGGACGTCTCGCGTAGCAAGGTCGATCGAGGTCTTGACCAGCCTCGGCTCGATTTAAATGGTGAGCTTCCGGTACGGTGGATGAGGGACCAAGGAAGCGGCCTATGAGTGAAGCGCTAGGTCACCTGCGAAGGATCCTAGAGGGTGCTGACCATACGGTGCTCGGGCTCTGGGTCGCCGAAGATACCCACACGTGCGTCGTGGAAGATATTGGAATAAGGAGTAAGAGTTGTTTTCTGAAACCAGGCATGGATCTGGTTGATTGACCTTGCTGGTCCTCAACAGATGAGTCCATGGCTCTTTTATGTGGATCTGTGGGTTGATCTTGCTGATCTTCCACGGAGACTCCATTCTATTATATGAATATATTGCCGGTTACTATGAGCTAGGAACCATGGAAAAGGCCCCTGAGAGAAAAGGTGGTGAGCGTTTTGGTTGCCAATGATGCCATAAGTATACCGATGAAAGAATGACTGGAAATAAGGATTCAACCAGAGACTTTGAGGATTGTCATCAGTGACATAATGGTTTTATTAAAGGATTGTTTTAAAGCTAGTTGATGTTAAGAAAAAGGCAATTTCATATTGGGTGTGTAAGTGGTATGACTAGTTTTATGTTTGCATGAACTTCCGGCTAGGGGGCCTTGGAACTCTTTTCCTTGGTACCCGGGACAAAACCTAACCAAATTCCAAATTGGATCCCATCACTACAGTGGTTGGGCGGTTGGCTAACCCATGGGATCGGATGGGGTTAGGCTGGACTGATGGATCCGTAAATCGAGATTTAATTTCTATTATTACGATAGATGAAGTAAATCCCGGATAGAAATTGTTCTATGGATAGGAATCAACGGCTGTGCCTCTTGATGGGGAAAAAAGCGTTGATCCCAATGATCCAAGTGCAAGTTCTTTCTTGATTTGACCAAGTACCGTTAAAGGTGCAGTCAGATCAGTTTGATCAGTAATGATCTTGACTACGTTAGAGTAAAGAGTTATCCTGGTGGAATCGCCCGTGCTTTCCGGGTAAAGGAAGTTTTTTCGGTTTCGGTTTTGGACAAACCGACGGATTAGTCTCTTGTCCGGATATCCGTGGGCGAGGCCCCGAGTGTGGGACCCCTGTCCCGCGCGAGAAGTGCTACTTCCGCTGCTAGTACCCCGAATCCGTTGCTCGGTGGGAACAGGGATCTCACAGTTGGTATCAGAGCAGCTTTTGAAAGCTAATAAAGATAATTAAATTCTTATCTGAAATTTGTAATAAGAATTCAGAAACAGCATTTTCATAATGTATTTTCATCCCGTAAGCTTCTTTAATGAAGAAATTTTAATCAAAGAAATTATTTTTATAGATGGAAGTTCCACATTTATCTGGTATTCCCGACCTCACCCAGTCTCAAGATATGATTGCATTTGCCTTCGAGCATCTCATCTCTTCCGCTTCAACTCAAACAAGCCGAGCAAGACTCGCACGCCATTTCGCGGATTTATATTTTCCTACCCCAGCGGAGAGAATACAACATAAGCGGTTTGCAGGGCAATATGTCCACGCCCATTGCAACCGCCGTACAATGCTGTGTCAGAATCTCTCATTGACTATGATCCTGTTAAAGCTGAAAATGGTGCGTGGTGTCATTCTATATCATTCGACACCTCGAAATTTCAGACTTTCATGTCGAATTTATAGACTCCTTAGTCGATTTATCCCTAAGGAGAAAATAATAACTCCCTTCGCAGTTAGAGAACTTATGTAACAGGGCATGACTATGGCCCAGTACCGTCGTCTTATGCGTCTCTCGAAGAGATTTTGAATTTTGGAGCCGTGCCACTCTATGTAATTATTGCAACTTGTATATAAATATACAAATGTTTTTTTTTTAACGGACGATCGGATAAAGAAAAATCTATTTATCAGACTTAAGTCATAGATCTCCAATAAGATCAACTGAGGAGCAAATTATGTCAAAAGTTTATCAAGACGCACAAAAAGGTTGTAATTGTTTGATATAATTCATACAAATTGTTAATTTAAATTGAAATTCGTAAATTAGTAATTGGGTCTTCAATTGGAAGTACCGCAATTGTATGGAACCCTGACTTGCTTGAGACCTAGACATGATGGTATTTACCTTATAGTTTCGAGTATCATGACTATCCGTATATACCGAGGGTATAACTGCAGCTCTTTACCGACAGTATATACGAGTAAATCTAAGACTTGAAATTATAAGCGTTAATGCTATCCAGATGATGATTTTGAATGTGGTTGATATGATTTTTAATTCTGTTTGGGAACTGATGAATTGATTTGGATTCTGATTGAAAAATGATGATCCTTGAAAATGGGTTGAAATGTAATAAGCCGAGCGAAACCACCATGTGGATGATTGGGACGAGTCCCTGTAATGATAAATGATGAAAATGATTCAGCAAATCACTATGAGATTAGTGGATTATGTTGTCAAATTGCTACTGTTAATACTTGAGACGGTAGATCAAGTTAAGGGATGACAAATTGAGAACTTGCTTAACTTAAATTCCGTGGAGGAATGTTCAGAAGGAAATTTTCGGTCTAATGGACCATTATCGTGTTAAAGATATGAATGATATGATTTGAATGAATTGTTATTTAATGATGAATTCTATATAAGGGATATTTATCCCCATATTCTGTTGGGTTGACTGGAATATAAGGAACCCCAGAATAAATTGGATCTTAAGCAAAAAAGTTGTCCTCTACTTGCGAGATGAGGACATCTTGCACCTTTTAAGTGGAGTAGAATGTAAGATTCCTCCCCCAGCCTTAGAGGTATACAGGAGTAAGAATCTCCCTTTCTGATCTTATAATTATTCTCTCTCTAAAATAAAAGAAAGATTTTGTTTAAAAAAGGAAGAACCTTTTTCCTGAATACTTCTCAAGAGTCCCACCTGTTTTAAGGATTCAGAACAACGAGTTCAGAAGTTAGAATCGATGTTTTGGATATCAAGGTTTTGGTCTCGAGTACGGCCCAAAAGAAGTTCTTTATCTCTTGGGAAGTATAAGAAGTTATCTCCCAGATATTGTGGACCAAAGAAAGTAGGTGATTTAGCTTACGAACTTCTTTTATCTCCTCATCTCAAAGTTCTGAATGCCTTCTATAGAAAAATGTGCCAAACCCAAATCATGGAAAGACGGTAAAACTTCAGTGGCAAGTTACCGTTGGCTTCTAAGTTACGCTAGCTCCTTCCTTTATATAAGTCGTAACTTTTACTTGTCGTTCACAGTAATCTTACTTCCATCGATCTTCTTTCTTTCTTAATCTCCTTCATGGCTTGGCAACAAGAATTAGTTTTATCCATGATGATTTCTCACCTTCAAGACGCAAGGGAGTCTGTGAAGAAAGATTTTATAGAGCAGTATGAGCGCTCACTTTTCCCTCACTTGGGAACTTCTGTAGTGCAGACCAAATGGCGGACCTATCAAGACATAACTAGGGTAACACCCTGGGGTCAGCAGCACTTTCGTAACAATGTCCGCTTGGCCATAATTATCGAAGCCTTGGGTTTGGGTCCTCGATACTACTGCGTCATGAGATCAAGACATCTTGGGTTTTCTGAGCGGGTCTTCTTACTGGCGTGTTTTCTTCCTCATGAGAAGATATGCCTTTACCCCGTTTTTGGCTTGCCTCTCAGAGGTCCTTTTGTTAGAACACCTCATACCACTGAGATAGGCGCAGCAATAACCCACAGAATCATTCCCATAGATGAGTTAGTGTTATTGGTATTGTGGGTGATTTATTATGTTCATGAATATTGAGATAGTGTATTACTGGCGTTTTGTTTTTTTACCTATGAACATAATTATGTTCATACTAATATTGATAGGCTCGTATTATTAGTATATGCATTTGTTGGTGCCATTTTAGTGTTATTGGTATTGTGGGTGATATACCATGTTGATGAATATTGAGCTAGCATATAACTGGTGTTGTGTAGAAATTCTACCTCTATGAACATAATCATGTAGATGAATATTGAGCTAGAGTATTACTAGTGTTGTGTTTCTTCCTATGAACATAAGCATGTTGTGATAAATGCTTATGAGTAATGGGTGTTGAGCAGTGCAAGGATACTGATTCAAGTGTCACACATGGATGACGGTCTAAGCATGGTGTGGGGTGCCAACAATCAAGGTGTCATGTTGAGTGTTTATGGCAGTAAGCAAATTTCTATATTTATCATGTTGATGAATCAATATTGAGCTACTGTATTACTCGTGTTGTGTTTCTACCACAATGAACATAATCTTAATTGTTAAGGATTCCCATTAATTATTCTAACCGATGTGATTATAACGCTTACGAGTAATGTGTGTTGAGCAGTGCAAGAAAATTAATTAAAGTGTCACACATGGATGACGGTCTGAGCATGGTGTGGAGTGCTAATCATGGTGTCATGTAGAGTATTTATAAGAGTGTGCAAATGTCTATATTTCATTAACGCCATATTTTAGCTTTGTCCGTCGAATGTTATAGTTGTAATTGCAATGTATTCTATGTTTGCACATCTTAGATGTGTAAGAGATCAATTTTTCTATTGTTAGGTATTGCATAAGGTACTAAGGTTTATATTTGAAAAAAAAGACCCACATTTGGATGTACTCAATCCTATTATTGCCTCCATGGGTCTATTTTTGGAATAAAAGATATAAATAATACAGATGGGAAGGGGAGCCACCATCTACAAGGGACACATTAGACCCAATGCTGTGTTGTGAGTTTTTCTTCCTTATTTTTGCACTTTCTATTGGTGGATTATGTTTATAGTCTTGTTTCAAAGAGAGAAATGGTATACGTACTTAAAAGCTTTTGTAAATCTATGAGCAAGTCTTCGGCGGCCACACATAAAAAAGTTGGTCCTGCATTCTAATGAGAAAGGACATAAACCCATTATCCAAACTAGAGTGTACTCTCTCGCTCTCTTGTGTGCTAAGTGGTTGTTTTCGTAATTAGAGAGGGATTACTTGCACACTTAAGCAATAGAGTGCTTTTTCTCTATAATGAGATTGTGTGAGGTTAGCATTGTTATGCAATCGGTTGCACCCACACAAAGCTTACCTTGCTTTTAATTGCAAATAGTAATAGTAATAGTAAGAAGCTTGATAAGGAGAAGAGTCGTGTGTGAACATGAACATAGCAAGAAAAATAAAGTACCCAGAAATCCAAGAATTTGAAGTACATATATCAAATGCCAGTTAGCAATTACAAAAGTTATAAAGTGCAATGTTGCATATTCTACATTCATAAGATTTGTAATCAATTCAAAGCCCTTGAGCAAATTAATCATTCGACAAATGGATGTGCTCTCTCTCTCTCTCTCTCTCTCTCTCTCTCTCTCGCATGCACACGCCATTAAAAGTATTTATGTCACATAACTTCCTCGATTGGAGAAGAAAGAAAAGGAAAGAGGTGGTTCTTTTTTATCATCCTTTGTTAAACCTCTCTCCCCCCTTTCTCTCTCCATCTCTCTCCCTTTAGCCATTACAAGCACCTATGTCACATAACTTCCTAGATTGGAGAAGAAAAAAGAGGGAACTGGTGGTTCTCTTTATCATCCTTTGCTAGATTGGATTCACATAACTAATGTTGCACCCCATTTTCTAGATTTGGATTCACATAACTAATATCATATAACTTCCTAGGTTGGAGAAGAAAGAAGAGGGAAGAGGTGGTTCTCTTATATCATCCTTTGCTAGATTGGATTCAGATAATTAGTTTCGCAGCCCATTCCTTTATGGAAATAAACGATTCAACTTTGAATTTAATTATATTTTTAACATGGCTTGCAACTATCCGCTTGAAAAATGCCATGTGAACTTTTATCTTACCTTGGCAAAATGGCTAAAATTTTGGCAGTTTTAGTTCTAAAATCAATTGATAGGCACATGGTTTTTTTTATACATGATGCAACCATACCACACATGGACCTAACCAGTATGATAGCATCCAAAGGGTGTTTGGGAGGGGGTAAGGCACATGAGAGGGAGCTGAACTAAGGGAATGTGGTAAAAGGAATAAACGAAGAAGAGATTACATTGAAAGGTTATGGAGACATCTCTAGAGAAGAGGTGTCTCCATGCTCTTAGTAGTGATTAAAATATAGAGACTTTAGGATTCGTGGAGGTGTACACCTCTAGGAAAGAGGTCCATGCTCTTTGTAGAGATTCGAAGAGACTTTAAACACCATATTAGATAATTTAGGAAAAATCCCATTCCCATTTGAAAAATGGGAGCATGGTGAACTTGTCCAAAAGTTTGTCAAAACCCCCTCATGTGACATATCATCGGAAAGATCTTGAAGAGTAGAATCTAAATCTACGATCTCCGACAAATTTGGAGTTAGTATGTTTAAGATATGTCCAAAACTATATGGAGTAATTGATTCCCAAAATGTGAGTTGATATAGTTGTGACTCACCTCAGCATTAAATGGGTCCAACAAGCAAGGCTTAAAGAGGCTCAATTGCAAACCCAAGCAAGAGGGATGTTAGGAAGACCACTCTATGGTTGATTGGGGATATCTGAGATACCATTGTACCATAATGATATATTGTATTGTGGGTGATGCCATATTAATACTGATAGGCTCGTATAATTAGTATATGCATTTGGGCCATGTTAGTGTTATTGGCCACTATCATGGGGGATGCCAGTATTATTAATATTGACATGCTTGTATTATTATTATATGCATTTGTTGGGGCCATGTTAGTGTTATTGGTATTGTGGGTGATTTATTATGTTCATGAATATTGAGATAGTGTATTAGTGGCGTTTTGTTTTTTTACCTATGAACATAATTATGTTCATACTAATATTGATAGGCTCGTATTATTAGTATATGCATTTTTTGGTGCCATTTTAGTGTTATTGGTATTGTGGGTGATATACCATGTTGATGAATATTGAGCTAGCATATAACTGGTGTTGTGTAGAAATTCTACCTCTATGAACATAATCATGTAGATGAATATTGAGCTAGAGTATTACTAGTGTTGTGTTTCTTCCTATGAACATAAGCATGTTGTGATTAATGCTTATGAGTAATGGGTGTTAAGTAGTGCAAGGATACTGATTCAAGTGTCACACATGGATGACGGTCTAAGCATGGTGTGGGGTGCCAACAATCAAGGTGTCATGTTGAGTGTTTATGGCAGTAAGCAAATTTCTATATTTATCATGTTGATGAATCAATATTGAGCTAGTGTATTACTCGTGTTGTGTTTCTACCACAATGAACATAATCTTAATTATTAAGGATTCCCAATAATTCTAACCGATGTGATTATAACACTTACGAGTAATGTGTGTTGAGCAGTGCAAGAAAATTAATTAAAGTGTCACACATGGATGACGGTCTGAGCATGGTGTGGAGTGCTAATCATGGTGTCATGTAGAGTATTTATAAGAGTGTGCAAATGTCTATATTTAATTAACGCCATATTTTAGCTTTGTCCGTCGAATGTTATAGTAGTAATTGCAATGTATTCTATGTTTGCACATCTTAGATGTGTAAGAGATCAATTTTTCTATTGTTAGGTATTGCATAAGGTACTAAGGTTTATATTTGAAAAAAAAGACCCACATTTGGATGTACTCAATCCTATTATTGCCTCCATGGGTCTATTTTTGGAATAAAAGATATAAATAATACAGATGGGAAGGGGAGCCACCATCTACAAGGGACACATTAGACCCAATGCTGTGTTGTGAGTTTTTCTTCCTTATTTTTGTACTTTCTATTGGTGGATTATGTTTATAGTCTTGTTTCAAAGAGAGAAATGGTATACGTACTTAAAAGCTTTTGTAAATCTATGAGCAAGTCTTCGGCGGCCACACATAAAAAAGTTGGTCCTACATTCTAATGAGAAAGGACATAAACCCATTATCCAAACTAGAGTGTACTCTCTCGCTCTCTTGTGTGCTAAGTGGTTGTTTTCATAATTAGAGAGGGATTACTTGCACACTTAAGCAATAGAGTGCTTTTTCTCTATAATGAGATTGTGTGAGGTTAGCATTGTTATGCAATCGGTTGCACCCACACAAAGCTTACCTTGCTTTTAATTGCAAATAGTAATAGTAATAGTAAGAAGCTTGATAAGGAGAAGAGTCGTGTGTGAACATGAACATAGCAAGAAAAATAAAGTACCAAGAAATCCAAGAATTTGAAGTACATATATCAAATGCAAGTTAGCAATTACAAAAGTTATAAAGTGCAATGTTGCATATTCTACATTCATAAGATTTGTAATCAATTCAAAGCCCTTGAGCAAATTAATCATTCGACAAATGGATGTGCTCTCTCTCTCTCTCTCTCTCTCTCTCTCTCTCTCTCTCTCTCTCTCTCTCTCGCGCGCGCGCGCACACGCCATTAAAAGTATTTATGTCACATAACTTCCTCGATTGGAGAAGAAAGAAAAGGGAAGAGGTGGTTCTTTTTTATCATCCTTTGTTAAACCTCTCTCCCTCCTTTCTCTCTCCATCTCTCTCCCTTTAGCCATTACAAGCACCTATGTCACATAACTTCCTAGATTGGAGAAGAAAAAAGAGGGAACTGGTGGTTCTCTTTATCATCCTTTGCTAGATTGGATTCACATAACTAATGTTGCACCCCATTTTCTAGATTTGGATTCACATAACTAATATCATATAACTTCCTAGGTTGGAGAAGAAAGAAGAGGGAAGAGGTGGTTCTCTTATATCATTCTTTGCTAGATTGGATTCAGATAATTAGTTTCGCAGCTCATTCCCTTATGGAAATAAACGATTCAACTTTGAATTTAATTATATTTTTAACATGGCTTGCAACTATCCGCTTGAAAAATGCCATGTGAACTTTTATCTTACCTTGGCAAAATGGCTAAAATTTTGGCAGTTTTAGTTCTAAAATCAATTGATAATTAATTAAGGTGAATTAGCACATGGTTTTTTTTTTACATGATGCAACCATACCACACATGAACCTAACCAGTATGATAGCATCCAAAGGGTGTTTGGGAGGGGGTAAGGCACATGAGAGGGGGCTGAACTAAGGGAATGTGGTAAAAGGAATAAACGAAGAAGAGATTACATTGAAAGGTTATGGAGACATCTCTAGAGAAGAGGTGTCTCCATGCTCTTAGTAGTGATTAAAATATAGAGACTTTAGGATTCGTGGAGGTGTACACCTCTAGGAAAGAGGTCCATGCTCTTTGTAGAGATTCGAAGAGACTTTAAACACCATATTAGATAATTTGGGAAAAATCCCATTCCCATTTGAAAAATGCGAGCATGGTGAACTTGTCCAAAAGTTTGTCAAAACCCCCTCATGTGACATATCATCGGAAAGATCTTGAAGAGTAGAATCTAAATCTACGATCTCCGACAAATTTGGAGTTAGTATGTTTAAGATATGTCCAAAACTATATGGAGTAATTGATTCCCAAAATGTGATAGGCTCGTATTATTAGTATATGCATTTGGGCCATGTTAGTGTTATTGGCCCACTATCATGGGGGATGCCATTATTATTAATATTGACATGCTTGTATTATTATTATATGCATTTGTTGGGGCCATGTTAGTGTTATTGGTATTGTGGGTGATTTCTTATGTTCATGAATATTGAGATAGTGTATTACTGGTGTTTTGTTTTTTTACCTATGAACATAATTATGTTCATACTAATATTGATAGGCTCGTATTATTAGTATATGCATTTGTTGGTGCCATTTTAGTGTTATTCGTATTATGGGTGATATACCATGTTGATGAATATTGAGCTAGCATATAACTGGTGTTGTGTAGAAATTCTACCTCTATGAACATAATCATGTAGATGAATACTGAGCTAGAGTATTACTAGTGTTGTGTTTCTTCCTATGAACATAAGCATGTTGTGATAAATGCTTATGAGTAATGGGTGTTGAGCAGTGCAAGGATACTGATTCAAGTGTCACACATGGATGACGGTCTAAGCATGGTGTGGGGTGCCAACAATCAAGGTGTCATGTTGAGTGTTTATGGCAGTAAGCAAATTTCTATATTTATCATGTTGATGAATCAATATTGAGCTAGTGTGTTACTCGTGCTGTGTTTCTACCACAATGAACATAATCTTAATTGTTAAGGATTCCCATTAATTATTCTAACCGATGTGATTATAACGCTTACGAGCAATGTGTGTTGAGCAGTGCAAGAAAATTAATTTAAGTGTCACACATGGATGACGGTCTGAGCATGGTGTGGAGTGCCAATCATGGTGTCATGTAGAGTATTTATAAGAGTGTGCAAATGTCTATATTTAATTAACGACATATTTTAGCTTTGTCTGTCAAATGTTATAGTTGTAATTGCAATGTATTCTATGTTTGCACATCTTAGATGTGTAAGAGATCAATTTTTCTATTGTTAGGTATTGCATAAGGTACTAAGGTTTATATTTGAAAAAAAAGACCCACATTTGGATGTACTCAATCCTATTATTGCCTCCATGGGTCTATTTTTGGAATAAAAGATATAAATAATACAGATGGGAAGGGGAGCCACCATCTACAAGGGACACATTAGACCCAATGCTGTGTTGTGAGTTTTTCTTCCTTATTTTTGCACTTTCTATTGGTGGATTATGTTTATAGTCTTGTTTCAAAGAGAGAAATGGTATACGTACTTAAAAGCTTTTGTAAATCTATGAGCAAGTCTTCGGCGGCCACACATAAAAAAGTTGGTCCTGCATTCTAATGAGAAAGGACATAAACCCATTATCCAAACTAGAGTGTACTCTCTCGCTCTCTTGTGTGCTAAGTGGTTGTTTTCATAATTAGAGAGGGATTACTTGCACACTTAAGCAATAGAGTGCTTTTTCTCTATAATGAGATTGTGTGAGGTTAGCATTGTTATGCAATCGGTTGCACCCACAGAGCTTACCTTGCTTTTAATTGCAAATAGTAATAGTAATAGTAAGAAGCTTGATAAGGAGAAGAGTCGTGTGTGAACATGAACATAGCAAGAAAAATAAAGTACCCAGAAATCCAAGAATTTGAAGTACATATATCAAATGCCAGTTAGCAATTACAAAAGTTATAAAGTGCAATGTTGCATATTCTACATTCATAAGATTTGTAATCAATTCAAAGCCCTTGAGCAAATTAATCATTCGACAAATGGATGTGCTCTCTCTCTCTCTCTCTCTCTCTCTCTCTCTCTCTCTCTCTCTCTCTCTCTCTCTCTCTCTCTCTCGCGTGCACACGCCATTAAAAGTATTTATGTCACATAACTTCCTGGATAGGAGATGAAAGAAAAGGGAAGAGGTGGTTCTTTTTTATCATCCTTTGTTAGACCTCTCTCCCCCCTTTCTCTCTCCATCTCTCTCCCTTTAGCCATTACAAGCACCTATGTCACATAACTTCCTAGATTGGAGAAGAAAAAAGAGGGAACTGGTGGTTCTCTTTATCATCCTTTGCTAGATTGGATTCACATTACTAATGTTGCACCCCATTTTCTAGATTTGGATTCACATAACTAATATCATATAACTTCCTAGGTTGGAGAAGAAAGAAGAGGGAAGAGGTGGTTCTCTTATATCATCCTTTGCTAGATTGGATTCAGATAATTAGTTTCGCAGCCCATTCCCTTATGGAAATAAACGATTCAACTTTGAATTTAATTATATTTTTAACATGGCTTGCAACTATCCGCTTGAAAAATGCCATGTGAACTTTTATCTTACCTTGGCAAAATGGCTAAAAATTTTGGCAGTTTTAGTTCTAAAATCAATTGATAATTAATTAAGGTGAATTAGCACATGGTTTTTTTTATACATGATGCAACCATACCACACATGGACCTAACCAGTATGATAGCATCCAAAGGGTGTTTGGAAGGGGGTAAGGCACATGAGAGGGAGCTGAACTAAGGGAATGTGGTAAAAGGAATAAACGAAGAAGAGATTACATTGAAAGGTTATGGAGACATCTCTATAGAAGAGGTATCTCCATGCTCTTAGTAGTGATTAAAATATAGAGACTTTAGGATTCGTGGAGACACCTCTAGGAAAGAGGTCCATGCTCTTTGTAGAGATTCAAAGAGACTTTTAACACCATATTAGATAATTTGGGAAAAATCCCATTCCCATTTGAAAAATGGGAGCATGGTGAACTTATCCAAAAGTTTGTCAAAACCCCCTCATGTGACATATCATCGGAAAGATCTTGAAGAGTAGAATCTAAATCTACGATCTCCGACAAATTTGGAGTTAGTATGTTTAAGATATGTCCAAAACTATATGGAGTAATTGATTCCCAAAATGTGAGTTGATATAGTTGTGACTCACCTCAGCATTAAATGGGTCCAAGCAAGGCTTAAAGAGGCTCAATTGCAAACCCAAGCAAGAGGGATGTTAGGAAGACCACTCTATGGTTGATTGGGGATATCTGAGATACCATTGTACCATAATGATATATTGTATTGTGGGTGATGCCATATTAATACTGATAGGCTCGTATTATTAGTATATGCATTTGGGCCATGTTAGTATTATTGGCCACTATCATGGGGGATGCCATTATTATTAATATTGACATGCTTGTATTATTATTATATGCATTTGTTGGGGCCATGTTAGTGTTATTGGTATTGTGGGTGATTTATTATGTTCATGAATATTGAGATAGTGTATTACTGGCGTTTTGTTTTTTTACCTATGAACATAATTATGTTCATACTAATATTGACAGGCTCGTATTATTAGTATATGCATTTGTTGGTGCCATTTTAGTGTTATTGGTATTGTGGGTGATATACCATGTTGATGAATATTGAGCTAGCATATAACTGGTGTTGTGTAGAAATTCTACCTCTATGAACATAATCATGTAGATGAATATTGAGCTAGAGTATTACTAGTGTTGTGTTTCTTCCTATGAACATAAGCATGTTGTGATTAATGCTTATGAGTAATGGGTGTTGATCAATGCAAGGATACTGATTCAAGTGTCACACATGGATGACTGTCTAAGCATGGTGTGGGGTGCCAACAATCAAGGTGTCATGTTGAGTGTTTATGGTAGTAAGCAAATTTCTATATTTATCATGTTGATGAATCAATATTGAGCTAGTGTATTACTCGTGTTGTGTTTCTACCACAATGAACATAATCTTAATTGTTAAGGATTCCCATTAATTATTCTAACCAATGTGATTATAACGCTTACGAGTAATGTGTGTTGAGCAGTGCAAGAAAATTAATTAAAGTGTCACACATGGATGACGGTCTGAGCATGGTGTGGAGTGCTAATCATGGTGTCATGTAGAGTATTTATAAGAGTGTGCAAATGTCTATATTTAATTAACGCCATATTTTAGCTTTGTCCGTCGAATGTTATAGTTGTAATTGCAATGTATTCTATGTTTGCACATCTTAGATGTGTAAGAGATCAATTTTTCTATTGTTAGGTATTGCATAAGGTACTAAGGTTTATATTTGAAAAAAAAGACCCACATTTGGATGTACTCAATCCTATTATTGCCTCCATGGGTCTATTTTTGGAATAAAAGATATAAATAATACAGATGGGAAGGGGAGCCACCATCTACAAGGGACACATTAGACCCAATGCTGTGTTGTGAGTTTTTCTTCCTTATTTTTGCACTTTCTATTGGTGGATTATGTTTATAGTCTTGTTTCAAAGAGAGAAATGGTATACGTACTTAAAAGCGTTTGTAAATCTATGAGCAAGTCTTCGGCGGCCACACATAAAAAAGTTGGTCTTGCATTCTAATGAGAAAGGACATAAACCCATTATCCAAACTAGAGTGTACTCTCTCGCTCTCTTGTGTGCTAAGTGGTTGTTTTCATAATTAGAGAGGGATTACTTGCACACTTAAGCAATAGAGTGCTTTTTCTCTATAATGAGATTGTGTGAGGTTAGCATTGTTATGCAATCGGTTGCACCCACAGAGCTTACCTTGCTTTTAATTGCAAATAGTAATAGTAATAGTAAGAAGCTTGATAAGGAGAAGAGTCGTGTGTGAACATGAACATAGCAAGAAAAATAAAGTACCCAGAAATCCAAGAATTTGAAGTACATATATCAAATGCCAGTTAGCAATTGCAAAAGTTATAAAGTGCAATGTTGCATATTCTACATTCATAAGATTTGTAATCAATTCAAAGCCCTTGAGCAAATTAATCATTCGACAAATGGATGTGCTCTCTCTCTCTCTCTCTCTCTCTCTCTCTCTCTCTCTCTCTCTCTCTCGCTCTCTCTCTCTCTCGCGTGCACACGCCATTAAAAGTATTTATGTCACATAACTTCCTGGATTGGAGAAGAAAGAAAAGGGAAGAGGTGGTTCTTTTTTATCATCCTTTGTTAGACCTCTCTCCCCCCTTTCTCTCTCCATCTCTCTCCCTTTAGACATTACAAGCACCTATGTCACATAACTTCCTAGATTGGAGAAGAAAAAAGAGGGAACTGGTGGTTCTCTTTATCATCCTTTGCTAGATTGGATTCACATAACTAATGTTGCACCCCATTTTCTAGATTTGGATTCACATAACTAATATCATATAACTTCCTAGGTTGGAGAAGAAAGAAGAGGGAAGAGGTGGTTCTCTTATATCATCCTTTGCTAGATTGGATTCAGATAATTAGTTTTGCAGCCCATTCCCTTATGGAAACAAACGATTCAACTTTTAATTTAATTATATTTTTAACATGGTTTGCAACTATCCGCTTGAAAAATGCCATGTGAACTTTTATCTTACCTTGGCAAAATGGCTAAAATTTTGGCAGTTTTAGTTTTTAAATCAATTGATAGTTAATTAAGGTGAATTAGCACATGGTTTTTTTTATACATGATGCAACCATACCACACATGGACCTAACCATGAGAGGGAGCTGAACTAAGGGAATGTGGTAAAAGGAATAAACGAAGAAGAGATTACATTGAAAGGTTATGGAGACATCTCTAGAGAAGAGGTGTCTCCATGCTCTTAGTAGTGATTAAAATATAGAGACTTTAGGATTCGTGGAGGTGTACACCTCTAGGAAAGAGGTCCATGCTCTTTGTAGAGATTCGAAGAGACTTTAAACACCATATTAGATAATTTGGGAAAAATCCCATTCCCATTTGAAAAATGGGAGCATGGTGAACTTGTCCAAAAGTTTGTCAAAACCCCCTCATGTGACATATCATCGGAAAGATCTTGAAGAGTAGAATCTAAATCTACGATCTCCGACAAATTTGGAGTTAGTATGTTTAAGATATGTCCAAAACTATATGGAGTTATTGATTCCCAAAATGTGAGTTGATATAGTTGTGACTCACCTCAGCATTAAATGGGTCCAACAAGCAAAGCTTAAAGAGACTCAATTGCAAACCCAAGCAAGAGGGATGTTAGGAAGACCACTCTATGGTTGATTGGGGATATCTGAGATACCATTGTACCATAATGATATATTGTATTGTGGGTGATGCCATATTAATACTTGTGAGATCCCTGTTCCCACCGAGCAACGGATTCGGGGTACTAGCAGCGGAAGTAGCACTTCTCGCGCGGGACAGGGGTCCCACACTCGGGGCCTCGCCCACGGATATCCGGACAAGAGACTAATCCGTCGGTTTGTCCAAAACCGAAACCGGAAAAACTTCCTTTACCCGGAAAGCACGGGCGATTCCACCAGGATAACTCTTTACTCTAACGTAGTCAAGATCATTACTGATCAAACTGATCTGACTGCACCTTTAACGGTACTTGGTCAAATCAAGAAAGAACTTGCACTTGGATCATTGGGATCAACGCTTTTTTCCCCATCAAGAGGCACAGCCGTTGATTCCTATCCATAGAACAATTTCTATCCGGGATTTACTTCATCTATCGTAATAATAGAAATTAAATCTCGATTTACGGATCCATCAGTCCAGCCTAACCCCATCCGATCCCATGGGTTAGCCAACCGCCCAACCACTGTAGTGATGGGATCCAATTTGGAATTTGGTTAGGTTTTGTCCCGGGTACCAAGGAAAAGAGTTCCAAGGCCCCCTAGCCGGAAGTTCATGCAAACATAAAACTAGTCATACCACTTACACACCCAATATGAAATTGCCTTTTTCTTAACATCAACTAGCTTTAAAACAATCCTTTAATAAAACCATTATGTCACTGATGACAATCCTCAAAGTCTCTGGTTGAATCCTTATTTCCAGTCATTCTTTCATCGGTATACTTATGGCATCATTGGCAACCAAAACGCTCACCACCTTTTCTCTCAGGGGCCTTTTCCATGGTTTCTAGCTCATAGTAACCGGCAATATATTCATATAATAGAATGGAGTCTCCGTGGAAGATCAGCAAGATCAACCCACAGATCCATATAAAAGAGCCATGGACTCATCTGTTGAGGACCAGCAAGGTCAATCAACCAGATCCATGCCCGGTTTCAGAAAACAACTCTTACTCCTTATTCCAATATCTTCCACGACGCACGTGTGGGTATCTTCGGCGACCCAGAGCCCGAGCACCGTATGGTCAGCACCCTCTAGGATCCTTCGCAGGTGACCTAGCGCTTCACTCATAGGCCGCTTCCTTGGTCCCTCATCCACCGTACCGGAAGCTCACCATTTAAATCGAGCCGAGGCTGGTCAAGACCTCGATCGACCTTGCTACGCGAGACGTCCTCCATTGACTCTCCGTCAGCAGTTGCAACTTTATCAGTTCAGTCTTCAATGACCTTAATCCTCAAGACGGGCAAAATGCTTCTCCAGCATTCTTGACATAAAACAGTTATTTACAAACAGTCACAAATACAGTTTCTATAACGAACTCTTGTCTTTCCATATTATCCACTCTCGGACCACATTACTTATTCCACATTCCATTCAGTGTGTACTCGTTCTCATCCATTCACTCATATAGACTACATTATCTCACATACATCTTCATATTCATTATTCTACGTACATATCCATGTTCGTACGTCCACATCATACATCCAATTTCACATTCATACATACGCATCTACATGCATACATCCACATCTACATTCATACATCCATACCTCATTTTCCACATCCACACATCCACATTCATATTCATACATCCACATTCACATGCATACATCCATTTTCACATCCTCATTCATACATCCACATTCACATACATACATCCACATCCGTATCTACATCCATACATTCACATCCACCTCTTCATTCACAATCACATCCATACATCCACATCTACATACATACATCCACATCTACATACATACATCCATACATCCACATCTACATACATACGTCCATTTTCACATCCTCATTCATACATACACATCCACATACATACATACACATCCGTATCTACATCCATACATCCACATCCACATCAACATTCACATTCATACATATACATCTACATGTATACATCCACATCACATTCATACAACCATATTACATTCATTCTCGTCCTAACACATCCCATATACATCTTAACACATCCTAACTCATCTTTATACATTCTATCACATCTCATACACATCTTATCACATCTTTTTACATCTCATATACCTCTTATCACATCCTATCACTTTCCATACGCATCTTATCAAATCTTATCACATCTCATACACATCTTTTTACATCTCATACACCTCTTATCACATCCTATCGCTTTCCATACGCATCTTATCAATTCTTATCACATCTCATACACCTCTTATCACATCCTATCACTTTCCATACGCATCTTATCAATTCTCATCACATCTCATACACCTCTTATCACATCCTATCACTTTCCATACGCATCTTATCAATTCTTATCACATCTCATACACCTCTTATCACATCCTATCACTTTCCATACGCATCTTATCAATTCTTATCACATCTCATACACCTCTTATCACATCCTATCACTTTCCATACGCATCTTATCAATTCTTCTCACATCTCATACACCTCTTATCACATCTTATCACATTTCATATCTTTTTTTTTAAAAAAAAAGAGAATTCTTATATTTGATATAAGATCTCTCTACACATTTATTTATACATAATTCCATTTAAGGAGACTAACACTTTAGAAATTAAAATCAATCTTTTATGCATCTTCTTATGCATAAATTCAATTTGGTAGGAAATTACACTTTTAGAATAAAAGAATTTCTCTTATGCATCTAAGTTAAGCATAAAATCCATTTATGAGGAAAATCACACTTTTAGTATAAAAAGAATATCTTTTATGCATACCTATATGCATGAAATCCAATATGATAAAAGTAACACTCTTACAATAAAATAAACAACTTTTATGCATACCTCTATGCATGAAATTCAATTATGATAAAAGTCACACTTTTATAATAAAATAATCAACTTTTATGCATACCTCTATGCATGAAATCCAATATGATAAAAGTAACACTTTTGATATAAAAAATTTTCCTTTATGCATACTTCTATGCATGAAAATTAAAAATGATAAAAGTAACACTTTTGATATAAAAATTTTTCTTTATGCATACTTCTATGCATGAAAATTAAAAATGATAAAAGTAACACTTTTGATAAAAAAATTTTCTTTTATGCATACTTCTATGCATGAAAATTAAAAATGATAAAAGTAACACTTTTGATTAAAAAATTTTCTTTTATGCATACTTCTATGCATGAAAATTAAAAATGATAAAAGTAACACTTTTGATATAAAATTTTTTTCCTTTATGCATACTTCTATGCATGAAAATTAAAAATGATAAAAATAACACTTTTGATATAAAAATTTATCCATTATGCATACTTCTATGCATGAAATAAAAATGGTAAAAATAACACTTTTGATATAAAAATTTATCCATTATGCATACTTCTATGCATGAAATAAAAATGGTAAAAATAACACTTTTGATATAAAAATTTATCCATTATGCATACTTCTATGCATGAAATAAAAATGGTAAAAATAACACTTTTGATATAAATTTTTTTTCCTTTATGCATACTTCTATACATGAAAATTAAAAATGATAAAAATAACACTTTTGATATAAAAATTTATCCATTATGCATACTTCTATGCATGAAATAAAAATGGTAAAAATAATACTTTTGATATAAAAATTTATCCATTATGCATACTTCTATGCATGAAATAAAAATGGTAAAAATAACACTTTTGATATAAAAAATTATCCATTATGCATACTTCTATGCATGAAATAAAAATGGTAAAAATAACACTTTTGATATAAAAACTTATCCTTTATGCATGATATTAAAATTCAATTTCTCCATGATTGTAATGAAATTCTTTCAATTAATCTAGGATGATAATTCCTAGAATATGGTAGGAAGTCCTCTTTTTATGCTTTGAATGAGATTATTTTATGCATAATTTTTATAAAAAATTTGCCATAGCTCCGCTGCTATGAGTGATAAATCTCAATTTTTCTAAGGGATAATACTTATCATTAAGGCAATAATTAAAATGATCTCTAATTTGATTATTAATCCATAATTGATTGAATCATCAATATACATAAACTAAAAGCATAGAAAAAAAAGCCATTAATTTGACCTCAAGCATAGCTTAATCTTGGGTTAAGGAAAAGCTTTATGAAAAGCTTGATTTGGATTGAGAACGGGTCATGAGTATGACCATTTCTTGAGTGAGAGAGAGAATTTACATAAAAATCATTAGAATTTAAACATAAATGAAAATTAACTTCAATAGCATTTATTAAATTATGTAACTCTTCACTACTATTCAAACTTCAATAGCATTTTAAAAAACCATACCAATTAAACTTCTCAAGCTTGAGAGGGGTTGAGAAGAGAGAAACATTGAGAAATTATAGAAAGATCAATATTCACTAATTACCTTACAACTTGCTTGATTCTTTGTTCACGGTAGAGGCCCCCAACCAATCAATTGGTTAAGTATGTTGATGAAGCCACTAATGGGGATTGAAGAAAGAGGGAAGCTCCAAAAACTAGTGAATTATTAAATGAATTCACAGTTCTTGGCTTAGGTGGAGTAGAGTAACGATGCATAAACACTATCTATTTTTCAACAAGGGGGAGGCTTCTATTTATAGGAAAAATTGAGCTCCTAACCAAACAAACTGATTCTAGAATTTTCTAAATCAGTTTGGTCAATATTTGACCATTTTTAGGTCAGTTAAGCTAACTTTTTGGAACTAGACTTGAATGAGGAGAGAGGAGAGATGAAATATCTCAATTTTTATGAGTTTAAAACTCATTCAAGCATGTGAAATATGCACCTCCTTTAAAGAACTCCCCTTCCTTACATATGTGTCATAATGGAATCATTTTAATATTGCTCATAGTTTTTTACTAATAAACCTTGTACATTTTCAACTCTTCATCTTATGTGAAATATGCACCTCCTTTAAAGAATTCCCCTTCCTTACATATGTGTCATAATGGCATCATTTTAATATTGCTCATAGTTTTTTACTAATAAACCTTGTACATTTTCAACTCTTCATCTTATGTGAGCATTTACTCATTTTTGGATACCCAAAATATCTCATATTTTTAATATTGCTCATAGCTTTTTACTAATAAACCTTGTACATTTTCAACTCTTCACCTTATGTGAGCATTTACTCATTTTTGGGTATCTTTTTTTTACAAATTTGGATTTATCTCTTCCCTACACATGGATTGATGCTATTGGCCCATAGGAACCTTAATTGGACCATAGTCTAAAGATTTCTGAAAATCTAGACCCTTAGACTAAGGTTCTTTATACCTATTTCCAATTAATTTCAATTGCACATTGGAAAATTCTTTTTGAATTTTTGTTTCAGGGGAACTCATCTGAATTATAAGAGATATTTTTCTATCCAAAAATATTCAAAATCTGAATATTCTCTCTCTAGAATAATTTTTCTCTCTCTAGGCTAAAATAGTTAGCAACAGGGTCTTTATATTTTTGAAGAGGGTTGATTACAGGGGAAGATACTAGACATCAAAAAGGGGTTAGGGGAGGAATCTTACATTCTACCCCACTTAAAAAACGCGAGATGTCCTCATCTCGCAACTTGTGATAATTTCGCAAGATTCACGAATATGAGACTTAGAGAAAAATTTTAATCAAGATTAACCACCAAGATAAGTCTTAAAGAGAGCAAGATTCAAAATACGAACAAGATTTAAACTTTATTCATTCTCGGAACTTATACAGTAAAGATAGAGGAACTCTTTACACTTCCATAAGCCCGTCCATCATATGGTCACAAAAGCAGTCCTCACAAGCTGCACAAGTAAACATGGCCCCAACAAATGCATATAATAATAATACAAGCATGTCAATATTAATAATAATGGCATTCCCCATGATAGTGGCCAATAACACTAACATGGCCCAAATGCATATACTAATAATACGAGCCTATCAGTATTAATATGGCATCACCCATAATACAATATATCATTATGGTACAATGGTATCTCAGATATCCCCAATCAACCATAGAGTGGTCTTCCTAACATCCCTCTTGCTTGGGTTTGTAATTGAGCCTCTTTAAGCCTTGCTTGGACCCATTTAATGCTGAGGTGAGTCACAACTATATCAACTCACATTTTGGGAATCAATTACTCCATATAGTTTTGGACATATCTTAAACATACTAACTCCAAATTTGTCGGAGATCGTAGATTTAGATTCTACTCTTCAAGATCTTTCCGATGATATGTCACATGAGGGGGTTTTGACAAACTTTTGGACAAGTTCACCATGCTCCCATTTTTCAAATGGGAATGGGATTTTTCCCAAATTATCTAATATGGTGTTTAAAGTCTCTTCGAATCTCTACAAAGAGCATGGACCTCTTTCCTAGAGGTGTACACCTCCACGAATCCTAAAGTCTCTATATTTTAATCACTACTAAGAGCATGGAGACACCTCTTCTCTAGAGATGTCTCCATAACCTTTCAATGTAATCTCTTCTTCGTTTATTCCTTTTACCACATTCCCTTAGTTCAGCTCCCTCTCATGTGCCTTACCCCCTCCCAAACACCCTTTGGATGCTATCATACTGGTTAGGTCCATGTGTGGTATGGTTGCATCATGTATAAAAAAAACCATGTGCTAATTCACCTTAATTAATTATCAATTGATTTTAGAACTAAAACTGCCAAAATTTTAGCCATTTTGCCAAGGTAAGATAAAAGTTCACATGGCATTTTTCAAGCGGACAGTTGCAAGCCATGTTAAAAATTTAATTAAATTCAAAGTTGAATCGTTTATTTCCATAAGGGAATGGGCTGCGAAACTACTTATCTGAATCCAATCTAGCAAAGGATGATATAAGAGAACCACCTCTTCCCTCTTCTTTCTTCTCCAACCTAGGAAGTTATATGATATTAGTTATGTGAATCCAAATCTAGAAAATGGGGTGCAACATTAGTTATGTGAATCCAATCTAGCAACGGATGATAAAGAGAACCACCAGTTCCCTCTTTTTCTTCTCCAATCTAGGAAGTTATGTGACATAGGTGCTTGTAATGGCTAAAGGGAGAGAGATGAAGAGAGAAAGGGGGGAGAGAGGTCTAACAAAGGATGAAAAAAAAGAACCACCTCTTCCCTTTTCTTTCTTCTCCAATCCAGGAAGTTATGTGACATAAATACTTTTAATGGCGTGTGCACGCGAGAGAGAGAGAGAGAGAGAGAGAGAGAGAGAGAGAGAGAGAGAGAGAGAGAGAGAGAGAGAGAGAGAGAGAGAGAGAGAGAGAGAGAGAGAGAGCACATCCATTTGTCGAATGATTAATTTGCTCAAGGGCTTTGAATTGATTACAAATCTTATGAATGTAGAATATGCAACATTGCACTTTATAACTTTTGTAATTGCTAACTGGCATTTGACATATGTACTTCAAATTCTTGGATTTCTGGGTACTTTATTTTTCTTGCTATGTTCATGTTCACACACGACTCTTCTCCTTATCAAGCTTCTTACTATTACTATTACTATTTGCAATTAAAAGCAAGGTAAGCTCTGTGGGTGCAACCGATTGCATAACAATGCTAACCTCACACAATCTCATTATAGAGAAAAAGCACTCTATTGCTTAAGTGTGCAAGTAATCCCTCTCTAATTATGAAAACAACCACTTAGCACACAAGAGAGCGAGAGAGTACACTCTAGTTTGGATAATGGGTTTATGTCCTTTCTCATTAGAATGCAGGACCAACTTTTTTATGTGTGGCCGCCGAAGACTTGCTCATAGATTTACAAAAGCTTTTAAGTACGTATACCATTTCTCTCTTTGAAACAAGACTACATAATCCACCAATAGAAAGTGCAAAAATAAGGAAGAAAAACTCACAACACAGCATTGGGTCTAATGTGTCCCTTGTAGATGGTGGCTCCCCTTCCCATCTGTATTATTTATATCTTTTATTCCAAAAATAGACCCATGGAGGCAATAATAGGATTGAGTACATCCAAATGTGGGTCTTTTTTTTCAAATATAAAACTTAGTACCTTATGCAATACCTAACAATAGAAAAATTGATCTCTTACACATCTAAGATGTGCAAACATAGAATACATTGCAATTACAACTATAACATTCGAGACGGACAAAGCTAAAATATGGCATTAATTAAATATAGACATTTGCACACTGTTATAAATACTCTACATGATGCCATGATTACCATTTCTCTCTTTGAAACAAGAATATAAACATAATCCACCAATAGAAAGTGCAAAAATAAGGAAGAAAAACTCACAACACAGCATTGGGTCTAATGTGTCCCTTGTAGATGGTGGCTCCCCTTCCCATATCTATTTTTTATATCTTTTATTTCAAAAATAGACCCATGGAGGCAATAATAGGATTGAGTACATCCAAATGTGGGTCTTTTTTTTCAAATATAAACCTTAGTACCTTATGCAATACCTAACAATAGAAAAATTGATCTCTTACACATCTAAGATGTGCAAACATAGAATACATTGCAATTACAACTATAACATTCGACGGACAAAGCTAAAATATGGCGTTAATTAAATATAGACATTTGCACACTGCTATAAATACTCTACATGACACCATGATTAGCACTCCACACCATGCTCAGACCGTCATCCATGTGTGACACTTTAATTAATTTTCTTGCACTGCTCAACACACATTACTCGTAAGCGTTATAATCACATCGGTTAGAATAATTAATGGGAATCCTTAACAATTAAGATTATGTTCATTGTGGTAGAAACACAACACGAGTAGTACAGTAGCTCAATATTGATTCATCAACATGATAAATATAGAAATTTGCTTACTGCCATAAACACTCAACATGACACCTTGATTGTTGGCACCCCACACCATGCTTAGACCGTCATCCATGTGTGACACTTGAATCAGTATCCTTGCACTGCTCAACACCCATTACTCATAAGCATTAATCACAACATGCTTATGTTCATAGGAAGAAACACAACACTAGTAATACTCTAGCTCAATATTCATCTACATGATTATGTTCATAGAGGTAGAATTTCTACACAACACCAGTTATATGCTAGCTCAATATTCATCAACATGGTATATCACCCACAATACCAATAACACTAAAATGGCACCAACAAATGCATATACTAATAATACGAGCCTATCAATATTAGTATGAACATAATTATGTTCATAGGTAAAAAAACAAAACGCCAGTAATACACGATCTCAATATTCATGAACATAATAAATCACCCACAATACCAATAACACTAACATGGCCCCAACAAATGCATATAATAATAATACAAGCATGTCAATATTAATAATAATGGCATCCCCCATGATAGTGGCCAATAACACTAACATGGCCCAAATGCATATACTAATTATACGAGCCTATCAGTATTAATATGGCATCACCCACAATACAATATATCATTATGGTACAATGGTATCTCAGATATCCCCAATCAACCATAGAGTGGTCTTCCTAACATCCCTCTTGCTTGGGTTTGCAAATTGAGCCTCTTTAAGCCTTGCTTGGACCCATTTAATGCTGAGGTGAGTCACAACTATATCAACTCACATTTTGGGAATCAATTACTCCATATAGTTTTGGACATATCTTAAACATACTAACTCCAAATTTGTCGGAGATCATAGATTTAGATTCTACTCTTCAAGATCTTTCCGATGATATGTCACATGAGGGGGTTTTGACAAACTTTTGGACAAGTTCACCATGCTCCCATTTTTCAAATGGGAATGGGATTTTTCCCAAATTATCTAATATGGTGTTTAAAGTCTCTTCGAATCTCTACAAAGAGCATGGACCTCTTTCCTAGAGGTGTACACCTCCACGAATCCTAAAGTATCTATATTTTAATCACTACTAAGAGCATGGAGACACCTCTTCTCTAGAGATGTCTCCATAACCTTTCAATGTAATCTCTTCTGCGTTTATTCCTTTTACCACATTCCCTTAGTTCAGCTCCCTCTCATGTGCCTTACCCCCTCCCAAACACCCTTTGGATGCTATCATACTGGTTAGGTCCATGTGTGGTATGGTTGCATCATGTATAAAAAAACCATGTGCTAATTCACCTTGATTAATTATCAATTGATTTTAGAACTAAAACTGCCAAAATTTTAGCCATTTTGCCAAGGTAAGATAAAAGTTCACATGGCATTTTTCAAGCGGATAGTTGCAAGCCATGTTAAAAATATAATTAAATTCAAAGTTGAATCGTTTATTTCCATAAAGGAATGGGCTGCGAAACTAATTATCTGAATCCAATCTAGCAAAGGATGATATAAGAGAACCACCTCTTCCCTCTTCTTTCTTCTCCAACCTAGGAAGTTATATGATATTAGTTATGTGAATCCAAATCTAGAAAATGGGGTGCAACATTAGTTATGTGAATCCAATCTAGCAAAGGATGATAAAGAGAACCACCAGTTCCCTCTTTTTTCTTCTCCAATCTAGGAAGTTATGTGACATAGGTGCTTGTAATGGCTAAAGGGAGAGAGATGGAGAGAGAAAGGGGGGAGAGAGGTTTAACAAAGGATGATAAAAAAGAACCACCTCTTTCCTTTTCTTTCTTCTCCAATCGAGGAAGTTATGTGACATAAATACTTTTAATGGCGTGTGCATGCGAGAGAGAGAGAGAGAGAGAGAGAGAGCACATCCATTTGTCGAATGATTAATTTGCTCAAGGGCTTTGTGAGATCCCCCGTTCCCACCAAGCAATAGATTCGGGATACTAGCAGTGGAAGTAGAACTTCTCGCGTGGGACAGGGGTCCCACATTCGGGGCCTCGCCCACGGATATCCAGACAAGAGACTAATCCGTCGGTTTGTCCAAAACCGAAACCGGAAAAACTTCCTTTACCCGAAAAGCATGGGCGATTCCACCAGGATAACTCTTTACTCTAATGTAGTCAAGATCATTACGGATCAACTGATCTGACTGCACCTTTAACGGTACTTGGTCAAATCAAGGAAGAAACTTGCACTTGGATCATTGGGATCAACGCTTTTTTTCCCATCAAGAGACACAGCCGTTGATTCCTATCCATAGAACAATTTCTATCCGGGATTTACTTCATCTATCGCAATAATAGAAATTAAATCTCGATTTACGGATCCATCAGTCCAACCTAACCCCATCCGATCCCATGGGTTAGCCAACCGCCCAACCACTGTAGTGATGGGATCCAATTTGGAATTTGGTTAGGTTTTGTCCCGGGTACCAAGGAAAAGAGTTCCAAGGCCCCCTAGCCGGAAGTTCATGCAAACATAAAACTAGCCACACCACTTACACACACAATATGAAATTGCCTTTTTCTTAGCATCAGCTAACTTTAAAACAATCCTTTAGTGAAACCATAGTACCACTGATCACAATCTTCTAATTTATCCAGTTGATTCATAATTTCCCATCATTCCTTCATCAGAGTATCTATGGCATCATTGGCAACTAGAACGCTCACCACCTGTCCACACAGGGGCCTTTTCAATAGTTCCTAGCCCATAATACTCGGCAATATAATCACTTATAAAAATTCAAAATGGACTCTCATTGAAGATCAGCAAGATCAACCAACAGATCCATATAAAGAGCCATGGACTCATCCATTGAAGACCAGCAAGGTCAATCAACCAGATCCATGCCCGGCTTCACAAAACAACTCTTACTCCTTGTTCCAATATCTTCCTCGACGCACGCGTGGGTATCCTGGGTGACCCAGAGCCCGAGCACCGTATGGTCAGCACCCTCTAGGATCCTTCGCAGGTGACCTAGCGCTTCACTCATAGGCCGCTTCCTTGGTCCCTCATCCACCGTACCGGAAGCTCACCATTTAAATCGAACCGAGGCTGGTCAAGACCTCGGTCGACCTTGCTACGCGAGACGTCCTCCATTGACTCTCCGTCAGCAGTTGCAACTTTAACAGTTAGGTCTTCATGACCTTAATCCACAAGATGGTCAAAATGCTTCCCCAGCATTCTTGACATAAAACAGTCATTTACAAACAGTCACAAAATACAGTTTCTAAATCAAACTCTCGTCTTTCCACATTATCCCTCCTTAGTCCACATTACTTATTCCACATTCCATTCAATGTGTACTCATTCTCATCCATTTCCTCATATCGACGACACATTAATTCACATACACATTCACATTCACATCCATACATCCACATTTACATGCATACATCCATTTTCACATCCTCATTTATACATCCACATCCCATATCCACATTCATACATACACATCCATATCCACATCCATACATCCACATTCACATCCATACATCCACATTCACATCCATACATCCATATCTACATGTATACCTCCATTTTCACATCCTCATTTATACATCCATATCCCATATCTACATTCATACATACACATCCATATCGACATCCATACATCCACATCCACATCCACATTCATATTCACATCCATATATCCACATTTACATGCATACATCCATTATCACGTCCTCATTCATACATCCACATCCACATTCATATCCATATATCCACATCTATATGCATACATCCATTATCACGTCCTCATTCATACATCCACATCCACATTCCCATTCACATCTATACATCCACATCTACATCCATATTCACATACATCCACATCCACATTCCCATTCACATCTATACATCCACATCTACATCCATATACATACATACATCCACATACATACATACATACATCCACATCCACATTCCCATTCACAACTATACATCCACATCTACATCCACATTCACATCCACATTCCCATTCACATCTATACATCCACATCTACATCCACATTCACATCTATGCATATACATCTTCATGCATACATCCATTTTCACATTCATACATCCATACTCCCATCTCCACATCCACACATCCACATACATACATCCATTTCCACATTCCCATTCATATAACCCCATATGCCTTCACATCTAATCTTTTACATCACATCCATTCTTGCCCTATCACAACCCATATACATCTTATCCTATCACATCCACTTCTTACCTCATCCCATACACATCTTATCACATCTTAATTCATCTTATCACCTCTTATACACCTCTTATCACATCCTATCACATCTCATATCTATTTATAGAATACAAGAGAATTCTTATATTTGATATAAGATTTCTTTACACATTTTCTTATCCATAAATTCCATTTAAGGAGATTAATACTTCTGAGAGTAAAATTATTGCTTACAAACTTGATTACCTTTCATGTGGCGATCTAGTGGATGGAGGATATCTTTATTGTAACACTCTTACAATAAAATAATCAACTTTTTATGCATACCTCTATGCATGAAATTCAGTTATGATAAAAGTCACACTTTTTATAATAAAATAATCAATCCATTATGCATACTTCTATGCATGAAAATAAAAATGATAAAAGTAACACTTTTGATATAAAAATTTAACCATTATGCATACTTCTATGCATGAAATAAAAATGGTAAAAATAACACTTTTGATATAAAAATTTTTCCTTTATGCATACTTCTATGCATGAAAATAAAAATGGTAAAAGTAACACTTTTGATATAAAAATTTAACCATTATGCATACTTCTATGCATGAAATAAAAATGGTAAAAATAACACTTTTGATATAAAAATTTTTCCTTTATGCATACTTCTATGCATGAAAATTAAAAATGATAAAAGTAACACTTTTAATATAAAAAAATTATCTTCTATGCATGAAAATCAATTATGCATAATATAAAAATCAATTTCTCTATGATTACAATGAATATCTTTCAATTAATCTAGGATGATAATTCCTAGAATATGGTAGGAAGTCCTCTTTTTATGCTTTGAATGAAATTATTTTATGCATAATTTTTATAAAAATTTTGCCATAGCTCCGCTGCTATGACTGATAAATCTCAATTTTTCTAAGGGATAAAGCTTATCATTAAGGAAATAATTAAAATGATCTCTAATTGGATCATTCGTCCATAATGGATTGAATCATCAATATACATAAACTAAAAGCATAGAAAAAAGCCATTAATTTGGCCTCAAGCATAGCTTAATCTTGGGTTAAGGAAAAGCTTTATGAAAAGCTTGATTTGGATTGAGAATGGGTCATGAGTATGACCATTTCTTGATTGAGAGAGAGAAATTACATAAAAACTATTAGAATTTAAACATAATTGGAAATTAACTTCAATAGCATTTATTAAATTATGTAACTCTTCACTAACATAATCAATTCACTTCAATAGCATTAAAAAAAAACCATACCAATTAAGCTTCTCAAGCTTGAGAGGGGTTGAGAAGAGAGAAACATTGAGAAATTATAGAAAAGATCAATATTCACTAATTACCTTACAAATTGCTTGATTCTTTGTTCACGGTAGAGGCCCCCAACCAATCAATTGGTTAAGTATGTTGATGCAGACACTAATGGGGATTGAAGAAAGAGGGAAGCTCCAAAAACTAGTGAATTATTAAATGAATTCACAGTTCTTGGCTTAGGTGGAGTAGAGTAACGATGCATAAACACTGTGTTTTTTTTCAACAAGGGGGAGGCTTCTATTTATAGGAAAAATTGAGCTCCTAACCAAAGAAACTGATTCTAGAATTTTCTAAATCAGTTTGGTCAATATTTGACCATTTTTAGGTCAGTTAAGCTAACTTTTTGGAACTAGACTTGAATGAGGAGAGAGGAGAGATGAAATATCTCAATTTTTATGAGTTTAAAACTCATTCAAGCATGTGAAATATGCACCTCCTTTAAAGAACTCCCCTTCCTTACATATGTGTCATAATGGAATCATTTTAATATTGCTCATAGTTTTTTTACTAATAAACCTTGTACATTTTCAACTCTTCATCTTATGTGAAATATGCACCTCCTTTAAAGAACTCCCCTTCCTTACATATGTGTCATAATGGAATCATTTTAATATTGCTCATAGTTTTTTACTAATAAACCTTGTACATTTTCAACTCTTCATCTTATGTGAAATATGCACCTCCTTTAAAGAACTCCCCTTCCTTACATATGTGTCATAATGGAATCATTTTAATATTGCTCATAGTTTTTTTCTAATAAACCTTGTACATTTTCAACTCTTCATCTTATGTGAGCATTTACTCATTTTTGGATACCCAAAATATCTCATATTTTTAATATTGCTCATAGTTTTTTACTAATAAACCTTGTACATTTTCAACTCTTCATCTTATGTGAGCATTTACTCATTTTTGGGTATCTTCTTTTACAAATTGGATTTATCTCCTCCCTACACATGGATTGATGCTATTGGCCCATAGGAACCTTAATTGGACCATAATCCAAAAATTTCTGAAAATCTAGACCCTTAGGCTAAGGTCCTTTATACCCATTTCCAATTAATTCCAATTGCACATTGGAAAGTTCTTTTTGAATTTCTATTTCAGGGGAACTTATTTTAATAAGATGAGTTATTTTTCTATCAAAAAATATTCATAATCTGAATATTCTCTCTCTAGAATATTTTCTCTCTCTAGGTTAAAACAGTTAGAAACAAGGTCTTTATATTTCTGAAGAGGGATTGATTACAGGGGAAGATACTAGACATCAAAAGGGGATTGGGGGAGGAATCTTACATTCTACCCCACTTAAAAAATGCGAGATGTCCTCATCTCGCAAACTGGGATAATTTCGCAAGATGCACGAATATGAGACTTAGAGAAAAATGTTAATCAAGGTTAACCACCAAGAAAAGTCTTAAAGAGAGTAAGATTCAAAATAAGAACAAGATTTAAACTTTATTCATTCTCGGAACTTATACAGTAAGGATAGAAGAACTCTTTACACTTCCATAAGCCCGTCCATCATATGATCACAAAAGCAGCACTCACAAGCTGCGCAAGTATAGGGTAACTCATCTATGGGAATGATTCTGCTGGTTATTGTTGCACCTATCTCAGTGGTATGGGGTGATCTAACAAAAGGACCTATGAGAGGTAAGCCAAAAACGGGATAAAGGCATATCTTCTCATGAGGAAGAAAACACGCTAGTAAGAAGACCCGCTCAGAAAACCCAAGATGTCTTGATCTCATGACGCAGTAGTATCGGGGACCCAAACCCAAATCTTCAATAACCATGGCCAAGCGGACATTGTTACGAAAGTGCTGCTGTCCCCAGGGTGTTACCCTAGTTATGTTTTGATAGGTCCGCCATTTGGTCTGAGCTACAGAAGTTCCCAAGTGAGGGAAAAGTGAGCGCTCATACTGTTCTATAAAATCTTTCTTCACAGACTCGCTTGTGTCTTGAAGGTGAGAAATCATCATGGATAAAACTAATTCCTGTTGCCAAGCCATGAAGGAGATTAAGAAGAAGGGAGATCGATGGAAGTAAGATTACTGTGAGCGACAAGTAAAAGTTACGACTTATATAAAGGAAGGAGCTAGCGTAACCTAGAAGCCAACGGCGGTAACTTGTCACTGAAGTTTTACCGTCTTTCCATGATTTGGGTTTGGCACATTTTTCTATAGAAGGCATTAAGAACTTTGAGATGAGGAGATAAAAGAAGCTTGTAGGCTAAGTCACCTACTTTCATTGAATTCAGATAAGGTTCACAATATCTGGGGGATAACTTCTTATACTCCCCAAGAGATAAAGAACTTCTTTTTGGGCCGTACTCGAATGAAAACCAAAACCGTGGTATCCAAAACACCGATTTTCACTTCTGAACTCATTGTTCTGAATCCTTAAAACAGGTAGGACTCCTGAGAAGTATTCTAGGAAAAGGATCTTTTTTTTTCTTTTTTTTTAACAGAATCTTTCTTTTATTTTAGAGAGGGAATAATTATAAAATCAAAAGGGAGATTCTTACTCCTATATACCTCGAAGGTTGGGGAGGAATCTTACATTCTACCCCACTTAAAAAAGTGCGAGATGTCCTCATCTCGCAAGGTAGAGAACAACTCTTTTTCTTAAGATTCAATTTTATTCTGGGATTCCTTATATTCTGGTCAACCCAACAGAATACTGGGATAAATATCCCTTAGAACTCATCATTAAATAACAATTCATTCAGATCATATCATTCATATCTTTAACATGATAATGGTCCATTAGACCGAAAAATTTCCTTCTGAACATTCCTCCACGGGAATTTCAGTCAAGTAAGTTCTCAATTTGTCATCCCTTAACTTGATCCACCAAGTCAAGTATTAATAGTAGCAATCTGATAGCACAATCCACTAATCTCATAGTGATTTGCTGAAATCATTATCATCATTCCAGTTATGAATATCATCACAGGGACTCGTTCCATTCATCCTCATTGATGTTTCGCTTAGCTTATTACATTTCAGCCAAATTTCAGGGATCATCATTTTTCAATCAGAATCCAAATCAATTCATCAATTCTCAAACAGAATTAAAAGTCATATCAACCACATTCGAAATCATCCTCTGGATAGCATTGACGCTTATAATTTCAAGTCTTAGATTTACTCGTATATACTGTCAGTAAAGAGCTGCAGTATACTCTTGGTATATACGGGTAGTCACGGCCCTTGGAATTATAAGGTAAATACCATCATGTCTAGGCCTCAAGCAAGTCAGGGATTCTGTATAATTGCGGTACTTCCATCTGAAGACCCAATTACCAAATTACGAATTTCAGTTTGAATATCAAATTGTATGAATTATATCACACAATTACAACCTTTTTGTGCTTCTTGATAAATTTTTGACATATTTGGCTTCTCAGTTGATCTTTATTAATCAATTCGCTCTGATACCAACTGTGAGATCCCCCGTTCCCACCAAGCAATAGATTCGGGATACTAGCAGCGGAAGTAGAACTTCTCGCGTGGGACAGGGGTCCCACATTCGGGGCCTCGCCCACGGATATCCGGACAAGAGACTAATCCGTCGGTTTGTCCAAAACCGAAACCGGAAAAACTTCCTTTACCCGGAAAGCATGGGCGATTCGACCAGGATAACTCTTTACTCTAACGTAGTCAAGATCATTACGGATCAACTGATCTGACTGCACCTTTAACGGTACTTGGTCAAATCAAGGAAGAAACTTGCACTTGGATCATTGGGATCAACACTTTTTCCCCATCAAGAGGCACAGCCGTTGATTCCTATCCATAGAACAATTTCTATCCGGGATTTACTTCATCTATCGTAATAATAGAAATTAAATCTCGATTTACGGATCCATCAGTCCAGCCTAACCCCATCCGATCCCATGGGTTAGCCAACCGCCCAACCACTGTAGTGATGGGATCCAATTTGGAATTTGGTTAGGTTTTGTCCCCGGTACCAAGGAAAAGAGTTCCAAGGCCCCCTAGCCGGAAGTTCATGCAAACATAAAACTAGCCACACCACTTACACACCCAATATGAAATTGCCTTTTTCTTAGCATCAGCTAACTTTAAAACAATCCTTTAGTGAAACCATAGTACCACTGATCACAATCTTCCAATTTATCCGGTTGATTCATAATTTTCCATCATTCCTTCATCAGAGTATCTATGGCATCATTGGCAACTAGAACGCTCACCACCTGTCCACACAGGGGCCTTTTCAATAGTTCCTAGCCCATAATACTCGGCAATATAATCACTTATAAAAATTCAAGATGGACTCTCGTTGAAGATCAGCAAGATCAACCAACAGATCCATATAAAGAGCCATGGACTCATCCATTGAAGACCAGCAAGGTCAATCAACCAGATCCATGCCCGGCTTCACAAAACAACTCTTACTCCCTGTTCCAATATCTTCCTCGATGCACGCGTGGGTATCCTGGGTGACCCAGAGCCCGAGCACCGTATGGTCAGCACCCTCTAGGATCCTTCGCAGGTGACCTAGCGCTTCACTCATAGGCCGCTTCCTTGGTCCCTCATCCACCGTACCGGAAGCTCACCATTTAAATCGAACCGAGGCTGGTCAAGACCTCGGTCGACCTTGCTACGCGAGACGTCCTCCATTGACTCTCCGTCAGCAGTTGCAACTTTAACAGTTAAGTCTTCATGACCTTAATCCACAAGATGGTCAAAATGCTTCCCCAGCATTCTTGACATAAAACAGTCATTTACAAACAGTCACAAAATACAGTTTCTAAATCAAACTCTCGTCTTTCCACATTATCCCTCCTTAGTCCACATTACTTATTCCACATTCCATTCAATGTGTACTCATTCTCATCCATTTCCTCATATCGACGACACATTAATTCACATACACATTCACATTCACATCCATACATCCACATTTACATGCATACATCCATTTTCACATCCTCATTTATACATCCACATCCCATATCCACATTCATACATACACATCCATATCCACATCCATACATCCACATTCACATCCATACATCCACATTCACATCCATACATCCATATCTACATGTATACCTCCATTTTCACATCCTCATTTATACATCCATATCCCATATCTACATTCATACATACACATCCATATCGACATCCATACATCCACATCCACATCCACATTCATATTCACATCCATATATCCACATTTACATGCATACATCCATTATCACGTCCTCATTCATACATCCACATCCACATTCATATCCATATATCCACATCTATATGCATACATCCATTATCACGTCCTCATTCATACATCCACATCCACATTCCCATTCACATCTATACATCCACATCTACATCCATATTCACATACATCCACATCCACATTCCCATTCACATCTATACATCCACATCTACATCCATATACATACATACATCCACATACATACATACATACATCCACATCCACATTCCCATTCACATCTATACATCCACATCTACATCCACATTCACATCCACATTCCCATTCACATCTATACATCCACATCTACATCCACATTCACATCTATGCATATACATCTTCATGCATACATCCATTTTCACATTCATACATCCATACTCCCATCTCCACATCCACACATCCACATACATACATCCATTTCCACATTCCCATTCATATAACCCCATATGCCTTCACATCTAATCTTTTACATCACATCCATTCTTGCCCTATCACAACCCATATACATCTTATCCTATCACATCCACTTCTTACCTCATCCCATACACATCTTATCACATCTTAATTCATCTTATCACCTCTTATCACCTCTTATACACCTCTTATCACATCCTATCACATCTCATATCTATTTATAGAATACAAGAGAATTCTTATATTTGATATAAGATTTCTTTACACATTTTCTTATCCATAAATTCCATTTAAGGAGATTAATACTTCTGAAGTAAAATCAATCTTTTATGCATCTTCCTATGCATAAATTCATTTTAAATGAAAATGACACTTTTGAATTAAAATTCAATCTTTTATGCATCTTCCTATGCATAAATTCAATTTAGATGAGAATGACACTTTTGAATTAAAAATCAATTTTTTTATGCATCTTCTTATGCATAAATTCAATTTAGTAGGAATTACACTTTTAGAATAAAAGAATTTCTCTTATGCATCTAAGTTATGCATAAAATCCATTTATGAGAAAAATCACACTTTTAGTATAAAAAGAATATCTTTTATGCATACCTCTATGCATGAATTCCAATATGATAAAAGTAACACTCTTACAATAAAATAATCAACTTTTTATGCATACCTCTATGCATGAAATTCAATTATGATAAAAGTCACACTTTTATAATAAAATAATCAATCCATTATGCATACTTCTATGCATGAAAATAAAAATGGTAAAAGTAACACTTTTGATATAAAAATTTAACCATTATGCATACTTCTATGCATGAAATAAAAATGGTAAAAATAACACTTTTGATATAAAATTTTTTCCTTTATGCATACTTCTATGCATGAAAATAAAAATGGTAAAAGTAACACTTTTGATATAAAAATTTAACCATTATGCATACTTCTATGCATGAAATAAAAATGGTAAAAATAACACTTTTGATATAAAAATTTTTCCTTTATGCATACTTCTATGCATGAAAATTAAAAATGATAAAAGTAACACTTTTAATATAAAAAAATTATCTTCTATGCATGAAAATCAATTATGCATAATATAAAAATCAATTTCTCTATGATTACAATGAATATCTTTCAATTAATCTAGGATGATAATTCCTAGAATATGGTAGGAAGTCCTCTTTTTATGCTTTGAATGAAATTATTTTATGCATAATTTTTATAAAAATTTTGCCATAGCTCCGCTGCTATGACTAATAAATCTCAATTTTTCTAAGGGATAAAGCTTATCATTAAGGAAATAATTAAAATGATCTCTAATTGGATCATTCATCCATAATGGATTGAATCATCAATATACATAAACTAAAAGCATAGAAAAAAGCCATTAATTTGGCCTCAAGCATAGCTTAATCTTGGGTTAAGGAAAAGCTTTATGAAAAGCTTGATTTGGATTGAGAATGGGTCATGAGTATGATCATTTCTTGATTGAGAGAGAGAAATTACATAAAAACTATTAGAATTTAAACATTATTGGAAATTAACTTCAATAGCATTTATTAAATTATGTAACTCTTCACTAACATTATCAATTCACTTCAATAGCATTAAAAAAAAACCATACCAATTAAGCTTCTCAAGCTTGAGAGGGGTTGAGAAGAGAGAAACATTGAGAAATTATAGAAAAGATCAATATTCACTAATTACCTTACAAATTGCTTGATTCTTTGTTCACGGTAGAGGCCCCCAACCAATCAATTGGTTAAGTATGTTGATGGAGCCACTAATGGGGATTGAAGAAAGAGGGAAGCTCCAAAAACTAGTGAATTATTAAATGAATTCACAGTTCTTGGCTTAGGTGGAGTAGAGTAACGATGCATAAACACTATGTTTTTTTTCAACAAGGGGGAGGATTCTATTTATAGGAAAAATTGAGCTCCTAACCAAACAAATTGATTCTAGAATTTTCTAAATCAGTTAGGTCAATATTTGACCATTTTTAGGTCAGTTAAGCTAACTTTTTGGAACTAGACTTGAATGAGGAGAGAGGAGAGATGAAATATCTCAATTTTTATGAGTTTAAAACTCATTCAAGCATGTGAAATATGCACCTCCTTTAAAGAACTCCCCTTCCTTACATATGTGTCATAATGGAATCATTTTAATATTGCTCATAGTTTTTTTACTAATAAACCTTGTACATTTTCAACTCTTCATCTTATGTGAAATATGCACCTCCTTTAAAGAACTCCCCTTCCTTACATATGTATCATAATGGAATCATTTTAATATTGCTCATAGTTTTTTACTAATAAACCTTGTACATTTTCAACTCTTCATCTTATGTGAAATATGCACCTCCTTTAAAGAACTCCCCTTCCTTACATATGTGTCATAATGGAATCATTTTAATATTGCTCATAGTTTTTTTCTAATAAACCTTGTACATTTTCAACTCTTCATCTTATGTGAGCATTTACTCATTTTTGGATACCCAAAATATCTCATATTTTTAATATTGCTCATAGTTTTTTACTAATAAACCTTGTACATTTTCAACTCTTCATCTTATGTGAGCATTTACTCATTTTTGGGTATCTTCTTTTATCTCCTCCCTACACATGGATTGATGCTATTGGCCCATAGGAACCTTAATTGGACCATAATCCAAAAATTTCTGAAAATCTAGACCCTTAGGCTAAGGTCCTTTATACCCATTTCCAATTAATTCCAATTGCACATTGGAAAGTTCTTTTTGAATTTCTGTTTCAGGGGAACTTATTTTAATAAGATGAGTTATTTTTCTATCCAAAAATATTCATAATCTGAATATTCTCTCTCTAGAATATTTTCTCTCTCTAGGTTAAAACAGTTAGAAACAAGGTCTTTATATTTCTGAAGAGGGATTGATTACAGGGGAAGATACTAGACATCAAAAGGGGGTTGGGGGAGGAATCTTACAGGCTTTGAATTGATTACAAATCTTATGAATGTAGAATATGCAACATTGCACTTTATAACTTTTGTAATTGCTAACTGGCATTTGATATATGTACTTCAAATTCTTGGATTTCTGGGTACTTTATTTTTCTTGCTATGTTCATGTTCACACACGACTCTTCTCCTTATCAAGCTTCTTACTATTACTATTACTATTTGCAATTAAAAGCAAGGTAAGCTCTGTGGGTGCAACCGATTGCATAACAATGCTAACCTCACACAATCTCATTATAGAGAAAAAGCACTCTATTGCTTAAGTGTGCAAGTAATCCCTCTCTAATTATGAAAACAACCACTTAGCACACAAGAGAGCGAGAGAGTACACTCTAGTTTGGATAATGGGTTTATGTCCTTTCTCATTAGAATGCAGGACCAACTTTTTTATGTGTGGCCGCCGAAGACTTGCTCATAGATTTACAAAAGCTTTTAAGTACGTATACCATTTCTCTCTTTGAAACAAGACTATAAACATAATCCACCAATAGAAAGTGCAAAAATAAGGAAGAAAAACTCACAACACAGCATTGGGTCTAATGTGTCCCTTGTAGATGGTGGCTCCCCTTCCCATCTGTATTATTTATATCTTTTATTCCAAAAATAGACCCATGGAGGCAATAATAGGATTGAGTACATCCAAATGTGGGTCTTTTTTTTCAAATATAAACCTTAGTACCTTATGCAATACCTAACAATAGAAAAATTGATCTCTTACACATCTAGGATGTGCAAACATAGAATACATTGCAATTACAACTATAACATTCGACGGACAAAGCTAAAATATGGCGTTAATTAAATATAGACATTTGCACACTGTTATAAATACTCTACATGACACCATGATTGGCACTCCACACCATGCTCAGACCGTCATCCATGTGTGACACTTTAATTAATTTTCTTGCACTGCTCAACACACAGTACTCGTAAGCGTTATAATCACATCGGTTAGAATAATTAATGGGAATCCTTAACAATTACGATTATGTTCATTGTGGTAGAAACACAACACGAGTAATACACTAGCTCAATATTGATTCATCAACATGATAAATATAGAAATTTGCTTACTGCCATAAACACTCAACATGACACCTTGATTGTTGGCACCCCACACCATGCTTAGACCGTCATCCATGTGTGACACTTGAATCAGTATCCTTGCATTGCTCAACACCCATTACTCACATAAGCATTAATCACAACATGCTTATGTTCATAGGAAGAAACACAACACTAGTAATACTCTAGCTCAATATTCATCTACATGATTATGTTCATAGAGGTAGAATTTCTACACAACACCAGTTATATGCTAGCTCAATATTCATCAACATGGTATATCACCCACAATACCAATAACACTAAAATGGTACCAACAAATGCATATACTGATAATACGAGCCTATCAATATTAGTATGAACATAATTATGTTCATAGGTAAAAAAACAAAACGCTAGTAATACACTATCTCAATATTCATGAACATAATAAATCACCCACAATACCAATAACACTAACATGCCCCCAACAAATGCATATAATAATAATACAAGCATGTCAATATTAATAATAATGGCATCCCCCATGATAGTGGCCAATAACACTAACATGGCCCAAATGCATATACTAATAATACGAGCCTATCAGTATTAATATGGCATCACCCACAATACAATATATCATTATGGTACAATGGTATCTCAGATATCCCCAATCAACCATAGAGTGGTCTTTGTGAGATCCCGTTCTCCACCACGCAACGGATTCGGGGTACTAGCAGCGGAAGTAGCACATCATGCGTGGGTAGGGGTCTCACACTCGGGGCCTCGCCCACGGATATCCGGACAAGAGACTAATCCGTCGGTTTGTCCAAAACCGAAACCGGAAAAACTTCCTTTACCCGGAAAGCATGGGCGATTCCACCAGGATAACTCTCTACTCTAACGTAGTCAAGATCATTACGGATCAACTGATCTGATTGCACCTTTAACGGTACTTGGTCAAATCAAGGAAGAAACTTGCACTTGGATCATTGGGATCAACGCTTTTTTCCCCATCAAGAGGCATAGCCGTTGATTCCTATCCATAGAACAATTTCTATCCGGGATTTACTTCATCTATCGTAATAATAGAAATTAAATCTCGATTTACGGATCCATCAGTCCAGCCTAACCCCATCCGATCCCATGGGTTAGCCAACCGCCCAACCACTGTAGTGATGGGATCCAATTTGGAATTTGGTTAGGTTTTGTCCCGGGTACCAAGGAAAAGAGTTCCAAGGCCCCCTAGCTGGAAGTTCATGCAAACATAAAACTAGCCACACCACTTACACACCCAATATGAAATTGCCTTTTTCTTAGCATCAGCTAACTTTAAAACAATCCTTTAATGAAACCATAGTACCATTGATCACAATCTTCCAATTTATCCAGTTGATTTATAACCATCATTCCTTCATCAGAGTATCTATGGCATCATTGGCAACTAGAACGCTCACCACCTGTCCACACAGGGGCCTTTTCAATAGTTCCTAGCCCATAATACTTGGCAATATAATCACTTATAAAAATCAAGATGGACTCTCGTTGAAGATCAGCAAGATCAACCAACAGATCCATATAAAGAGCCATGGATTCATCCATTGAAGACCAGCAAGGTCAATCAACCAGATCCATGCCCGGTTTCACAAAACAACTCTTACTCTTTGTTCCAATATCTTCCTCGACGCACGCGTGGTATCCTAGGCGACCTAGAGCCCGAGCACCGTATGGTCAGCACCCTCTAGGATCCTTCGCAGGTGACCTAGCGCTTCACACATAGGCCGCTTCCTTGGTCCCTCATCCACCGTACCGGAAGCTCACCATTTTAATCGAACCGAGGCTGGTCAAGACCTCGGTCGACCTTGCTACGCGAGACGTCCTCCATTGACTCTCCGTCAGCAGTTGCAACTTTATCAGTTAGGTCTCCACAACCTTAAACACAAGACGGTCAAAATGCTTCCCCAGCATTCTTGACATAAAACAGCCATTTACAAACAGCATTTACAAACAGTTTACAAATACAATTTCTATATTAACTCTCGTTTTTCCACATTATCCCTCAGTAATCCGCATTACTTATTCCACATTCCATTTCCAATCACATCATTTTTCATCTCTTCACTTCAGATTCCTTCACATCACATATCATATATTCACATCCATATCCACATCCATACATCCACATCACATGTTTACCTCCATTTTCACATCCTCATTTATACATCCACATCCCATATCCACATTCATACATACACATCCATTTTCACATCCATACATCCACATTCACATGCATACATCCATTCATATCTATACATCCACATCTACATCCACATACATACATACATCCACATTCACATTCCATATCCATATCTACATCCACATTCACATACAACCACATCCACATTCCCATTCACATCTATACACCCACATCTACATCCACATACATATATACATCCACATCCACATTCCACATTCACATCTATACATCCACATCTACGTCCACATTCACATACATCCACATCCACATTCCCATTCACATCTATACATCCACATCTACATCCACATATATACATACATCCACATCCACATTCCACATTCACATCTACATCCACATTCACATCTATGCATATACATCTTCATGCATACATCCATTTTCACATTCATACATCCACACTCCCATCTCCACATCCACACATCCACATACATATATCCATTTTCACATTCCCAATTATAACCCCATATGCCTTCACATCTAATCTTTTACATCACATCCATTCTTGTCCTATCACAACCCATATACATCTTATCCTATCACATACACTTCTTACCTCATCTCATACACATCTTATCACATCTTAATTCATCTTATCACCTGCTAACTTATTTCATAAGCATCTTAGCTAACTTATTTCATAAGCATCTTATCACCTCTTATCACATCTTATACACCTCTTATCACATCCCATCACATCTCATATCTGTGTATAGAATACAAGAGAATTCTTATATTTGATATAAGATTTCTTTACACATTTATTTATGCATAAATTCCATTTAAGGAGATTAATACTTTTGAAGTAAAAATCAATCTTTTATGCATCTTCCTATACATAAATTTATGACATTTTTGAATTGGAATTCAATCTTTTATGCATCTTCCTATGCATAATTTCAATTTAGATGAAAATGACACTTTTGAATCAATCTTTTATGCATCTTCCTATGCATAAATTCAATTTAATAGGAATTACACTTTTAGAATAAAAGAATTTCTCTTATCATCTAAGTTATGCATAAAATCCATTTATGATGAAAATCACACTTTTAGTATAAAAAGAATATCTTTTATGCATACTTCTATGCATGAAATCCAAATATGATAAAAGTAACACTTTTATAATAAAATAATCACCTCTTATGCATACTTCTATGCATGAAATTCAATTGTGATAAAAGTAACACTTTTATAATAAAATAATCAACTTTTATGCATACCTCTATGCATGAAATCCAAATATGATAAAAGTAACACTTTTATAATAAAATAATCAACTCATGCATACTTCTATGCATGAAATTCAATTGTGATAAAAGTAACACTTTTATAATAAAATAATCAACTTTTATGCATACCTCTATGCATGAAATCCAAATATGATAAAAGTAACACTTTTATAATAAAATAATCAACTCTTATGCAAACTTCTATGCATGAAATTCAATTGTGATAAAAGTAACACTTTTATAATAAAATAATCAACTTTTATACATACCTTTATGCATGAAATTCAAATATGATAAAAGTAACACTTTTGATATAAAAATTTATCCATTATGCATACTTCTATGCATGAAAATAAAAATGGTAAAAATAACACTTTTGATATAAAAACTTATCCTTTATGCATACTTCTATGCATGAAAATAAAATTGATAAAAATAACACTTTTGATATAAAAATTTATCCATTATGCATACTTCTATGCATAAAAATAAAAATGGTAAAAATAACACTTTTGATATAAAAACTTATCCTTTATGCATGATATTAAAATTCAATTTCTCCATGATTATAATGAAATTCTTTCAATTAATCTAGGATGATAATTCCTAGAATATGGTAGGAAGTCCTCTTTTTATGCTTTGAATGAAATTATTTTATGCATAATTTTTATAAAAATTTTGCCATAGCTCTACTGCTATGACTGATAAATCTCAATTTTTCTAAGGGATAAAGTTTATCATTAAGAAAATAATTAAAATGATCTCTAATTGGATCATTAATCCATAATGGATTGAATCATCAATATACATACACTAAAAGCATAGAAAAAAAAACCATTAATTTGGCCTCAAGCATAGCTTAATCTTGGGTTAAGGAAAAGCTTTATGAAAAGCTTGATTTGGATTGAGAATGGGTCATGAGTATGACCATTTCTTGAGTGAGAGAGAGAAATTACATAAAAACCATTAGAATTTAAACATAAATGGAAATTAACTTCAATAGCATTTATTAAATTATGTAACTCTTCACTACTATTCACCAATTAACTTCAATAGCATTTAAAAAACCATACCAATTAAGCTTCTCAAGCTTGAGAGGGGTTGAGAAGAGAGAAACATTGAGAAATTATAGAAAAGATCAATATTCACTAATTACCTTACAAATTGCTTGATTCTTTGTTCACGGTAGAGGCCCCCAACCAATCAATTGGTTAAGTATGTTGATGGAGCCACCAATGGGGATTGAAGAAAGAGGGAAGCTCCAATTTCTTCAATTTGGAGAGAATTTTAGAGAATAGTAGAAATTAGCATTATTTCAACATAACTCTAGTATAGTAAAATTCTTCTATTTTTTTCAAAGGACTCATGTTCTATTTATAGGAGAGGGAAGCTCTAACCAAAGCTAACTGAATTCTAGAATTTTCCAAATTCAGTTTGGTTGAATTTGGACTAGATTTGGACCTAGTTTGGTTCCTTTTTGATTCGGTTTGGTTCCATTTTGATTTGGTTTGGTTCAAGAGAGAGGAGAGATAAAAATATCACATTATTTTTAGTTTAAAACTCATTCAAGCATGTGAAATATGCACCTCCTTTAAAGAACTCCCCTTCCTTACATATGTGTCAAAATGGAATCATTATATCCAAAATATCTCATATTTTTAATATTGCTCATAGTTTTTTACTAATAAACCTTGTACATTTTCAACTCTTCATCTTGTGTGAGCATTTACTCATTTTTGGATACCCAAAATATCTCATAATTTTAATATTTCTCATAGTTTTTTACTAATAAACCTTGTACACTTTCAACTCTTCATCTTATGTGAGCATTTACTCATTTTTGGATACCCAAAATATCTCATTTTTTTGATATTACTCATAGTTTCTTACTAATAAACCTTGTACATAGTCAACTCTTCATCTTATGTGAGCATTTACTCATTTTTGGGTATCTTCTTTTACAAAATTGGATTTATCTCCTCCCTACACATGGATTAATGCTATTGGCCCATAGGAACCTTAATTGGACCATAATCCAAAAATTTCTGAAAATCTAGACCCTTAGGCTAAGGTCCTTTATACCCATTTCCAATTAATTCCAATTGCACATTGGAAAATTCTTTATTGAATTTCTGTTTCAGGGGAATTCATTTTAATAAGATGAGATATTTTTCTATCCAAAAATATTCAAAATCTGAATATTCTCTCTCTAGAATATTTTCTCTCTGTGTGCCAAAACAGGCAGAGACAAGATCTCTTATATTTCTGAAGAGGGAATTGATTACAGGGGAATATGCTGGACATTTTGAGAGGCTGGGGAGGAATCTTACAGTCTTCCTAACATCCCTCTTGCTTGGGTTTGCAATTGAGCCTCTTTAAGCCTTGCTTGGACCCATTTAATGCTGAGGTGAGTCACAACTATATCAACTCACATTTTGGGAATCAATTACTCCATATAGTTTTGGACATATCTTAAACATACTAACTCCAAATTTGTCGGAGATCGTAGAGTTAGATTCTACTCTTCAAGATCTTTCCGATGATATGTCACATGAGGGGGTTTTGAAAAACTTTTGGACAAGTTCACCATGCTCCCATTTTTCAAATGGGAATGGGATTTTTCCCAAATTATCTAATATGGTGTTTAAAGTCTCTTCGAATCTCTACAAAGAGCATGGACCTCTTTCCTAGAGGTGTACACCTCCACGAATCACTACTAAGAGCATGGAGACACCTCTTCTCTAGAGATGTCTCCATAACCTTTCAATGTAATCTCTTCTTCGTTTATTCTTTTTAACACATTCCCTTAGTTCAGCTCCCTCTCATGTGCCTTACCCCCTCCCAAACCCTTTGGATGAAATCATACTGGTTAGGTCCATGTGTGGTATGGTTGCATCATGTATAAAAAAAACCATGTGCTAATTCACCTTAATTAATTATCAATTGCTTTTAGAACTAAAACTGCCAAAATTTTAGCCATTTTGCCAAGGTAAGATAAAAGTTCACATGGCATTTTTCAAGCGGATAGTTGCAAGCCATGTTAAAAATATAATTAAATTAAAAGTTGAATCGTTTATTTCCATAAGGGAATGGGCTGCAAAACTAATTATCTGAATCCAATCTAGCAAAGGATGATATAAGAGAACCACCTCTTCCCTCTTCTTTCTTCTCCAACCTAGGAAGTTATATGATATTATTTATGTGAATCCAAATCTAGAAAATGGGGTGCAACATTAGTTATGTGAATCCAATCTAGCAAAGGATGATAAAGAGAACCACCAATTCCCTCTTTTTTCTTCTCCAATCTAGGAAGTTATGTGACATAGGTGCTTGTAATGGCTAAAGGGAGAGAGATGGAGAGAGAAAGGGGGGAGAGAGGTCTAACAAAGGATGATAAAAAAGAACCACCTCTTCCCTTTTCTTTCTTCTCCAATCCAGGAAGTTATGTGACATAAATACTTTTAATGGCGTGTGCACGAAGAGAGAGAGAGAGAGAGAGAGAGAGAGAGAGAGAGAGAGAGAGAGAGAGAGAGAGCACATCCATTTGTCGAATGATTAATTTGCTCAAGGTCTTTGAATTGATTACAAATCTTATGAATGTAGAATATGCAACATTGCACTTTATAACTTTTGTAATTGCTAACTGGCATTTGATATATGTACTTCAAATTCTTGGATTTCTGGGTACTTTATTTTTCTTGCTATGTTCATGTTCACACACGACTCTTCTCCTTATCAAGCTTCTTACTATTACTATTACTATTTGCAATTAAAAGCAAGGTAAGCTCTGTGGGTGCAACCGATTGCATAACAATGCTACCCTCACACAATCTCATTATAGAGAAAAAGCACTCTATTGCTTAAGTGTGCAAGTAATCCCTCTCTAATTATGAAAACAACCACTTAGCACACAAGAGAGCGAGAGAGTACACTCTAGTTTGGATAATGGGTTTATGTCCTTTCTCATTAGAATGCAGGACCAACTTTTTTATGTGTGGCCACCGAAGACTTGCTCATAGATTTACAAAAGCTTTTAAGTACGTATACCATTTCTCTCTTTGAAACAAGACTATAAACATAATCCACCAATAGAAAGTGCAAAAATAAGGAAGAAAAACTCACAACACAGCATTGGCTCTAATGTGTCCCTTGTAGATGGTGGCTCCCCTTCCCATCTGTATTATTTATATCTTTTATTCCAAAAATAGACCCATGGAGGCAATAATAGGATTGAGTACATCCAAATGTGGGTCTTTTTTTTCAAATATAAACCTTAGTACCTTATGCAATACCTAACAATAGAAAAATTGATCTCTTACACATCTAGGATGTGCAAACATAGAATACATTGCAATTACAACTATAACATTCGACGGACAAAGCTAAAATATGGCGTTAATTAAATATAGACATTTGCACACTGTTATAAATACTCTACATGACACCATGATTGGCACTCCACACCATGCTTAGACCGTCATCCATGTGTGACACTTTAATTAATTTTCTTGCACTACTCAACACACAGTACTCGTAAGCGTTATAATCACATCGGTTAGAATAATTAATGGGAATCCTTAACAATTAAGATTATGTTCATTGTGGTAGAAACACAACACGAGTAATACACTAGCTCAATATTGATTCATCAACATGATAAATATAGAAATTTGCTTACTGCCATAAACACTCAACATGACACCTTGATTGTTGGCACCCCACACCATGCTTAGACCGTCATCCATGTGTGACACTTGAATCAGTATCCTTGCACTGCTCAACACCCATTACTCACATAAGCATTAATCACAACACTCTTATGTTCATAGGAAGAAACACAACACTAGTAATACTCTAGCTCAATATTCATCTACATGATTATGTTCATAGAGGTAGAATTTCTACACAACACCAGTTATATGCTAGCTCAATATTCATCAACATGGTATATCACCCACAATACCAATAACACTAAAATGGTACCAACAAATGCATATACTGATAATACGAGCCTATCAATATTAGTATGAACATAATTATGTTCATAGGTAAAAAAACAAAACGCCAGTAATACACTATCTCAATATTCATGAACATAATAAATCACCCACAATACCAATAACACTAACATGGCCCCAACAAATGCATATAATAATAATACAAGCATGTCAATATTAATAATAATGGCATCCCCCATGATAGTGGCCAATAACACTAACATGGCCCAAATGCATATACTAATAATACGAGCCTATCAGTATTAATATGGCATCACCCACAATACAATATATCATTATGGTACAATGGTATCTCAGATATCCCCAATCAACCATAGAGTGGTCTTCCTAACATCCCTCTTGCTTGGGTTTGCAATTGAGCCTCTTTAAGCCTTGCTTGGACCCATTTAATGCTGAGGTGAGTCACAACTATATCAACTCACATTTTGGGAATCAATTACTCCATATAGTTTTGGACATATCTTAAACATACTAACTCCAAATTTGTCGGAGATCGTAGATTTAGATTCTACTCTTTAAGATCTTTCCGATGATATGTCACATGAGGGGGTTTTGACAAACTTTTGGACAAGTTCACCATGCTCCCATTTTTCAAATGGGAATGGGATTTTTCCCAAATTATCTAATATGGTGTTTAAAGTCTCTTCGAATCTCTACAAAGAGCATGGACCTCTTTCCCAGAGGTGTACACCTCCACGAATCCTAAAGTCTCTATATTTTAATCACTACTAAGAGCATGGAGACACCTCTTCTCTAGAGATGTCTCCATAACCTTTCAATGTAATCTCTTCTTCGTTTATTCCTTTTACCACATTCCCTTAGTTCAGCTCCCTCTCATGTGCTTTACTCCCTCCCAAACACCCTTTGGATGCTATCATACTGGTTAGGTCCATGTGTGGTATGGTTGCATCATGTATTAAAAAAACCATGTGCTAATTCACCTTAATTAATTATCAATTGCTTTTAGAACTAAAACTGCCAAAATTTTAGCCATTTTGCCAAGGTAAGATAAAAGTTCACATGGCATTTTTCAAGCGGATAGTTGCAAGCCATGTTAAAAATATAATTAAATTAAAAGTTGAATCGTTTATTTCCATAAGGGAATGGGTTCGAAACTAATTATCTGAATCCAATCTAGCAAAGGATGATATAAGAGAACCACCTCTTCCCTCTTCTTTCTTCTCCAACCTAGGAAGTTATATGATTTTAGTTATGTGAATCCAAATCTAGAAAATGGGGTGCAACATTAGTTTTGTGAATCCAATCTAGCAAAGGATGATAAAGAGAACCACCAGTTCCCTCTTTTTTCTTCTCCAATCTAGGAAGTTATGTGACATAGGTGCTTGTAATGGCTAAAGGGAGAGAGATGGAGAGAGAAAGGGGGGAGAGAGGTCTAACAAAGGATGATAAAAAAGAACCACCTCTTCCCTTTTCTTTCTTCTCCAATCCAGGAAGTTATGTGACATAAATACTTTTAATGGCGTGTGCACGAGAGAGAGAGAGAGAGAGAGAGAGAGAGAGAGAGAGAGAGAGAGAGAGAGAGAGAGAGAGAGAGCACATCCATTTGTTGAATGATTAATTTGCTCAAGGGCTTTGAATTGATTACAAATCTTATGAATGTAGAATATGCAACATTGCACTTTATAACTTTTGTAATTGCTAACTGGCATTTGATATATGTACTTCAAATTCTTGGATTTCTGGGTACTTTATTTTTCTTGCTATGTTCATGTTCACACACGACTCTTCTCCTTATCAAGCTTCTTACTATTACTATTACTATTTGCAATTAAAAGCAAGGTAAGCTCTGTGGGTGCAACCGATTGCATAACAATGCTAACCTCACACAATCTCATTATAGAGAAAAAGCACTCTATTGCTTAAGTGTGCAAGTAATCCCTCTCTAATTATGAAAACAACCACTTAGCACACAAGAGAGCGAGAGAGTACACTCTAGTTTGGATAATGGGTTTATGTCCTTTCTCATTAGAATGCAGGACCAACTTTTTTATGTGTGGCCGCCGAAGACTTGCTCATAGATTTACAAAAGCTTTTAAGTACGTATACCATTTCTCTCTTTGAAACAAGACTATAAACATAATCCACCAATAGAAAGTGCAAAAATAAGGAAGAAAAACTCACAACACAGCATTGGCTCTAATGTGTCCCTTGTAGATGGTGGCTCCCCTTCCCATCTGTATTATTTATATCTTTTATTCCAAAAATAGACCCATGGAGGCAATAATAGGATTGAGTACATCCAAATGTGGGTCTTTTTTTTCAAATATAAACCTTAGTACCTTATGCAATACCTAACAATAGAAAAATTGATCTCTTACACATCTAGGATGTGCAAACATAGAATACATTGCAATTACAACTATAACATTCGACGGACAAAGCTAAAATATGGCGTTAATTAAATATAGACATTTGCACACTGTTATAAATACTCTACATGACACCATGATTGGCACTCCACACCATGCTCAGACCGTCATCCATGTGTGACACTTTAATTAATTTTCTTGCACTGCTCAACACACAGTACTCCTAAGCGTTATAATCACATCGGTTAGAATAATTAATGGGAATCCTTAACAATTAAGATTATGTTCATTGTGGTAGAAACACAACACGAGTAATACACTAGCTCAATATTGATTCATCAACATGATAAATATAGAAATTTGCTTACTGCCATAAACACTCAACATGACACCTTGATTGTTGGCACCCCACACCATGCTTAGACCGTCATCCATGTGTGACACTTGAATCAGTATCCTTGCACTGCTCAACACCCATTACTCACATAAGCATTAATCACAACATGCTTATATTCATAGGAAGAAACACAACACTAGTAATACTCTAGCTCAATATTCATCTACATGATTATGTTCATAGAGGTAGAATTTCTACACAACACTAGTTATATGCTAGCTCAATATTCATCAACATTGTATATCACCCACAATACCAATAACACTAAAATGGTACCAACAAATGCATATACTGATAATACGAGCCTATCAATATTAGTATGAACATAATTATGTTCATAGGTAAAAAAACAAAACGCCAGTAATACACTATCTCAATATTCATGAACATAATAAATCACCCACAATACCAACAACACTAACATGGCCCCAACAAATGCATATAATAATAATACAAGCATGTCAATATTAATAATAATGGCATCCCCCATGATAGTGGCCAATAACACTAACATGGCCCAAATGCATATACTAATAATACGAGCCTATCAGTATTAATATGGCATCATCCACAATACAATATATCATTATGGTACAATGGTATCTCAGATATCCACAATCAACCATAGAGTGGTCTTCCTAACATCCCTCTTGCTTGGGTTCGCAATTGAGCCTCTTTAAGCCTTGCTTGGACCCATTTAATGCTGAGGTGAGTCACAACTATATCAACTCACATTTTGGGAATCAATTACTCCATATAGTTTTGGACATATCTTAAACATACTAACTCCAAATTTGTCGGAGATCGTAGATTTAGATTCTACTCTTCAAGATCTTTCCGATGATATGTCACATGAGGGGGTTTTGACAAACTTTTGGACAAGTTCACCATGCTCCCATTTTTCAAATGGGAATGGGATTTTTCCCAAATTATCTAATATGGTGTTTAAAGTCTCTTTGAATCTCTACAAAGAGCATGGACCTCTTTCCTAGAGGTGTACACCTCCACGAATCCTAAAGTCTCTATATTTTAATCACTACTAAGAGCATGGAGACACCTCTTCTCTAGAGATGTCTCCATAACCTTTCAATGTAATCTCTTCTTCGTTTATTCCTTTTACCACATTCCCTTAGTTCAGCTCCCTCTCATGTGCCTTACCCCCTCCCAAACACCCTTTGGATGCTATCATACTGGTTAGGTCCATGTGTGGTATGGTTGCATCATGTATAAAAAAACCATGTGCTAATTCACCTTAATTAATTATCAATTGCTTTTAGAACTAGAACTGCCAAAATTTTAGCCATTTTGCCAAGGTAAGATAAAAGTTCACATGGCATTTTTCAAGCGGATAGTTGCAAGCCATGTTAAAAATATAATTAAATTAAAAGTTGAATCGTTTATTTCCATAAGGGAATGGGCTGCAAAACTAATTATCTGAATCCAATCTAGCAAAGGATGATATAAGAGAACCACCTCTTTCCTTTTCTTTCTTCTCCAACCTAGGAAGTTATATGATATTATTTATGTGAATCCAAATCTAGAAAATGGGGTGCAACATTAGGTATGTGAATCCAATCTAGCAAAGGATGATAAAGAGAACCACCAGTTCCCTCTTTTTTCTTCTCCAATCTAGGAAGTTATGTGACATAGGTGCTTGTAATGGCTAAAGGGAGAGAGATAGAAAGGGGGGAGAGAGGTCTAACAAAGGATGATAAAAAAGAACCACCTCTTCCCTTTTCTTTCTTCTCCAATCCATGAAGTTATGTGACATAAATACTTTTAATGGCGTGTGCACGCGAGAGAGAGAGAGAGAGAGAGAGAGAGAGAGAGAGAGAGAGAGAGAGAGAGAGAGAGAGAGAGAGAGAGAGAGAGAGAGAGAGCACATCCATTTGTCGAATGATTAATTTGCTCAAGGGCTTTGAATTGATTACAAATCTTATGAATGTAGAATATGCAACATTGCACTTTATAACTTTTGTAATTGCTAACTGGCATTTGATATATGTACTTTAAATTCTTGGATTTCTGGGTACTTTATTTTTCTTGCTATGTTCATGTTCACACACGACTCTTCTCCTTATCAAGCTTCTTACTATTACTATTACTATTTGCAATTAAAAGCAAGGTAAGCTCTGTGGGTGCAACCGATTGCATAACAATGCTAACCTCACACAATCTCATTATAGAGAAAAAGCACTCTATTGCTTAAGTGTGCAAGTAATCCCTCTCTAATTATGAAAACAACCACTTAGCACACAAGAGAGCGAGAGAGTACACTCTAGTTTGGATAATGGGTTTATGTCCTTTCTCATTAGAATGCAGGACCAACTTTTTTATGTGTGGCCGCCGAAGACTTGCTCATAGATTTACAAAAGCTTTTAAGTACGTATACCATTTCTCTCTTTGAAACAAGACTATAAACATAATCCACCAATAGAAAGTGCAAAAATAAGGAAGAAAAACTCACAACACAGCATTGGGTCTAATGTGTCCCTTGTAGATGGTGGCTCCCCTTCCCATCTGTATTATTTATATCTTTTATTCCAAAAATAGACCCATGGAGGCAATAATAGGATTGAGTACATCCAAATGTGGGTCTTTTTTTTCAAATATAAACCTTAGTACCTTATGCAATACCTAACAATAGAAAAATTGATCTCTTACACATCTAGGATGTGCAAACATAGAATACATTGCAATTACAACTATAACATTCGACGGACAAAGCTAAAATATGGCGTTAATTAAATATAGACATTTGCACACTGTTATAAATACTCTACATGACACCATGATTGGCACTCCACACCATGCTCAGACCGTCATCCATGTGTGACACTTTAATTAATTTTCTTGCACTGCTCAACACACAGTACTCGTAAGCGTTATAATCACATCGGTTAGAATAATTAATGGGAATCCTTAACAATTAAGATTATGTTCATTGTGGTAGAAACACAACACGAGTAATACACTAGCTCAATATTGATTCATCAACATGATAAATATAGAAATTTGCTTACTGCCATAAACACTCAACATGACACCTTGATTGTTGGCACCCCACACCATGCTTAGACCGTCATCCATGTGTGACACTTGAATCAGTATCCTTGCACTGCTCAACACCCATTGCTCACATAAGCATTAATCACAACATGCTTATGTTCATAGGAAGAAACACAACACTAGTAATACTCTAGCTCAATATTCATCTACATGATTATGTTCATAGAGGTAGAATTTCTACACAACACTAGTTATATGCTAGCTCAATATTCATCAACATGGTATATCACCCACAATACCAATAACACTAAAATGGTACCAACAAATGCATATACTGATAATACGAGCCTATCAATATTAGTATGAACATAATTATGTTCATAGGTAAAAAAACAAAACGCCAGTAATACACTATCTCAATATTCATGAACATAATAAATCACCCACAATACCAATAACACTAACATGGCCCCAACAAATACATATAATAATAATACAAGCATGTCAATATTAATAATAATGGCATCCCCCATGATAGTGGCCAATAACACTAACATGGCCCAAATGCATATACTAATAATACGAGCCTATCAGTATTAATATGGTATCACCCACAATACAATATATCATTATGGTACAATGGTATCTCAGATATCCCCAATCAACCATAGAGTGGTCTTCCTAACATCCCTCTTGCTTGGGTTTGCAATTGAGCCTCTTTAAGCCTTGCTTGGACCCATTTAATGCTGAGGTGAGTCACAACTATATCAACTCACATTTTGGGAATCAATTACTCCATATAGTTTTGGACATATCTTAAACATACTAACTCCAAATTTGTCGGAGATCGTAGATTTAGATTCTACTCTTCAAGATCTTTCCGATGATATGTCACATGAGGGGGTTTTGACAAACTTTTGGACAAGTTCACCATGCTCCCATTTTTCAAATGGGAATGGGATTTTTCCCAAATTATCTAATATGGTGTTTAAAGTCTCTTTGAATCTCTACAAAGAGCATGGACCTCTTTCCTAGAGGTGTACACCTCCACGAATCCTAAAGTCTCTATATTTTAATCACTACTAAGAGCATGGAGACACCTCTTCTCTAGAGATGTCTCCATAACCTTTCAATGTAATCTCTTCTTCGTTTATTCCTTTTACACATTCCCTTAGTTCAGCTCCCTCTCATGTGCCTTACCCCGTCCCAAACACCCTTTGGATGCTATCATACTGGTTAGGTCCATGTGTGGTATGGTTGCATCATGTATAAAAAAAACCATGTGCTAATTCACCTTAATTAATTATCAATTGCTTTTAGAACTAAAACTGCCAAAATTTTAGCCATTTTGCCAAGGTAAGATAAAAGTTCACATGGCATTTTTCAAGCGGATAGTTGCAAGCCATGTTAAAAATATAATTAAATTAAAAGTTGAATCGTTTATTTCCATAAGGGAATGGGCTGCAAAACTAATTATCTGAATCCAATCTAGCAAAGGATGATATAAGAGAACCACCTCTTTCCTTTTCTTTCTTCTCCAACCTAGGAAGTTATATGATATTAGTTATGTGAATCCAAATCTAGAAAATGGGGTGCAACATTAGTTATGTGAATCCAATCTAGCAAAGGATGATAAAGAGAACCACCAGTTCCCTCTTTTTTCTTCTCCAATCTAGGAAGTTATGTGACATAGGTGCTTGTAATGGCTAAAGGGAGAGAGATGGAGAGAGAAAGGGGGGAGAGAGGTCTAACAAAGGATGATAAAAAAGAACCACCTCTTCCCTTTTCTTTCTTCTCCAATCCAGGAAGTTATGTGACATAAATACTTTTAATGGTGTGTGCACGCGAGGAGAGAGAGAGAGAGAGAGAGAGAGAGAGAGAGAGAGAGAGAGAGAGAGAGAGAGAGAGAGAGAGAGAGCACATCCATTTGTCGAATGATTAATTTGCTCAAGGGCTTTGAATTGATTACAAATCTTATGAATGTAGAATATGCAACATTGCACTTTATAACTTTTGTAATTGCTAACTGGCATTTGATATATGTACTTCAAATTCTTGGATTTCTGGGTACTTTATTTTTCTTGCTATGTTCATGTTCACACACGACTCTTCTCCTTATCAAGCTTCTTACTATTACTATTACTATTTGCAATTAAAAGCAAGGTAAGCTCTGTGGGTGCAACCGATTGCATAACAATGCTAACCTCACACAATCTCATTATAGAGAAAAAGCACTCTATTGCTTAAGTGTGCAAGTAATCCCTCTCTAATTATGAAAACAACCACTTAGCACACAAGAGAGCGAGAGAGTACACTCTAGTTTGGATAATGGGTTTATGTCCTTTCTCATTAGAATGCAGGACCAACTTTTTTATGTGTGGCCGCCGAAGACTTGCTCATAGATTTACAAAAGCTTTTAAGTACGTATACCATTTCTCTCTTTGAAACAAGACTATAAACATAATCCACCAATAGAAAGTGCAAAAATAAGGAAGAAAAACTCACAACACAGCATTGGGTCTAATGTGTCCCTTGTAGATGGTGGCTCCCCTTCCCATCTGTATTATTTATATCTTTTATTCCAAAAATAGACCCATGGAGGCAATAATAGGATTGAGTACATCCAAATGTGGGTCTTTTTTTTCAAATATAAACCTTAGTACCTTATGCAATACCTAACAATAGAAAAATTGATCTCTTACACATCTAGGATGTGCAAACATAGAATACATTGCAATTACAACTATAACATTCGACGGACAAAGCTAAAATATGGCATTAATTAAATATAGACATTTGCACACTGTTATAAATACTCTACATGACACCATGATTGGCACTCCACACCATGCTCAGACCGTCATCCATGTGTGACACTTTAATTAATTTTCTTGCACTGCTCAACACACATTACTCGTAAGCGTTATAATCACATCGGTTAGAATAATTAATGGGAATCCTTAACAATTAAGATTATGTTCATTGTGGTAGAAACACAACACGAGTAATACACTAGCTCAATATTGATTCATCAACATGATAAATATAGAAATTTGCTTACTGCCATAAACACTCAACATGACACCTTGATTGTTGGCACCCCACACCATGCTTAGACCGTCATCCATGTGTGACACTTGAATCAGTATCCTTGCACTGCTCAACACCCATTGCTCACATAAGCATTAATCACAACATGCTTATGTTCATAGGAAGAAACACAACACTAGTAATACTCTAGCTCAATATTCATCTACATGATTATGTTCATAGAGGTAGAATTTCTACACACAACACCAGTTATATGCTAGCTCAATATTCATCAACATGGTATATCACCCACAATACCAATAACACTAAAATGGTACCAACAAATGCATATACTGATAATACGAGCCTATCAATATTAGTATGAACATAATTATGTTCATAGGTAAAAAAACAAAACGTCAGTAATACACTATCTCAATATTCATGAACATAATAAATCACCCACAATACCAATAACACTAACATGGCCCCAACAAATGCATATAATAATAATACAAGCATGTCAATATTAATAATAATGGCATCCCCCCTGATAGTGGCCAATAACACTAACATGGCCCAAATGCATATACTAATAGTACGAGCCTATCAGTATAAATATGGCATCACCCACAATACAATATATCATTATGGTACAATGGTATCTCAGATATCCCGAATCAACCATAGAGTGGTCTTCCTAACATCCCTCTTGCTTGGGTTTGCAATTGAGCCTCTTTAAGCCTTGCTTGGACCCATTTAATGCTGAGGTGAGTCACAACTATATCAACTCACATTTTGGGAATCAATTACTCCATATAGTTTTGGACATATCTTAAACATACTAACTCCAAATTTGTCGGAGATCGTAGATTTAGATTCTACTCTTCAAGATCTTTCCGATGATATGTCACATGAGGAAGTTTTGACAAACTTTTGGACAAGTTCACCATGCTCCCATTTTTCAAATGGGAATGGGATTTTTCCCAAATTATCTAATATGGTGTTTAAAGTCTCTTCGAATCTCTACAAAGAGCATGGACCTCTTTCCCAGAGGTGTACACCTCCACGAATCCTAAAGTCTCTATATTTTAATCACTACTAAGAACATGGAGACACCTCTTCTCTAGAGATGTCTCCATAACCTTTAAATGTAATCTCTTCTTCGTTTATCCCTTTTACCACATTCCCTTAGTTCAGCTCCCTCTCATGTGCCTTACCCCCTCCCAAACACACTTTGGATGCTATCATACTAGTTAGGTCCATGTGTGGTATGGTTGCATCATGTATAAAAAAAACCATGTGCTAATTCACCTTAATTAATTATCAATTGCTTTTAGAACTAAAACTGCCAAAATTTTAGCCATTTTGCCAAGGTAAGATAAAAGTTCACATGGCATTTTTCAAGCGGATAGTTGCAAGCCATGTAAAAAATATAATTAAATTAAAAGTTGAATCGTTTATTTCCATAAGGGAATGGGCTGCGAAACTAATTATCTGAATCCAATCTAGGAAAGGATGATATAAGAGAACCACCTCTTCCCTCTTCTTTCTTCTCCAACCTAGGAAGTTATATGATATTAGTTATGTGAATCCAAATCTAGAAAATGGGGTGCAACATTAGTTATGTGAATCCAATCTAGCAAAGGATGATAAAGAGAACCACCAGTTCCTTGTTTCTAACTGTTTTACCCTAGAGAGAGAAAATATTCTAGAGAGAGAATATTCAAATTTTGAATATTTTTGGATAGAAAAATATCTCATATAATTAAGATGAATTCCCTTGAAACAGAAATTCAAAAAGAATTTTTCAATGTGCAATTGGAATTAATTGGAAATAGGTATAAAGAACCTTAGTCTAAGGGTCTAGATTTTCAGAAATTTTTGGATTATGGTCCAATTAAGGTTCCTATTGGCCAATAGCATCAATCCATGTGTAGGGAGGAGATAAATCCAAATTGTAAAAGAAGATACCCAAAAATGAGTAAATGCTCACATAAGATGAAGAGTTGAAAATGTACAAGGTTTATTAGTAAATAAACACATATGTAAGGAAGGGGAGTTCTTTAAAGGATGTGCATATTTGACATAAGATGAAGAGTTGAAAATGTACAAGGTTTATTAGTAAATAAACACATATGTAAGGAAGGGGAGTTCTTTAAAGGATGTGCATATTTCACATAAGATGAAGAGTTGAAAATGTACAAGGTTTATTAGTAAATAAACACATATGTAAGGAAGGGGAGTTCTTTAAAGGAGGTGCATATTTCACATAAGATGAAGAGTTGAAAATGTACAAGGTTTATTAGTAAATAAACACATATGTAAGGAAGGGGAGTTCTTTAAAGGAGGTGCATATTTCACATAAGATGAAGAGTTGAAAATGTACAAGGTTTATTAGTAAATAAACACATATGTAAGGAAGGGGAGTTCTTTAAAGGAGGTGCATATTTCACATAAGATGAAGAGTTGAAAATGTACAAGGTTTATTAGTAAATAAACACATATGTAAGGAAGGGGAGTTCTTTAAAGGAGGTGCATATTTCACATAAGATGAAGAGTTGAAAATGTACAAGGTTTATTAGTAAATAAACACATATGTAAGGAAGGGGAGTTCTTTAAAGGAGGTGCATATTTCACATAAGATGAAGAGTTGAAAATGTACAAGGTTTATTAGTAAATAAACACATATGTAAGGAAGGGGAGTTCTTTAAAGGAGGTGCATATTTCACATAAGATGAAGAGTTGAAAATGTGCAAGGCTTATTAGTAAAAAAACTATGACACATATGTAAGGAAGAGGAGAAATTTAAAGGAGGTGCATATTTCACATAAGATGAAGAGTTGAAAATGTACAAGGTTTATTAGTAAAAAACTATGAGCAAAAAAATTTTGACACATATGTAAGGAAGGGGAATTCTTTAAAGGAGGTGCATATTTCACATGCTTGAATGAGTTTTAAACTCAAAAATAATGTGATATTTTTATCTCTCATCTCTCTTGAACCAAACCAAATCAAAATGGAACCAAACCGTATCAAAAAGTAACCAAACTAGGTCCAAATCTAGTCCAAATTCAACCAAACTGACTTGGAAAATTCTAGAATCAGTTTTTTTGGTTAGGAGCTCAAATTTTCCTATAAATAGAAGCCTCCCCTTGTTGAAAAAAATATAGTGTCTTATGCATTGTTACTCTCCTCCACCTAAGCCAAGAACTATGAATAATTCACTAGTTTTTGACACTTCTCTCTTTCTTAAATCCTCATTGGTGGCTCCATCAACATACTAAACCAATTGATTGGTTGGGGGCCTCTACCGTGAATAAAGAATCAAGCAAATTATAAGGTAAGTATATTGAATTTTGATCTTTCTATAATTTCTCAATGATTCTCTCTTCTCAACCCCTCTCAAGCTTGAGAAGCTTAATTGGTATGGTTTTTTAAATGCTATTGAAGTTAATTGGTAAATAGTAGTGAAGAGTTACATAATTTAATAAATGCTATTGAAGTTAATTTCCATTTATGTTTAAATTCTAATGGTTTTTATGTAATTTCTCTCTCTCACTCAGGAAATGGTCATACTCATGACCCATTCTCATCCAAATGAAGCTTTTCATAAGGCTTTTCCTTAATCCAAGATTAAGCTATGCTTGAGGCCAAATTAATGACTTTTTTCTATGCTTTTAGTTTATGTATATTGATGACTCAATCCATTATGGATTGATGATCCAATTAGAGACCATTCTAATTATTTTCTTAATGATCCAATTAAAGACCATTATGGATTGAGGATCCAATTAGAGACCATTCTAATTATTTCTCTAATAATGAGCCTTATCCCTTAGAAAAAATTGAGATTTATCAGTCATAGTAGCGGAGCTATGGTAAAATTTTTATAGAAATTACGCATAAAATAATTTCATAAAAAGAGGACTTCCTACCATATTCTAGGAACTATCATCCTAGATTAATTAAAAGAATTTTATTATGCATGTAGATGTAGATGTATAGATGTAGATGTGGATGTGGAGGTGGATGTATGCATGTAGATGTAGATGTATAGATATAGATGCGAATGGAGATGTGGATGTATGCATGTAGATGTAGATGTATAGATGTAGATGTGAATGGAGATGTGGATGTATGCATGTAGATGTAGATGTATAGATGTAGATGTGAATGGAGATGTGGATGTATGCATGTAGATGTAGATGTATAGATGTAGATGTGAATGGAGGATGTGGATGTATACATGTAGATGTAGATGTATAGATGTAGATGTGGATGTGGAGGTGGATGGATGCATGTGGATGTAGATGTATAGATGTAGATGGGAATGGAGATAAGGATGTATGCATGTAGATGTAGATGTGGAGGTGGAGGTGGATGGATGCATGTAGATGTAGATGTATAGATGTAGATGTGAATGGAGATGTGGATGTATGCATGTAGATGTAGGTGTATAGATGTAGATGTGGATGTAGAGGTGGATGTATGCATGTAGATGTAGATGTATAGATGTGGATGTGAATGTGGAGGTGGGTGTATGCATATAGATGTAGATGTATGGAGGTGAATGTGAATGTGGATGTGGATGTATGCATAGAGATGTAGATGTATGCATGTAGATGTGAATGTACGCACATAGATGTGGATGTATGGATGTGAATATACGATATGTGATGTGAGGGAATCTGAAGTGATGAGATGGAAATGATGTGATGGGATGAGTATACATATAAAGGGAATATGGAATAAGTAATGTAGATTGATGAGGGATAATGTGGAAAAATGAAAGTTAAAATAGAAATTGTATTGTAAACTGTTTGTAAATGCTGTTTGTAAATGCTGTTTGTAAATGATTGTTTTATGTCAAGAATGCTGGGGGGAGCATTTTGACCGTCTTGTGATTAAGGTCGTGATGGTAAAGTTGCAACTGCTGACGGGGAGTCAATGAAGGACGTCTCGCGTAGCAAGGTCGGCCGAGGTCTTGACCAGCCGCGGTGCGATTAAAATGGTGAGCTTCCGGTACGATGGATGAGGGGCCAAGGAAGCGGCCTATGCGTGAAGCGCTAGGTCACCTGCGAAGGATCCTAGAGGGTGCTGACCATACGGTGCTCGGGCTCTGGGTCGCCTAGGATACCCACGCGTGCGTCGAGGAAGATATTGGAACAGAGTTGGAGTTGTTTTCTGAAATCGGGCATGGATCTGGTTGATTGACCTTGCTGGTCTTCAATGGATGAGTCCATGGCCCTTTATATGGATCTGTTGGTTGATCTTGCTGATCTTCAACGAGAGTCCATCTTGATAAGTGAGTATATTGCCGAGTATTAAGGGCTAGGAACTATCGAAACGGCCCCTGAGCGTTCTAGTTGCCAATGATGCCATAGATACTCTGATGAAGGAATGATGGAAAATTAAGAATCGATTGGATAAATTGGAAGATTGTGATCAGTGATACTATGGTTTTATTAAAGGATTGTTTTAAACTGGTTGAATCTGTGAAAAAGGCAATTTCATATTAGGTGTGTGAGTGGTGTGACTAGTTTTATTTTGCATGAACATCTGACTAGGGGGCCTTGGAACTCTTTTCCTTGGTACCCGGGACAAAACCTAACCAAATTCTTAATTGGATCCCATCACTACAGTGGTTGGGCGGTTGGATAACCCATGAGATTGGATGGGGTTAGGCTGGACTGATGGATCCGTAAATCGAGACTCAAACTTTTGTCTTTACGATAGAAAAAAATAAATCCCGGACAGTAACTGTTCTATGGATAGGAATCAACGGCTGTGCCTCTTGAATGGGGAAAAAAGCGTTGATCCCAATGATCCAAGTGCAAGTTTCTTCCTTGAACTGACCAAGTATCTTATAGATGTAATTGGATCATCTCGATCAGAAATTATCTTGACCACGTTAGAGTAAAAAGTTATCCTGGTGGAATCGCCCGTGCTTTCCGGTAAAGGAAGTTTTTCCGTGTTCGGTTTTGGAACAACCGACGGATTAGTCTCTTATCCGGATATCCGTGGGCAAGGCCCCGAGTGTGGGACCCCTGTCCTGCGCGAGAAGCGCTACTTCCGCTGCCAGTACCCGAATCCGTTGCTCGGTGGGAACAGGGATCTTACAGTTGGTATCAGAGCAATTGGTTAATAAAGATCAACTGAGAAGACAAATATGTCAAAAATTTATCAAGAAACACAAAAAGGTTATAATTGTGTGAGATAATTCATACAATTTGATATTCAAACTGAAATTCATAATTTGGTAATTAGTTCTTCAGATGGAAGTACCGCAATTATATAGAATCCCTGACTTGCTTGAGGCCTAGACATGATAGTATTTACCTTATAATTCCAAGGGCCGTGACTACCCGTATATACCGAGAGTATATTGCAGCTCTTTACTGACAGTATATACGAGTAAATCTAAGACTTGAAATTATAAGCGTTAATGCCATCTAGATGATGATTTCGAATGTGATTGATATGATTTTTAATTCTACTTGAGAATTGATGAATTGATTTGGATTCTGATTGAAAATGCTGATTGAAAAATGTTGATTTTTAAAAATTAGTTGAAATATAATGAAACCACAATGAGGGGGAATGGGACGAGTCCCTGTGATTATATTCATAGCTAGAATGATGATAACGAATTTAGCAAATCTCTATGAGATTAGTGGGTTGTGCTGTCAGATTGCTACTGTTAATACTTGACCGGTAGATCAAGTTAAGGGATGTCAAATTGAGAACTTACTTGACTAAAATTTCCGTGGAGGAATGTTTCGAAGGAAACTTTTCGGTCTAATGGACCATTATCATGTTAAAGATATGAATGATATGATCTGAATGAATTGTTATTTAATGATGAGTTCTATATAAGGGATATTTATCCCAGTGTTCTGTTGGGTTGACCAGAATATAAGGAACCCCAGAATAAAATTGGATCTTAAGAAAAAGAGCTGTCCTCTACCTTGCGAGATGAGGACATCTCGCACTTTTTAAGTGGGGTAGAATGTAAGATTCCTCCCCAGCCTTCGAGGTATACAGGAGTAAGAATCTCCCTTCTGATCTCATAATTATTCCCTCTCTAAAATAAAAGAAAGTTTCTGTTTAAAAAAAGGAAGACCCTTTCCCTAGAATACTTCTCAGGAGTCCCACCTGTTTTAAGGATTTAGAACAATGAGTTCGGAAGTGAGAATCGGTGTTTTGGATACCAAGGTTTTGGCTTTCATTCGAGTACGGCCCAAAAGAAGTTCTTTATCTCTTGGGGAGTATAAGAAGTTATCCCCCAGATATTGGGACCCTTATATCTGAATTCAATGAAAGTAGGTGACTTAGCCTACAAGCTTCTTTTATCTCCTCATCTCAAAATTCTTAATGCCTTCTATAGAAAAATGTGTCAAACACAAATCATGGAAAGACGGTAAAACTTCAGTGGCAAGTTACCGTTGGCTTCTAGGTTACGCTAGCTCCTTCCTTTATATAAGTCGTAACTTTTACTTGTCGCTCACAATAATCTTACTCCCATCAATCTCCTTTCTTTCTTAATCTCCTTCATGGCCTGGCAACAAGAATTAGTTTTATCCATAATGATTCCTCACCTTCAAGACGCAAGTGAGTCTGTGAAGAAGGATTTTATAGAACAGTATGAGCGCTCACTTTTCCCTCACTTGGGAACTTTTGTAGCTCAGACCAAATGGCGGACCTATCAAGACATAACTAGGGTAACACCCTGGGGTCAGCAGCACTTTCGTAACAATGTCCGCTTGGCCATGGTTATTGAAGCTTTGGGTTTGGGTCCCCGATACTACTGCGTCATGAGGTCAAGGCATCTTGGGTTTTCTGAGCGGGTCTTCTTACTGGCGTGTTTTCTTCCTCATGAGAAGATATGCCTTTATCCCGTTTTTGGCTTGCCTCTCAGAGGTCCTTTTGTTAGATCACCTCATACCACTGAGATAGGTGCGGCAATAACCAGCAGAATCATTCCCATAGATGAGTTACCCTATACTTGTGCAGCTTGTGAAGACTGCTTTTGTGACCATATGATGGACGGACTTATGGACGTGTAAAGAGTTCTTCTATCTTTACTGTATAAGTTCTGAGAATGAATAAAGTTTAAATCTTGTTCTTATTTTGAATCTTGCTCTCTTTAAGACTTTTCTTGGTGGTTAATCTTGATTAAAATTTTTCTCTAAGTCTCATATTCGTGCATCTTGCGAAATTATCCCAAGTTGCGAGATGAGGACATCTCACGTTTTTTAAGTGGGGTAGAATGTAAGATTCCTCCCCCAACCCCTTTTTGATGTCTAGTATCTTCCCCTGTAATCAATCCCTCTTCAGAAATATAAAGGCCTTGTTTCTAACTGTTTTACCCTAGAGAGAGAAAATATTCTAGAGAGAGAATATTCAAATTTTGAATATTTTTGGATAGAAAAATATCTCATATAATTAAGATGAATTCCCCTGAAACAGAAATTCAAAAAGAATTTTCCAATGTGCAATTGGAATTAATTGGAAATAGATATAAAGAACCTTAGTCTAAGGGTCTAGATTTTCAGAAATTTTTGGATTATGGTCCAATTAAGGTTCCTATGGGCCAATAGCATCAATCCATGTGTAGGGAGGAGATAAATCCAAATTGTAAAAGAAGATACCCAAAAATGAGTAAATGCTCACATAAGATGAAGAGTTGAAAATGTACAAGGTTTATTAGTAAATAAACACATATGTAAGGAAGGGGAGTTCTTTAAAGGAGGTGCATATTTCACATAAGATGAAGAGTTGAAAATGTACAAGGTTTATTAGTAAATAAACACATATGTAAGGAAGGGGATTTCTTTAAAGGAGGTGCATATTTCACATAAGATGAAGAGTTGAAAATGTACAAGGTTTATTAGTAAATAAACACATATGTAAGGAAGGGGAGTTCTTTAAAGGAGGTGCATATTTCACATAAGATGAAGAGTTGAAAATGTAGAAGGCTTATTAGTAAAAAAACTATGACACATATGTAAGGAAGAGGAGTTCTTTAAAGGAGGTGCATATTTCACATAAGATGAAGAGTTGAAAATGTATAAGGTTTATTAGTAAAAAACTATGAGCAATAAAATTTTGACACATATGTAAGGAAGGGGAATTCTTTAAAGGAGGTGCATATTTCACATGCTTGAATGAGTTTTAAACTCAAAAATAATGTGATATTTTTATCTCTCATCTCTCTTGAACCAAACCAAATCAAAATGGAACCAAACCGTATCAAAAAGTAACCAAACTAGGTCCAAATCTAGTCCAAATTCAACCAAACTGACTTGGAAAATTCTAGAATCAGTTTGTTTGGTTAGGAGCTCAAATTTTCCTATAAATAGAAGCCTCCCCTTGTTGAAAAAAATATAGTGTCTTATGCATTGTTACTCTCCTCCACCTAAGCCAAGAACTATGAATAATTCACTAGTTTTTGACACTTCTCTCTTTCTTAAATCCTCATTGGTGGCTCCATCAACATACTAAACCAATTGATTGGTTGGGGGCCTCTACCGTGAATAAAGAATCAAGCAAATTATAAGGTAAGTATATTGAATTTTGATCTTTCTATAATTTCTCAATGATTCTCTCTTCTCAACCCCTCTCAAGCTTGAGAAGCTTAATTGGTATGGTTTTTTAAATGCTATTGAAGTTAATTGGTAAATAGTAGTGAAGAGTTACATAATTTAATAAATGCTATTGAAGTTAATTTCCATTTATGTTTAAATTCTAATGGTTTTTATGTAATTTTTCTCTCTCACTCAAGAAATGGTCATACTCATGACCCATTCTCATCCAAATGAAGCTTTTCATAAGGCTTTTCCTTAATCCAAGATTAAGCTATGCTTGAGGCCAAATTAATGACTTTTTTCTATGCTTTTAGTTTATGTATATTGATGACTCAATCCATTATGGATTGATGATCCAATTAGAGACCATTCTAATTATTTTCTTAATGATCCAATTAAAGACCATTATGGATTGAGGATCCAATTAGAGACCATTCTAATTATTTCTCTAATAATGAGCCTTATCCCTTAGAAAAAATTGAGATTTATCAGTCATAGTAGCGGAGCTATGGCAAAATTTTTATAGAAATTACGCATAAAATAATTTCATAAAAAGAGGACTTCCTACCATATTCTAGGAACTATCATCCTAGATTAATTAAAAGAATTTTATTATGCATGTAGATGTAGATGTATAGATGTAGATGTGGATGTGGAGGTGGATGTATGCATGTAGATGTAGATGTATAGATATAGATGCGAATGGAGATATGGATGTATGCATGTAGATGTAGATGTATAGATGTAGATGTGAATGGAGGATGTGGATGTATACATGTAGATGTAGATGTATAGATGTAGATGTGGATGTGGAGGTGGATGGATGCATGTGGATGTAGATGTATAGATGTAGATGGGAATGGAGATAAGGATGTATGCATGTAGATGTAGATGTGGATGTGGAGGTGGATGGATGCATGTAGATGTAGATGTATAGATGTAGATGTGAATGGAGATGTGGATGTATGCATGTAGATGTAGGTGTATAGATGTAGATGTGGATGTAGAGGTGGATGTATGCATGTAGATGTAGATGTATAGATGTGGATGTGAATGTGGAGGTGGGTGTATGCATATAGATGTAGATGTATGGAGGTGAATGTGAATGTGGATGTGGATGTATGCATAGAGATGTAGATGTATGCATGTAGATGTGAATGTACGCATATAGATGTGGATGTATGGATGTGAATATACGATATGTGATGTGAGGGAATCTGAAGTGATGAGATGGAAATGATGTGATGGGATGAGTATACATATAAAGGGAATATGGAATAAGTAATGTAGATTGATGAGGGATAATGTGGAAAAATGAAAGTTAAAATAGAAATTGTATTGTAAACTGTTTGTAAATGCTGTTTGTAAATGCTGTTTGTAAATGATTGTTTTATGTCAAGAATGCTGGGGGGAGCATTTTGACCGTCTTGTGATTAAGGTCGTGATGGTAAAGTTGCAACTGCTGACGGGGAGTCAATGAAGGACGTCTCGCATAGCAAGGTCGGCCGAGGTCTTGACCAGCCTCGGTGCGATTAAAATGGTGAGCTTCCGGTACGGTGGATGAGGGGCCAAGGAAGCGGCCTATGCGTGAAGCGCTAGGTCACCTGCGAAGGATCCTAGAGGGTGCTGACCATACGGTGCTCGGGCTCTGGGTCGCCTAGGATACCCACGCGTGCGTCGAGGAAGATATTGGAACAGAGTTGGAGTTGTTTTCTGAAATCGGGCATGGATCTGGTTGATTGACCTTGCTGGTCTTCAATGGATGAGTCCATGGCCCTTTATATGGATCTGTTGGTTGATCTTGCTGATCTTCAACGAGAGTCCATCTTGATAAGTGAGTATATTGCCGAGTATTAAGGGCTAGGAACTATCGAAACGGCCCCTGAGCGTTCTAGTTGCCAATGATGCCATAGATACTCTGATGAAGGAATGATGGAAAATTAAGAATCGATTGGATAAATTGGAAGATTGTGATCAGTGATACTATGGTTTTATTAAAGGATTGTTTTAAACTGGTTGAATCTGTGAAAAAGTCAATTTCATATTAGGTGTGTGAGTGGTGTGACTAGTTTTATTTTGCATGAACATCCGACTAGGGGGCCTTGGAACTCTTTTCCTTAGTACCCGGGACAAAACCTAACCAAATTCTTAATTGGATCCCATCACTACAGTGGTTGGGCGGTTGGCTAACCCATGGGATTGGATGGGGTTAGGCTGGACTGATGGATCCGTAAATCGAGACTCAAACTTTTGTCTTTACGATAGAAAAAAATAAATCCCGGACAGTAACTGTTCTATGGATAGGAATCAACGGCTGTGCCTCTTGAATGAGGAAAAAAGCGTTGATCCCAATGATCCAAGTGCAAGTTTCTTCCTTGAACTGACCAAGTATCTTATAGATGTAATTGGATCATCTCGATCAGAAATGATCTTGACCACGTTAGAGTAAAAAGTTATCCTGGTGGAATCGCCCGTGCTTTCCGGTAAAGGAAGTTTTTCCGTGTTCGATTTTGGAACAACCGACGGATTAGTCTCTTATCCGGATATCCGTGGGCAAGGCCCCGAGTGTGGGACCCCTGTCCCACGCGAGAAGCGCTACTTCCGCTGCCAGTACTCGAATCCGTTGCTCGGTGGGAACAGGGATCTTACATGTGACACTATAATTAATTTTCTTGCACTGCTCAACACACATTACTCGTAAGCATTATAATCACATCGGTTAGAATAATTAATGGGAATCCTTAACAATTAAGATTATGTTCATTGTGGTAGAAACACAACACGAGTAATACACTAGCTCAATATTGATTCATCAACATGATAAATATAGAAATTTGCTTACTGCCATAAACACTCAACATGACACCTTGATTGTTGGCACCCCACACCATGCTTAGACCGTCATCCATGTGTGACACTTGAATCAGTATCCTTGCACTGCTCAACACCCATTACTCACATAAGCATTAATCACAACATGCTTATGTTCATAGGAAGAAACACAACACTAGTAATACTCTAGCTCAATATTCATCTACATGATTATATTCATAGAGGTAGAATTTCTACACAACACCAGTTATATGCTAGCTCAATATTCATCAACATGGTATATCACCCACAATACCAATAACACTAAAATGGTACCAACAAATGCATATACTGATAATACGAGCCTATCAATATTAGTATGAACATAATTATGTTCATAGGTAAAAAAACAAAACGCCAGTAATACACTATCTCAATATTCATGAACATAATAAATCACCCACAATACCAATAACACTAACATGGCCCCAACAAATGCATATAATAATAATACAAGCATGTCAATATTAATAATAATGGCATCCCCCATGATAGTGGCCAATAACACTAACATGGCCCAAATGCATATACTAATAATACGAGCCTATCAGTATTAATATGGCATCACCCACAATACAATATATCATTATGGTACAATGGTATCTCAGATATCCCCAATCAACCATAGAGTGGTCTTCCTAACATCCCTCTTGCTTGGGTTTGCAATTGAGCCTCTTTAAGCCTTGCTTGGACCCATTTAATGCTGAGGTGAGTCACAACTATATCAACTCACATTTTGGGAATCAATTACTCCATATAGTTTTGGACATATCTTAAACATACTAACTCCAAATTTGTCGGAGATCGTAGATTTAGATTCTACTCTTCAAGATCTTTCCGATGATATGTCACATGAGGGGGTTTTGACAAACTTTTGGACAAGTTCACCATGCTCCCATTTTTCAAATGGGAATGGGATTTTTCCCAAATTATCTAATATGGTGTTTAAAGTCTCTTCGAATCTCTACAAAGAGCATGGACCTCTTTCCTAGAGGTGTACACCTCCACGAATCCTAAAGTCTCTATATTTTAATCACTACTAAGAGCATGGAGACACCTCTTCTCTAGAGATGTCTCCATAACCTTTCAGTGTAATCTCTTCTTCGTTTATTCCTTTTACCACATTCCCTTAGTTCAGCTCCCTCTCATGTGCCTTACCCCCTCCCAAACACCCTTTGGATGCTATCATACTGTTTGGGTCCATGTGTGGTATGGTTGCATCATGTATAAAAAAAACCATGTGCTAATTCACCTTAATTAATTATCAATTGCTTTTAGAACTAAAACTACCAAAATTTTAGCCATTTTGCCAAGGTAAGATAAAAGTTCACATGGCATTTTTCAAGCGGATAGTTGCAAGCCATGTTAAAAATATAATTAAATTAGAAGTTGAATCGTTTATTTCCATAAGGGAATGGGCTGCGAAACTAATTATGTGAATCCAATCTAGCAAAGGATGATATAAGAGAACCACCTCTTCCCTCTTCTTTCTTCTCCAACCTAGGAAGTTATATGATATTAGTTATGTGAATCCAAATCTAGAAAATGGGGTGCAACATTAGTTATGTGAATCCAATCTAGCAAAGGATGATAAAGAGAACCACCAGTTCCCTCTTTTTTCTTCTCCAATCTAGGAAGTTATGTGACATAGGTGCTTGTAATGGCTAAAGGGAGAGAGATGGAGAGAGAAAGGGGGGAGAGAGGTCTAACAAAGGATGATAAAAAAGAACCACCTCTTCCCTTTTCTTTCTTCTCCAATCCAGGAAGTTATATGACATAAATACTTTTAATGGCGTGTGCACGCGAGAGAGAGAGAGAGAGAGAGAGAGAGAGAGAGAGAGAGAGAGAGAGAGAGAGAGAGCACATCCATTTGTCGAATGATTAATTTTCTCAAGGGCTTTGAATTGATTACAAATCTTATGAATGTAGAATATGCAACATTGCACTTTATAACTTTTGTAATTGCTAACTGGCATTTGATATATGTACTTCAAATTCTTGGATTTCTAGGTACTTTATTTTTCTTGCTATGTTCATGTTCACACACGACTCTTCTCCTTATCAAGCTTCTTACTATTACTATTACTATTTGCAATTAAAAGCAAGGTAAGCTCTGTGGGTGCAACCGATTGCATAACAATGCTAACCTCACACAATCTCATTATAGAGAAAAAGCACTCTATTGCTTAAGTGTGCAAGTAATCCCTCTCTAATTATGAAAACAACCATTTAGCACGCAAGAGAGCGAGAGAGTACACTCTAGTTTGGATAATGGGTTTATGTCCTTTCTCATTAGAATGCAGGACCAACTTTTTTATGTGTGGCCGTCGAAGACTTGCTCATAGATTTACAAAATCTTGTAAGTACGTATACCATTTCTCTCTTTGAAACAAGACTATAAACATAATCCACCAATAGAAAGTGCAAAAATAAGGAAGAAAAACTCACAACACAGCATTGGGTCTAATGTGTCCCTTGTAGATGGTGGCTCCCCTTCCCATCTATATTATTTATATCTTTTATTCCAAAAATAGACCCATGGAGGCAATAATAGGATTGAGTACATCCAAATGTGGGTCTTTTTTTTCAAATATAAACCTTAGTACCTTATGCAATACCTAACAATAGAAAAAGTGATCTCTTACACATCTAAGATGTGCAAACATAGAATACATTGCAATTACAACTATAACATTCGACGGAAAAAGCTAAAATATGGCGTTAATTAAATATAGACATTTGCACACTGTTATAAATACTCTACATGACACCATGATTGGCACTCCACACCATGCTCAGACCGTCATCCATGTGTGACACTTTAATTAATTTTCTTGCACTGCTCAACACACATTACTCGTAAGCGTTATAATCACATCGGTTAGAATAATTAATGGGAATCCTCAACAATTAAGATTATGTTCATTGTGGTAGAAACACAACACGAGTAATACACTAGCTCAATATTGATTCATCAACATGATAAATATAGAAATTTGCTTACTGCCATAAACACTCAACATGACACCTTGATTGTTGGCACCCCACACCATGCTTAGACCGTCATCCACGTGTGACACTTGAATCAGTATCCTTGCAAGGCTCAACACCCATTACTCACATAAGCATTAATCACAACATGCTTATGTTCATAGGAAGAAACACAACACTAGTAATACTCTAGCTCAATATTCATCTACATGATTATGTTCATAGAGGTAGAATTTCTACACAACACCAGTTATATGCTAGCTCAATATTCATCAACATGGTATATCACCCACAATACCAATAACACTAAAATGGCACCAACAAATGCATATACTAATAATACGAGCCTATCAATATTAGTATGAACATAATTATGTTCATAGGTAAAAAAACAAAACGCCAGTAACACACTATCTTAATATTCATGAACATAATAAATCACCCACAATACCAATAACACTAATATGGCCCCAACAAATGCATATAATAATAATACAAGCATGTCAATATTAATAATAATGGCATCCCCCATGATAGTGGCCAATAACACTAACATGGCCCAAATGCATATACTAATAATACGAGCCTATCAGTATTAATATGGCATCACCCACAATACAATATATCATTATGGTACAATGGTATCTCAGATATCCCCAATCAACCATAGAGTGGTCTTCCTAACATCCCTCTTGCTTGGGTTTGCAATTGAGCCTCTTTAAGCCTTGCTTGGACCCATTTAATGCTGAGGTGAGTCACAACTATATCAACTCACATTTTGGGAATCAATTACTCCATATAGTTTTGGACATATCTTAAACATACTAACTCCAAATTTGTCGGAGATCGTAGATTTAGATTCTACTCTTCAGATCTTTCCGATGATATGTCACATGAGGGGGTTTTGACAAACTTTTGGACAAGTTCACCATGCTCCCATTTTTCAAATGGGAATGGGATTTTTCCCAAATTATCTAATATGGTGTTTAAAGTCTCTTCGAATCTCTACAAAAAGAGCATGGACCTCTTTCCTAGAGGTGTACACCTCCACGAATCCTAAAGTCTCTATATTTTAATCACTACTAAGAGCATGGAGACACCTCTTCTCTAGAGATGTCTCCATAACCTTTCAATGTAATCTCTTCTTCGTTTATTCCTTTTACCACATTCCCTTAGTTCAGCTCCCTCTCATGTGCCTTACCCCCTCCCAAACACCCTTTGGATGCTATCATACTGGTTAGGTCCATGTGTGGTATGGTTGCATCATGTATAAAAAAAACCATGTGCTAATTCACCTTAATTAATTATCAATTGATTTTAGAACTAAAACTGCCAAAATTTTAGCCATTTTGCCAAGGTAAGATAAAAGTTCACATGGCATTTTTCAAGCGGATAGTTGCAAGCCATGTTAAAAATATAATTAAATTAAAAGTTGAATCATTTATTTCCATAAGGGAATGGGCTGCCAAACTAATTATCTGAATCCAATGTAGCAAAGGATGATATAAGAGAACCACCTCTTCCCTCTTCTTTATTCTCCAACCTAGGAAGTTATATGATATTAGTTATGTGAATCCAAATCTAGAAAATGGGGTGCAACATTAGTTATGTGAATCCAATCTAGCAAAGGATGATAAAGAGAACCACCAGTTCCCTCTTTTTTCTTCTCCAATCTAGGAAGTTATGTGACATAGGTGCTTGTAATGGCTAAAGGGAGAGAGATGGAGAGAGAAAGGGGGGAGAGAGGTCTAACAAAGGATGATAAAAAAGAACCACCTCTTCCCTTTTCTTTCTTCTTCAATCCAGGAAGTTAGAGAGAGAGAGAGAAAGAGAGAGAGAGAGAGAGAGAGCACATCCATTTGTCGAATGATTAATTTGCTCAAGGGCTTTGAATTGATTACAAATCTTATGAATGTAGAATATGCAACATTGCACTTTATAACTTTTGTAATTGCTAACTGGCATTTGATATATGTACTTCAAATTCTTGGATTTCTGGGTACTTTATTTTTCTTGCTATGTTCATGTTCACACACGACTCTTCTCCTTATCAAGCTTCTTACTATTACTATTACTATTTGCAATTAAAATCAAGGTAAGCTCTGTGGGTGCAACCGATTGCATAACAATGCTAACCTCACACAATCTCATTATAGAGAAAAATCACTCTATTGCTTAAGTGTGCAAGTAATCCCTCTCTGATTATGAAAACAACCACTTAGCAGACAAGAGAGCGAGAGAGTACACTCTAGTTTGGATAATGGGTTTATGTCCTTTCTCATTAGAATGCAGGACCAACTTTTTTATGTGTGGCCGCCGAAGACTTGCTCATAGATTTACAAAAGCTTTTAAGTACGTATACCATTTCTCTCTTTGAAACAAGACTATAAACATAATCCACCAATAGAAAGTGCAAAAATAAGGAAGAAAAACTCACAACACAGCATTGGGTCTAATGTGTCCCTTGTAGATGGTGGCTCCCCTTCCCATCTGTATTATTTATATCTTTTATTCCAAAAATAGACCCATGGAGGCAATAATAGGATTGAGTACATCCAAATGTGGGTCTTTTTTTCAAATATAAACCTTAGTACCTTATGCAATACCTAACAATAGAAAAATTGATCTCTTACACATCTAAGATGTGCAAACATAGAATACATTGCAATTACAACTATAACATTCGACGGACAAAGCTAAAATATGGCGTTAATTAAATATAGACATTTGCACACTGTTATAAATACTCTACATGACACCATGATTAGCACTCCACACCATGCTTAGACCGTCATCCATGTGTGACACTTTAATTAATTTTCTTGCACTGCTCAACACACATTACTCGTAAGCGTTATAATCACATCGGTTAGAATAATTAATGGGAATCCTTAACAATTAAGATTATGTTCATTGTGGTAGAAACACAACACGAGTAATACACTAGCTCAATATTGATTCATCAACATGATAAATATAGAAATTTGCTTACTGCCATAAACACTCAACATGACACCTTGATTGTTGGCACCCCACACCATGCTTAGACCGTCATCCATGTGTGACACTTGAATCAGTATCCTTGCACTGCTCAACACCCATTACTCACATAAGCATTAATCACAACATGCTTATGTTCATAGGAAGAAACACAACACTAGTAATACTCTAGCTCAATATTCATTTACATGATTATGTTCATAGAGGTAGAATTTCTACACAACACCAGTTATATGCTAGCTCAATATTCATCAACATGGTATATCACCCACAATACCAATAACACTAAAATGGCACCAACAAATGCATATACTAATAATACGAGCCTATCAATATTAGTATGAACATAATTATGTTCATAGGTAAAAAAACAAAACCCCAGTAATACACTATCTCAATATTCATGAACATAATAAATCACCCACAATACCAATAACACTAACATGGCCCCAACAAATGCATATAATAATAATACAAGCATGTCAATATTAATAATAATGGCATTCCCCATGATAGTGGCCAATAACACTAACATGGCCCAAATGCATATACTAATAATACAAGCCTATCAGTATTAATATGGCATCACCCACAATACAATATATCATTATGGTACAATGGTATCTCAGATATCCCCAATCAACCATAGAGTGGTCTTCCTAACATCCCTCTTGCTTGGGTTTGCAATTGAGCCTCTTTAAGCCTTGCTTGGACCCATTTAATGCTGAGGTGAGTCACAACTATATCAACTCACATTTTGGGAATCAATTACTCCATATAGTTTTGGACATATCTTAAACATACTAACTCCAAATTTGTCGGAGATCGTAGATTTAGATTCTACTCTTCAGATCTTTCCGATGATATGTCACATGAGGGGGTTTTGACAAACTTTTGGACAAGTTCACCATGCTCCCATTTTTCAAATGGGCATGGGATTTTTCCCAAATTATCTAATATGGTGTTTAAAGTCTCTTCGAATCTCTACAAAGAGCATGGACCTCTTTCCTAGAGGTGTACACCTCCACGAATCCTAAAGTCTCTATATTTTAATCACTACTAAGAGCATGGAGACACCTCTTCTCTAGAGATGTCTCCATAACCTTTCAATGTAATCTCTTCTTCGTTTATTCCTTTTACCACATTCCCTTAGTTCAGCTTCCTCTCAAGTGCCTTACCCCCTCCCAAACACCCTTTGGATGCTATCATACTGGTTAGGTCCATGTGTGGTATGGTTGCATCATGTATAAAAAAAACCATGTGCTAATTCACCTTAATTAATTATCAACTGATTTTAGAACTAAAACTGCCAAAATTTTAGCCATTTTGCCAAGGTAAGATAAAAGTTCACATGGCATTTTTCAAGCGGATAGTTGCAAGCCATGTTAAAAATATAATTAAATTAAAAGTTGAATTGTTTATTTCCATAAGGGAATGGGCTGCGAAACTAATTATCTGAATCCAATCTAGCAAAGGATGATATAAGAGAACCACCTCTTCCCTCTTCTTTCTTCTCCAACCTAGGAAGTTATATGATATTAGTTATGTGAATCCAAATCTAGAAAATGGGGTGCAACATTAGTTATGTGAATCCAATCTAGCAAAGGATGATAAAGAGAACCACCAGTTCCCTCTTTTTTCTTCTCCAATCTAGGAAGTTATGTGACATAAGTGCTTGTAATGGCTAAAGGGAGAGAGATGGAGAGAGAAAGGGGGGAGAGAGGTCTAACAAAGGATGATAAAAAAGAACCACCTCTTCCCTTTTCTTTCTTCTCCAATCCAGGAAGTTATGTGACATAAATACTTTTAATGGCGTGTGCACGCGAGAGAGAGAGAGAGAGAGAGAGAGAGAGAGAGAGAGAGAGAGAGAGAGAGAGAGAGAGAGAGAGAGAGAGAGAGCACATCCATTTGTCGAATGATTAATTTGCTCAAGGGCTTTGAATTGATTACAAATCCTATGAATGTAGAATATGCAACATTGCACTTTATAACTTTTGTAATTGCTAACTGGCATTTGATATATGTACTTCAAATTCTTGGATTTCTGGGTACTTTATTTTTCTTGCTATGTTCATGTTCACACACGACTCTTCTCCTTATCAAGCTTCTTACTATTACTATTACTATTTGCAATTAAAAGCAAGGTAAGCTCTGTGGGTGCAACCGATTGCATAACAATGCTAACCTCACACAATCTCATTATAGAGAAAAAGCACTCTATTGCTTAAGTGTGCAAGTAATCCCTCTCTAATTATGAAAACAACCACTTAGCACACAAGAGAGCGAGAGAGTACACTCTAGTTTGGATAATGGGTTTATGTCCTTTCTCATTAGAATGCAGGACCAACTCTTTTATGTGTGGCCGCCGAAGACTTGCTCATAGATTTACAAAAGCTTTTAAGTACGTACACCATTTCTCTCTTTGAAACAAGACTATAAACATAATCCACCAATAGAAAGTGCAAAAATAAGGAAGAAAAACTCACAGCACAGCATTGGGTCTAATGTGTCCCTTGTAGATGGTGGCTCCCCTTCCCATTTGTGTTATTTATATCTTTTATTCCAAAAATAGACCCATGGAGGCAATAATAGGATTGAGTACATCCAAATGTGGGTCTTGTTTTTCAAATATAAACCTTAGTACCTTATGCAATACCTAACAATAGAAAAATTGATCTCTTACACATCTAGGATGTGCAAACATAGAATACATTGCAATTACAACTATAACATTCGACGGACAAAGCTAAAATATGGCGTTAATTAAATATAGACATTTGCACACTGTTATAAATACTCTACATGACACCATGATTGGCACTCCACACCATGCTCAGACCGTCATCCATGTGTGACACTTTAATTAATTTTCTTGCACTGCTCAACACACATTACTCGTAAGCGTTATAATCACATCGGTTAGAATAATTAATGGGAATCCTTAAAAATTAAGATTATGTTCATTGTGGTAGAAACACAACACGAGTAATACACTAGCTCAATATTGATTCATCAACATGATAAATATAGAAATTTGCTTACTGCCATAAACACTCAACATGACACCTTGATTGTTGGCACCCCACACCATGCTTAGACCGTCATCCACGTGTGACACTTGAATCAGTATCCTTGCACTGCTCAACACCCATTACTCATAAGCATTAATCACAACATGCTTATGTTCATAGGAAGAAACACAACACTAGTAATACTCTAGCTCAATATTCATCTACATGATTATGTTCATAGAGGTAGAATTTCTACACAACACCAGTTATATGCTAGCTCGATATCTGAGATACCATTGTACCATAATGATATATTGTATTGTGGTTGATGCCATATTAATACTGATAGGCTCGTATTATTAGTATATGCATTTGGGCCATGTTAGTGTTATTGGCCACTATCATGGGGGATGCCATTATTATTAATATTGATATGCTTGTATTATTATTATATGCATTTGTTGGGGCCATGTTAGTGTTATTGGTATTGTGGGTGATTTATTATGTTCATGAATATTGAGATAGTGTATTACTGGCGTTTTGTTTTTTTACCTATGAACATAATTATGTTCATACTAATATTGATAGGCTCGTATTATTAGTATATGCATTTGTTGGTGCCATTTTAGTGTTATTGGTATTGTGGGTGATATACCATGTTGATGAATATTGAGCTAGCATATAACTGGTGTTGTGTAGAAATTCTACCTCTATGAACATAATCATGTAGATGAATATTGAGCTAGAGTATTACTAGTGTTGTGTTTCTTCCTATGAACATAAGCATGTTGTGATTAATGATTATGAGTAATGGGTGCTGAGCAGTGCAAGGATACTGATTCAAGTGTCACACATGGATGACGGTCTAAGCATGATGTGGGGTGCCAACAATCAAGGTGTCATGTTGAGTGTTTATGGCAGTAAGCAAATTTCTATATTTATCATGTTGATGAATCAATATTGAGCTAGTGTATTACTCGTGTTGTGTTTCTACCACAATGAACATAATCTTAATTTTTAAGGATTCCCATTAATTATTCTAACCGATGTGATTATAACGCTTACGAGTAATGTGTGTTGAGCAGTGCAAGAAAATTAATTAAAGTGTCACACATGGATGACGGTCTGAGCATGGTGTGGAGTGCCAATCATGGTGTCATGTAGAGTATTTATAACAGTGTGCAAATGTCTATATTTAATTAACGCCATATTTTAGCTTTGTCCGTCGAATGTTATAGTTGTAATTGCAATGTATTCTATGTTTGCACATCTTAGATGTGTAAGAGATCAATTTTACTATTGTTAGGTATTGCATAAGGTACTAAGGTTTATATTTGAAAAAAAAGACCCACATTTGGATATACTCAATCCTATTATTGCCTCCATGGGTCTATTTTTGGAATAAAAGATATAAATAATATAGATGGGAAGGGGAGCCACTATCTACAAGGGACACATTAGACCCAATGCTGTGTTGTGAGTTTTTCTTCCTTATTTTTGCACTTTCTATTGGTGGATTATGTTTATAGTCTTGTTTCAAAGAGAGAAAATGTATACGTACTTAAAAGCTTTTGTAAATCTATGAGCAAGTCTTCGGCGGCCACACATAAAAAAGTTGGTCCTGCATTCTAATGAGAAAGGACATAAACCCATTATCCAAACTAGAGTGTACTCTCTCGCTCTCTTGTGTGCTAAGTGGTTGTTTTCATAATTAGAGAGGGATTACTTGCACACTTAAGCAATAGAGTGCTTTTTCTCTATAATGAGATTGTGTGAGGTTAGCATTGTTCTGCAATCGGTTGCACCCACAGAGCTTACCTTGCTTTTAATTGCAAATAGTAATAGTAATACTAAGAAGCTTGATAAGGAGAAGAGTCGTGTGTGAACATGAACATAGCAAGAAAAATAAAGTACCCAGAAATCCAAGAATTTAAAGTACATATATCAAATGCCAGTTAGCAATTTGAAGTACATATATCAAATACCAGTTAGCAATTACAAAAGTTATAAAGTGCAATGTTGCATATTCTACATTCATAAGATTTGTATTCAATTCAAAGCCCTTGAGCAAATTAATCATTCGACAAATGGATGTGCTCTCTCTCTCTCTCTCTCTCTCTCTCTCTCTCTCTCTCTCTCTCTCTCTCTCTCTCTCTCTCTCTCTCTCTCTCTCGCGTGCACACGCCATTAAAAGTATTTATGTCACATAACTTCCTGGATTGGAGAAGAAAGAAAAGGGAAGAGGTGGTTCTTTTTTATCATCCTTTGTTAGACCTCTCTCCCCCCTTTCTCTCTCCATCTCTCTCCCTTTAGCCATTACAAGCACCTATGTCACATAACTTCCTAGATTGGAGAAGAAAAAAGAGGGAACTGGTGGTTCTCTTTATCATCCTTTGCTAGATTGGATTCACATAACTAATGTTGCACCCCATTTTCTAGATTTGGAATCACATAACTAATATCATATAACTTCCTAGGTTGGAGAAGAAAGAAGAGGGAAGAGGTGGTTCTCTTATATCATCCTTTGCTAGATTGGATTCAGATAATTAGTTTCGCAGCCCATTCCCTTATGGAAATAAACGATTCAACTTTTAATTTAATTATATTTTTAACATGGCTTGCAACTATCCGCTTGAAAAATGCCATGTGAACTTTTATCTTACCTTGGCAAAATGGCTAAAATTTTGGCAGTTTTAGTTCTAAAATCAGTTGATAATTAATTAAGGTGAATTAGCACATGGTTTTTTTTATACATGATGCAACCATACCACACATGGACCTAACCAGTATGATAGCATCCAAAGGGTGTTTGGGAGGGGGTAAGGCACATGAGAGGAAGCTGAACTAAGGGAATGTGGTAAAAGGAATAAACGAAGAAGAGATTACATTGAAAGGTTATGGAGACATCTCTAGAGAAGAGGTGTCTCCATGCTCTTAGTAGTGATTAAAATATAGAGACTTTAGGATTCGTGGAGGTGTACACCTCTGGGAAAGAGGTCCATGCTCTTTGTAGAGATTCGAAGAGACTTTAAACACCATATTAGATAATTTGGGAAAAATCCCATTCCCATTTGAAAAATGGGAGCATGGTGAACTTGTCCAAAAGTTTGTCAAAACCCCCTCATGTGACATATCATCGGAAAGATCTTGAAGAGTAGAATCTAAATCTACGATCTCCGACAAATTTGGAGTTAGTATGTTTAAGATATGTCCAAAACTATATGGAGTGATTGATTCCCAAAATGTGAGTTGATATAGTTGTGACTCACCTCAGCATTAAATGGGTCCAAGCAAGGCTTAAAGAGGCTCAATTGCAAACCCAAGCAAGAGGGATGTTAGGAAGACCACTCTATGGTTGATTGGGGATATCTGAGATACCATTGTACCATAATGATATATTGTATTGTGGGTGATGCCATATTAATACTGATAGGCTCGTATTATTAGTATATGCATTTGGGCCATGTTAGTGTTATTGGCCACTATCATGGGGGATGCCATTATTATTAATATTGACATGCTTGTATTATTATTATATGCATTTGTTGGGGCCATGTTAGTGCAGGCAGCATGTAACCAGGATGACATGATGTGAACATAAACCTCATAAGCTAATAGGACGAGAAATCAAACCTCTGACGGGAAGAGAAGTCAAACCTCTGACATGTAGTCAGAAAGACATGACGTGAATGTAAACCAACCTCGTAAGATGACGGGACATCAAACCTCTGACATGTAGTCAGGATGACGGGACAAGAAATCAAACCTCGGAAAATATGATCGACGGAATTTGTTGTTAGTTGCCATAGATTGAATTCCAAGACTTGACCACCATTGATCAGTCACATAAGGATATAGACCATCATTCTGATCATGAAAAGAGCTGCTACTGACCCTGTCCTCTCTCATGGCAAGACAAGATCACCCATATAGCCATTTAGACCTGTATGGTTGCATTGTCGACCACAAAAGACATTGTTAGACTTAAATAAACCTAGACAATCTGATGAGCCAAAGCCAAGGCATGGTGCATCCAATGACCATGGCATCATGGGAACGATCCATGGAAACGTAGTCAACCATCATCGACGAAACATGTAACCATCATCACAGAACAACACCATGGCATCATGGATAAAATCCATGGAAACACAATCAACCAATATAGATTAGCCAAGTGAACCAACATCAACGAAACATGTAGCTTGGAATGATCAACATCAACAAAACATATAGCTTGGAATGAATAACATCAACGAAACATATAACCATCACCATGGAACAACGATCCATGGAAACATAGTCAATCATCATCGACGTCACGGAACAACGCCATGGCATCATGGATACAATCCATGGAAACACAATCAACCAATATAGATTAGCCAAGTGAACCAACATCAACGAAACATGTAGCTTGGAATGATCAACATCAACAAAACATATAGCTTGGAATGAACAACATCAACGAAACATATAACCATCACCATGGAACAACGATCCATGGAAACATAGTCAATCATCATCGACGAAAAATGTAACTGGAACAACACCATGGCATCATGGATACAATCCATGGAAACATAGTCAACCATTATTCACGAAACATGTAACCATCATCACGGAACAACACCATGGCATCATGGATAAAATCCATGGAAACACAATCAACCAATATAGATTAGCCAAGTGAACCAACAACAACAAAACATATAACCATCACCATGGAACAACGATCCATGGAAACATAGTCAACCATCATCGACGAAACATGTAACCATCATCATGCAACAGCACCATGGCATCATGGATACAATCCATGGAAACATAGTCAACCTTCATCGACGAAACATGTAGCCATCATCACGGAACAACACCATGGCATCATGGATACAATCCATGGAAACATAGTCAACCATCATCGACGAAACATGTAACCATCATCATGGAACAACACCATGGCATCATGGATAAAATCCATGGAAACACAATCAACCAATATAGATTAGCCAAGTGAACCAACATCAACGAAACATGTAACCATCATCATGGAACAGCACCATGGCATCATGGATACAATCCATGGAAACATAGTCAACCTTCATCGACGAAACATGTAACACAAAAATCATGAAAAACTTGCACCCTACATGCGCACATACACACACATGACTAACATATATATGAAGATGTGAGTGAATTACATCAATGCAATGAACACATATACATATATTAATAAAATGTGTAACCATCACCACCATGGCATCATGGACATTTTGACAAAAAACCATCCATTTGTATGCTTGAAAAATCATCATAAAACAGCACCATGGCATCATGGATACAATCCATGGGAGCATAGTCAACCATCATTCACGAAACATGTAACCAAGTCAATGGATGCACATTCCATCAATATGAAAGAAACAAGATGCATTTAAAAGCATCACAATCAATATGGGAGAAACAATTGACATACCTTTTCTTGAGGATTTAATATGAGAATCATACCTATCAGCTCCTCATCTGAAAAGTGAGATTTGAGTATCCTCCACGCACTTGATGGATACCTACCCATATCGCAGTTTTCCTTATCATATGTGTGTGTATGAATACACACACATACAAGGCCACACGCAAGAGAAGGGGAACAGGTGCAGGTGCTGCTGTGCCCACACACAACCAATACATCAAGAAAGCACGGTAAAGATATTATTAATCCATGGGAACAATGCCAAAAGAAAAGCTATCAAAGATCAATGGTATCAAAGGTTATGGTGCCCAAGAAGCATTATTTTCTTCTGCACATAAAACTAAAACGTTAGCAAAAAGTGCGCCTGCCAAAAGAAAAGCTAAAACCATACATAGCTACTGCTTGAAATGGAGAAGAAGATTTGGAGCACTGCTACTAGCCTCTGCACACTTCACACACACACGCACGCATCCTTGCCTGCCTGCCCGCCTTCCCGCACTTCACACACGTCTAGTGTGAGACTTTGCTAAAAAAAGGGGCAGCACAACCCAGAAAAACACCAACACAGACATGTCCTTGCCTTGCAGCTCTCGATACACACAGGTATCCGTGCCTTGCTCTCACACAGACATGTCCTTGCCTTGCAGCTCTCGCATACACATAGGTATCCGTGCCTTGCTCTCACACACATACATACAGGCTAACTTGCACGTGCTGCACACGGTAGTACACAGCCTTGTGTGTGCTCTCTCAAACCAGAAGCGCAGACCTTGCAGCGCTCTCTCTCGCTCATCTGCCATCCAGAAGCGCAGACAGAAAAACACCAACACAGACATGTCCTTGCCTTGCAGCTCTCGGATACACACAGGTATCCGTGCCTTGCTCTCACACAGACATGTCCTTGCCTTGCAGCTCTCGCATACACACAGGTATCCGTGCCTTGCTCTCACACACATACATACAGGCTAACTTGCACGTGCTGCACACGGTAGTACACAGCCTTGTGTGTGCTCTCTCAAACCAGAAGCGCAGAGTTGATGGTTACGTGCTTGGACTGCCTTGCTTTTTATTTCTTTAAACCAGAAGCGCAAAGTGCCTTTGTATGGAGACGAGAGTCACACAAACCTCTCCGATAGACTTTGACCTGTAGAGATCTCTAGGTTCACGTAGAACCATAGCTCTGATACCATGTTGAACTGTAGAGAGAAAGAGACGAGACAAAGAGACATATCATGTACGCTCCCAAAGACTGATTCATATTGAGGACAAGATACATATATATAGGTGAGACCAAGTTAGGTAGAGTGAGCTATATATAGAGCTCCAACAATGCTTAGACCGTCATCCATGTGTGACACTTGAATCAGTATCCTTGCACTGCTCAACACCCATTACTCATAAGCATTAATCACAACATGCTTATGTTCATAGGAAGAAACACAACACTAGTAATACTCTAGCTCAATATTCATCTACATGATTATGTTCATAGAGGTAGAATTTCTACACAACACCAGTTATATGCTAGCTCAATATTCATCAACATGGTATATCACCCACAATACCAATAACACTAAAATGGCACCAACAAATGCATATACTAATAATACGAGCCTATCAATATTAGTATGAACATAATTATGTTCATAGGTAAAAAAACAAAACGCCAGTAATACACTATCTCAATATTCATGAACATAATAAATCACCCACAATACCAATAACACTAACATGGCCCCAACAAATGCATATAATAATAATACAAGCATGTCAATATTAATAATAATGGCATCCCCCATGATAGTGGCCAATAACACTAACATGGCCCAAATGCATATACTAATAATACGAGCCTATCAGTATTAGTATGGCATCATCCACAATACAATATATCATTATGGTACAATGATATCTCAGATATCCCCAATCAACCATAGAGTGGTCTTCCTAACATCCCTCTTGCTTGGGTTTGCAATTGAGCCTCTTTAAGCCTTGCTGGGACCCATTTAATGCTGAGGTGAGTCACAACTATATCAACTCACATTTTGGGAATCAATTACTCCATATAGTTTTGGACATATCTTAAACATACTAACTCCAAATTTGTCGGAGATCGTAGATTTAGATTCTACTCTTCAAGATCTTTCCAATGATATGTCACATGAGGGGGTTTTGACAAACTTTTGGACAAGTTCACCATGCTCCCATTTTTCAAATGGGAATGGGATTTTTCCCAATTTATCTAATATGGTGTTTAAAGTCTCTTCGAATCTCTACAAAGAGCATGGACCTCTTTCCTAGAGGTGTACACCTCCACGAATCCTAAAGTCTCTATATTTTAATCACTACTAAGAGCATGGAGACACCTCTTCTCTAGAGATGTCTCCATAACCTTTCAATGTAATCTCTTCTTCATTTATTCCTTTTACCACATTCCCTTAGTTCAGCTCCCTCTCATGTGCCTTACCCCGTCCCAAACACCCTTTGGATGCTATCATACTGGTTAGGTCCATGTGTGGTATGGTTGCATCATGTATAAAAAAAACCATGTGCTAATTCACCTTAATTAATTATCAACTGATTTTAGAACTAAAACTGCCAAAATTTTAGCCATTTTGCCAAGGTAAGATAAAAGTTCACATGGCATTTTTCAAGCGGATAGTTGCAAGCCATGTTAAAAATATAATTAAATTAAAAGTTGAATCGTTTATTTCCATAAGGGAATGGGCTGCGAAACTAATTATCTGAATCCAATCTAGCAAAGGATGATATAAGAGAACCACCTCTTCCCTCTTCTTTCTTCTCCAACCTAGGAAGTTATATGATATTAGTAATGTGATTCCAAATCTAGAAAATGGGGTGCAACATTAGTTATGTGAATCCAATCTAGCAAAGGATGATAAAGAGAACCACCAGTTCCCTCTTTTTTCTTCTCCAATCTAGGAAGTTATGTGACATAGGTGCTTGTAATGGCTAAAGGGAGAGAGATGGAGAGAGAAAGGGGGGAGAGAGGTCTAACAAAGGATGATAAAAAAGAACCACGTTGTGTGTAGTTTTTTGGGAACCTCAGACTCAACTTGTACATGTGTACATGAGTGTTGTTCGTGTTGTGGTGAAGTCATGGGGGGACCCATTGACTCAGTGTGGGCGTCGTGGATGCAGCAGTAAGGCATAGGGTTTTGATGGAAGTGAATGTGCAGAGACAACGTTGGAAATTATGGAAGCAAGCTCGTCCGGAACGTAGCTGGAGATGGTCTCAACTGTTCGGCCACTTGAGTTGTATGCGTGTCCAAATGAGTAGGCACTCAAGGTTGCATTTGAGGTATGTGGAGCATGGGAGAAAAATGATAAAGAGGGCCAAGGCAGCCTTTAGTTGGTGTGAAATGAAAGGAAGGGTGGCCATTAGGAGAGGAGCAAAATGAAAATAAAAAAAGAATATTAGGATGGCCTTCTGGAAGGTGGCGTGGAGGATTAAGTTGCCGCCAGCGAGGCTCTTCTGGAAGCCTTTGCGTGGAGGAGGCGACCTTGTTTTTGGGAGGCAGCTGCAAGAGGAAGCCAAGGGGGGCCTCATAGCGGCCTGGTGTGAGGCGTTGCAATGAAGAGTAGGGTTCGGGGGGACTCTCGAAGGCTCACGCACTGCAGAAGACTAAGAGCTGAGAGGACCTCACTGGGTTGTTGCTGTGCAGGGGACGAGTAGAGAGTTGGGGAACTCTCTGGGGCTCGTTGGCGTAGCCACAGGACAGAGCCAAAGGCCGCTTTTGAGGAGTTGCCTGGCGAGAGGAGCGCAACGGGGAGGAGAAAGACTGCAGGGTGGTGGATACGGATGCTGGGAGCCGATTGGGGGAAGAGGCCTGTGTGTGTTTGTGTGGCGTGTGCAGCCACAAGCGTGAGAAGGCGCAGTTGTATGGGAGCCGCCTAGGAGTTGCTGGCGAAAACTGAGATGCCGCCTAGGTGCAGAGAAAGCTCCGTGTGAAGGCAAGTGGGGCCTCTCTCTTTTGTAGTAAGAGAGAGGAGTCGTCTCCCATAGGCAAAAAGAGAGGAGGTGTTGTGTGTGGAGTCAGTTGCAGCAGAGAGAAAAAGAGCTAAGAGAGTGAGCGCTGGGGCGCTGCCTGAGGAAAAAAACAGAGTGGCAGGTGACTTGAGCTGAAGACGGGCTGGTGAAGTGCTGAAGAAGCCGACGGGTAGGCAAGGAGCAAAGAAAGAAAGACTGTGGTCGTGGACCCACACGTGTGTGTGAGGGTTAGCATTACAGAGGCAAAACAGGCTGGCGCAGCTTAATCTTCGTGTGTTCATAGCTGCAGATAGAGAAAACCGTAAAGGAAAGTGTGGGAGCTGCTAAAGAAGGGCAGAGGTTCAGAGGTGTGGCTGGGTTTAGCTTTGAGGTCTGGCAGTGTGCTGGTGGCATAGCAGAGTGGACCTCAGCTGAGGAGCAGAGCAGAGAATGAGGGCTGCTGCAGAGAAGCAAGGAGCGAAGGGATTTGGATCGACCAGGAGCTGGAGTGGGCTGTTTGCAAGTGGGTGCTTGGTGTAGCTGGTGTCTGGGATATTTTGGGATATCCACCTCTGTAAAGGTCAAGGTCTGTTTTGAAATATAAATCTTGTTCATGCTCTTTGGTCTGGTGTTTTGGTGTGTTTGCATGCGTGTGTGGAAGTGTGGCATGCTATAAGGGCGTAGACAGCTTTACCGCTTCCGTGCCATCACTTTTTGGTGCCTCCACAGAGGAGCAGATTTCCTCTGGTTTGTGAAAGAGAACAGGGCTGTGTGAAGCAAGATTTGGAAAAAATGGCTCAGGATTTTCCGGAGTATTGGGGATTGCCACAGGAAAATGCAACCAGGTTTCTGGAGAAGATGGAATTTACAGCTTTGATGAAAGACAGGGCAACCCCGGAGATCCTTTCTCAGATTCTGGCTTATTGCTTGCAAGGTGATGCAAAAACATGGTTACAGATGTTTGTGACTACACACAGGAACATTCATCAGCAGGATCCTGAGTACCGTGTAGTCAGAGCTGCATTCTTGGCACAGTTTGCCCGAGTGAGGAGTCCAAATGAGGTGTGGAAGGAGTTGTGCAACATTCAGCAGAAGGATGGTCAGGATATGGATCAGTACCTGATAGAGTTTGGTAGACTGTGGAGTCTATGGTGTGAGGCTCTGATTCCTGAAGTACCCCCGCAGATGATAAAAAGAGACCGGTTTGTAGCTGGTCTGGAGCCAACAATCCGTCTGAAGGTGGAGCTGAAGAACCTGGATAGCTTTGAGGAGGCTGTCAGAGTAGCTCGTGAGAAGGAGTGGAAGGTGAAGCGTCTGAGGCAGATGGGAATACAGGAAGAGCCGAAGAAGTTTGTGAAGATGCCAGAGATTGAGATTATACATCCTGAAAGGGAAGCTGCTGTTGTTCCAGAACAGGAAGACACTTTGAAGAGGGACATACATGATGCAGTGGAGCTCATGAAATCTTTAAGTGTGAATTGGATAGAGCCCACAGGAAGAGGAAGAGGCATAGGTGCTATGGGAAGGAAGACTGATGCATCATCTGGTTCTGAAGGAAATTCAGCAGATATTGGAAGAGGGAGAGGGTATCCGTGTGATGTGCAATGCCGGAATTGTGGTGAGTGGGGTCATATCAGTCCACAATGTGGGAGACCAGCCAAAGCTAATGGTGGAATATATCAATTGTCTTGGGGAATGAGTGATAGGGTGAGTGGCCCTAATATGCAGGTGAAAGATGCAATTCAGCCCAATGTTTGTGAGGCCCATAAGGTCACATTTGCAGAACAGGGTATGGGACAGGTTAGCCTGTTGGGAATGGAGAAGGGTGAGGTTTCTGGAATCAACCCTGAAGAGCTTTCAGGAGGTGAGGAGGAGGAGGATGGGAGTATTGATGATGTTGTGGATTGTGAGCAAGTGCCAGTACTTCAGCCAGTCAAGGTGGAGAGTGATGATCAAGGTGTTACTAGTGAAGGTGCTGTGGATGGAGTCCAAGTGGATGATCCAGGTGATGAGTTGGATATTGCAGCCTGTGAGAGTGTGGATGGTGAACTGGACGGTGTACTTGATAGTGCACTGGATGATCTGTTGGAGATGGCTTCCTTGGAGAAGAGTGCTTGCATGCCAGTTGTGCAGCAAGAAAGGAGTGATGGTGTGAGTGATGGTGAGCTGGATGCTCCTTTGGTTGATGGTGCGATAGATTTCGCAGGTGTGGATGCTGAACATAAGGTGTGTGTTCCTTGTCATGCCCAAGAGAATGAGTTGGTTGTGAGTGGTGAGGATGCATGTGAGGCTATTGTTGTTGGTCAGGGGGACCAGGATGCTTTGCCTGGGAGTTTGGGGAGCATAGACTTGGTAGGGATGCCTGTGCAAGATGTGGAGAATCTTGCAGGATCGCCAATGGTCTTGAAGCTGGAGAAACTGCAGGAAAGCGACAATGATGAGTCTACAGTGCACGAGGTTACTGTGTGTGATGTTGATGGGCTGAAAGGAAGTGAGTGTATGGACACACCACATGTGGATGCTCAGCATATGGATGAGCGGTTTGGTCATAGTCTGAGTCTGGCAGTTAGTCCAGAGGAAGGGTTGGAAGCCAATGATGTGGGCTAGAAATTGGGTGACCATGAGATGGGAGTTGATGATGAGATGTGTGTTATTTCGGTACATGATTATGAATGGGGGTCAGATGTGACAGAGGAGAGTAGAGGTGAGGAGTGGTGGTCTCCATTACAGGGATATGAGAGCTGGTTTGGAGGAGGAAATGCAACAGTCGACGGTGCTGATGCCATGTATGAAGAGCTAAGGGGGTTGCTGAAAGCAAGTCATGGCAGAGTGTATCAACGGTTGTTTTATGGAGGGGAATGCTTGAAGGACTGGAAGGTAGATGCACCGAGGTTTTTGTTTGATCCAGGGGGATAAGTGGTTTCTGATTGAGCAGCTGCTGCTGGACATAAATGTCTCAGCAGAAGAAAGGGGGTTGCTAAATATGTGTGTAGTTTTTTGGGAACCTCAGACTCAACTTGTACATGTGTACATGAGTGTTGTTCGTGTTGTGGTGAAGTCATGGGGGGACCCATTGACTCAGTGTGGGCGTCGTGGATGCAGCAGTCAGGCATAGGGTTTTGATGGAAGTGAATGTGCAGAGACAACGTTGGAAATTCTAGAAGCAAGCTCGTCCGGAACGTAGCTGGAGATGGTCTCAACTGTTCGGCCACTTGAGTTGTATGCGTGTCCAAATGAGTAGGCACTCAAGGTTGCATTTGAGGTATGTGGAGCATGGGAGAAAAATGATAAAGAGGGCCAAGGCAGCCTTTAGTTGGTGTGAAATGAAAGGAAGGGTGGCCATTAGGAGAGGAGCAAAATGAAAATAAAAAAAGAATATTAGGATGGCCTTCTGGAAGGTGGCGTGGAGGATTAAGTTGCCGCCAGCGAGGCTCTTCTGGAAGCCTTTGCGTGGAGGAGGCGACCTTGTTTTTGGGAGGCAGCTGCAAGAGGAAGCCAAGGGGGGCCTCATAGCGGCCTGGTGTGAGGCGTTGCAGTGAAGAGTAGGGTTCTGGGGGACTCTCGAAGGCTCAGGCGCTGCAGAAGACCAAGAGCTGAGAGGACCTCACTGGGTTGTTACTGCGCAGGGGACGAGTAGAGAGTTGGGGAACTCTCTGGGGCTCGTTGGCGTAGCCACAGGACAGAGCCAAAGGCCGCTTTTGAGGAGTTGCCTGGCGAGAGGAGCGCAACGGGGAGGAGAAAGACTGCAGGGTGGTGGATACGGATGCTGGGAGCCGATTGGGAAGAGGCCTGTGTGTGTTTGTGTGGCGTGTGCAGCCACAAGCGTGAGAAGGCGCAGTTGTATGGGAGCCGCCTAGGAGTTGCTGGCGAAAACTGAGATGCCGCCCAGGTGCAGAGAAAGCTCCGTGTGAAGGCAAGTGGGGCCTCTCTCTTTTGTAGTAAGAGAGAGGAGTCGTCTCCCATAGGCAAAAAGAGAGGAGGTGTTGTGTGTGGAGTCGGTTGCAGCAGAGAGAAAAAGAGCTAAGAGAGTGAGCGCTGGGGCGCTGCCTGAGGAAAAAAACAGAGTGGCAGGTGACTTGAGCTGAAGACGGGCTGGTGAAGTGCTGAAGAAGCCGACGGGTAGGCAAGGAGCAAAGAAAGAAAGACTGTGGTCGTGGACCCACACGTGTGTGTGAGGGTTAGCATTACAGAGGCAAAACAGGCTGGCGCAGCTTAATCTTCGTGTGTTCATAGCTGCAGATAGAGAAAACCGTAAAGGAAAGTGTGGGAGCTGCTAAAGAAGGGCAGAGGTTCAGAGGTGTGGCTGGGTTTAGCTTTGAGGTCTGGCAGTGTGCTGGTGGCATAGCAGAGTGGACCTCAGCTGAGGAGCAGAGCAGAGAACGAGGGCTGCTGCAGAGAAGCAAGGAGCGAAGGGATTTGGATCGACCAGGAGCTGGAGTGGGCTGTTTGCAAGTGGGTGCTTGGTGTAGCTGGTGTCTGGGATATTTTGGGATATCCACCTCTGTAAAGGTCAAGGTCTGTTTTGAAATATAAATCTTGTTCATGCTCTTTGGTCTGGTGTTTTGGTGTGTTTGCATGCGTGTGTGGAAGTGTGGCATGCTATAAGGGCGTAGACAGCTTTACCGCTTCCGTGCCATCAACGTCTTCCCTTTTCTTTCTTCTCCAATCCAGGAAGTTATGTGACCTAAATACTTTTAATGGCGTGTGCACGAGAGAGAGAGAGAGAGAGAGAGAGAGAGAGAGAGAGAGAGCACATCCATTTGTCGAATGATTAATTTGCTCAAGGGCTTTGAATTGATTACAAATCTTATGAATGTAGAATATGCAACATTGCACTTTATAACTTTTGTAATTGCTAACTGGCATTTGATATATGTACTTCAAATTCTTGGATTTCTGGGTACTTTATTTTTCTTTCTATGTTCATGTTCACACACGACTCATCTCCTTATCAAGCTTCTTACTATTGCTATTACTATTTGCAATCAAAAGCAAGGTAAGCTCTGTGGGTGCAACCGATTGCATAACAATGCTAACCTCACACAATCTCATTATAGAGAAAAAGCACTCTATTGCTTAAGTGTGCAAGTAATCCCTCTCTAATTATAAAAACAACCACTTAGCACACAAGAGAGCGAGAGAGTACACTCTAGTTTGGATAATGGGTTTATGTCCTTTCTCTAATGAATGCAGGACCAACTTTTTTATGTGTGGCCGCCGAGGACTTGCTCATAGATTTACAAAAGCTTTTAAGTACGTATACCATTTCTCTCTTTGAAACAAGACTATAAACATAATCCACCAACAGAAAGTGCAAAAACAAGGAAGAAAAACTCACAACACAGCATTGGGTCTAATGTGTCCCTTGTAGATGGTGGCTCCCCTTCCCATCTGTATTATTTATATCTTTTATTCCAATAAAAGATCCATTGAGGCAATAATAGGATTGAGTACATCCAAATGTGGGTCTTTTTTATTCCAAAAATAGATCCATTGAGGCAATAATAGGATTGAGTACATCCAAATGTGGGTCTTTTTTTTCAAATATAAACCTTAGTACCTTATGCAATACCTAACAATAGAAAAATTGATCTCTTACACATCTAAGATGTGCAAACATAGAATACATTGCAATTACAACTATAACATTCGCGACGGACAAAGCTAAAATATGGCGTTAATTAAATATAGACATTTGCACACTGTTATAAATACTCTACATGACACCATGATTGGCACTCCACACCATGCTCAGACCGTCATCCATGTGTGACATTTTAATTAATTTTCTTGCACTGCTCAACACACATTACTCGTAAGCGTTATAATCACATCGGTTAGAATAATTAATGGGAATCCTTAACAATTAAGATTATGTTCATTGTGGTAGAAACACAACACGAGTAATACACTAGCTCAATATTGATTCATCAACATGATAAATATAGAAATTTGCTTACTGCCATAAACACTCAACATGACACCTTGATTGTTGGCACCCCACACCATGCTTAGACCGTCATCCATGTGTGACACTTGAATCAGTATCCTTGCACTGCTCTCAACACCCATTACTCATAAGCATTAATCACAACATTCTTATGTTCATAGGAAGAAACACAACACTAGTAATACTCTAGCTCAATATTCATCTACATGATTATGTTCATAGAGGTAGAATTTCTACACAACACCAGTTATATGCTAGCTCAATATTCATCAGCATGGTATATCACCCACAATACCAATAACACTAAAATGGCACCAACAAATGCATATACTAATAATATGAGCCTATCAATATTAGTATGAACATAATTATGTTCATAGGTAAAAAAACAAAACGCCAGTAATACACTATCTCAATATTCATGAACATAATAAATCACCCACAATACCAATAACACTAACATGACCCCAACAAATGCATATAATAATAATACAAGCATGTCAATATTAATAATAATGGCATCCCCCATGATAGTGGCCAATAACACTAACATGGCCCAAATGCATATACTAATAATACGAGCCTATCAGTATTAATATGGCATCACCCACAATACAATATATCATTATGGTACAATGGTATCTCAGATATCCCCAATCAACCATAGAGTGGTCTTCCTAACATTCCTCTTGCTTGGGTTTGCAATTGAGCCTCTTTAAGCCTTGCTGGGACCCATTTAATGCTGAGGTGAGTCACAACTATATCAACTCACATTTTGGGAATCAATTACTCCATATAGTTTTGGACATATCTTAAACATACTGACTCCAAATTTGTCGAAGATCGTAGATTTAGATTCTACTCTTCAAGATCTTTCCGATGATATGTCACATGAGGGGGTTTTGACAAACTTTTGGACAAGTTCACCATGCTCCCATTTTTCAAATGGGAATGGGATTTTTCCCAAATTATCTAATATGGTGTTTAAAGTCTCTTCGAATCTTTACAAAGAGCATGGACCTCTTTCCTAGAGGTGTCTCCACGAATCCTAAAGTCTCTATATTTTAATCACTACTAAGAGCATGGAGACACCTCTTCTCTAGAGATGTCTCCATAACCTTTCAATGTAATCTCTTCTTCATTTATTCCTTTTACCACATTCCCTTAGTTCAGCTCCCTCTCATGTGACTTACCCCCTCCCAAACACCCTTTGGATGCTATCATACTGGTTAGGTCCATGTGTGGTATGGTTGCATCATGTGTAAAAAAAACCATATGCTAATCACCTTAATTAATTATGATTTTAGAACTAAAACTGCCAAAATTTTAGCCATTTTGCCAAGGTAAGATAAAAGTTCACATGGCATTTTTCAAGCGGATAGTTGCAAGCCATGTTAAAAATATAATTAAATTAAAAGTTGAATCGTTTATTTCCATAAGGGAATGGGCTGCGAAACTAATTATCTGAATCCAATCTAGCAAAGGATGATATAAGAGAACCACCTCTTCCCTCTTCTTTCTTCTCCAACCTAGGAAGTTATATGATATTAGTTATGTGATTCCAAATCTAGAAAATGGGGTGCAACATTAGTTATGTGAATCCAATCTAGCAAAGGATGATAAAGAGAACCACCAGTTCCCTCTTTTTTCTTCTCCAATCTAGGAAGTTATGTGACATAGGTGCTTGTAATGGCTAAAGGGAGAGAGATGGAGAGAGAAAGGGGGGAGAGAGGTCTAACAAAGGATGATAAAAAAGAACCACCTCTTCCCTTTTCTTTCTTCTCCAATCCAGGAAGTTATGTGCACGCGAGAGAGAGAGAGAGAGAGAGAGAGAGAGAGCACATCCATTTGTCGAATGATTAATTTGCTCAAGGGCTTTGAATTGATTACAAATCTTATGAATGTAGAATATGCAACAATGCACTTTATAACTTTTGTAATTGCTAACTAGCATTTGATATATGTACTTCAAATTCTTGGATTTCTGGATACTTTATTTTTCTTGCTATGTTCATGTTCACACACGACTCTTCTCCTTATCAAGCTTCTTACTATTACTATTACTATTTGCAATTAAAAGCAAGGTAAGCTCTGTGGGTGCAACCGATTGCATAACAATGCTAACCTCACACAATCTCATTATAGAGAAAAAGCACTCTATTGCTTAAGTGTGCAAGTATCCCTCTCTAATTATGAAAACAACCACTTAGCACACAAGAGAGCGAGAGAGTACACTCTAGTTTGGATAATGGGTTTATGTCCTTTCTCACTAGAATGCAGGACCAACTTTTTTATGTGTGGCCGCCGAAGACTTGCTCATAGATTTACAAAAGCTTTTAAGTACGTACACCATTTCTCTCTTTGAAACAAGACTATAAGCATAATCCACCAATAGAAAGTGCAAAAATAAGGAAGAAAAACTCACAACACAGCATTGGGTCTAATGTGTCCCTTGTAGATGGTGGCTCCCCTTCCCATCTGTATTATTTATATCTTTTATTCCAAAAATAGACCCATGGAGGAAATAATAGGATTGAGTACATCCAAATGTGGGTCTTTTTTTTCAAATATAAACCTTAGTACCTTATGCAATACCTAATAATAGAAAAATTGATCTCTTACACATCTAGGATGTGCAAACATAGAATACATTGCAATTACAACTATAACATTCGACGGACAAAGCTAAAATATGGCGTTAATTAAATATAGACATTTGCACACTGTTATAAATACTCTACATGACACCATGATTGGCACTCCACACCATGCTCAGACCGTCATCCATGTGTGACACTTTAATTAATTTTCTTGCACTGCTCAACACACATTACTCGTAAGCGTTATAATCACATCGGTTAGAATAATTAATGGGAATCCTTAACAATTAAGATTATGTTCATTGTGGTAGAAACACAACACGAGTAATACACTAGCTCAATATTGATTCATCAACATGATAAATATAGAAATTTGCTTACTGCCATAAACACTCAACATGACACCTTGATTGTTGTTGGCACCCCACACCATGCTTAGACCGTCATCCATGTGTGACACTTGAATCAGTATTCTTGCAGTGCTCAACACCCATTACTCATAAGCATTAATCACAACATGCTTATGTTCATAGGAAGAAACACAACACTAGTAATACTCTAGCTCAATATTCATCTACATGATTATGTTCATAGAGGTAGAATTTCCACACAACACTCCCTTGTAGATGGTGGCTCCCCTTCCCATCTGTATTATTTATATCTTTTATTCCAGAAATAGACCCATGGAGGCAATAATAGGATTGAGTACATCCAAATGTGGGTCTTTTTTTCAAATATAAACCTTAGTACCTTATGCAATACCTAATAATAGAAAAATTGATCTCTTACACATCTAGGATGTGCAAACATAGAATACATTGCAATTACAACTATAACATTCGACGGACAAAGCTAAAATATGGCGTTAATTAAATATAGACATTTGCACACTATTATAAATACTCTACATGACACCATGATTGGCACTCCACACCATGCTCAGACCGTCATCCATGTGTGACACTTTAATTTATTTTCTTGCACTGCTCAACACACATTACTCGTAAGCGTTATAATCACATCGGTTAGAATAATTAATGGGAATCCTTAACAATTAAGATTATGTTCATTGTGGTAGAAACACAACACGAGTAATACACTAGCTCAATATTGATTCATCCACATGATAAATATAGAAATTTGCTTACTGCCCCATAAACACTCAACATGACACCTTGATTGTTGTTGGCACCCCACACCATGCTTAGACCGTCATCCATGTGTGACACTTGAATCAGTATCCTTGCACTGCTCAACACCCATTACTCATAAGCATTAATCACAACATGCTTATGTTCATAGGAAGAAACACAACACTAGTAATACTCTAGCTCAATATTCATCTACATGATTATGTTCATAGAGGTAGAATTTCTACACAACACCAGTTATATGCTAGCTCAATATTTATCAACATGGTATATCACCCACAATACCAATAACACTAAAATGGCACCAACAAATGCATATACTAATAATACGAGCCTATCAATATTAGTATGAACATAATTATGTTCATAGGTAAAAAAACAAAACGCCAGTAATACACTATCTGAATATTCATGAACATAATAAATCACCCACAATACCAATAACACTAACATGGACCCAACAAATGCATATAATATTAACACATGCATGTCAATATTAATAATAATGGCATCCCCCATGATAGTGGCCAATAACACTAACATGGCCCAAATGCATATACTAATAATACGAGCCTATCAGTATTAATATGGCATCAACCACAATACAATATATCATTATGGTACAATGGTATCTCAGATATCCCCAATCAACCATAGAGTGGTCTTCCTAACATCCCTCTTGGTTGGGTTTGCAATTGAGCCTCTTTAAGCCTTGCTTGGATCCATTTAATGCTGAGGTGCGTCACAACTATAGCAACTCACATTTTGGGAATCAATTACTCCATATAGTTTTGGACATATCTTAAACATACTAACTCCAAATTTGTCGGAGATCGTAGATTTAGATTCTACTCGTCAGGATCTTTCCGATGATATGTCACATGAGGGGGTTTTGACAAACTTTTGGACAAGTTCACTATGCTCCCATTTTTCAAATGGGAATGGGATTTTTCCCAAATTATCTAATATGATGGTGTTTAAAGTCTCTTCGAATCTCTACAAAGAGCATGGACCTCTTTCCTAGAGGTGTCTCCACGAATCCTAAAGTCTCTATATTTTAATCACTACTAAGAGCATGGAGACACCTCTTCTCTAGAGATGTCTCCATAACCTTTCAATGTAATCTCTTCTTCGTTTATTCCTTTTACCACATTCCCTTAGTTCAGCTCCCTCTCATGTGCCTTACCCCCTCCCAAACACCCTTTGGATGCTATCATACTGGTTAGGTCCATGTGTGGTATGGTTGCATCATGTATAAAAAAAACCATGTGCTAATTCACCTTAATTAATTATCAACTGATTTTAGAACTAAAACTGCCAAAATTTTAGCCATTTTGCCAAGGTAAGATAAAAGTTCACATGGCATTTTTCAAGCGGATAGCTGCAAGCCATGTTAAAAATATAATTAAATTAAAAGTTGAATCGTTTATTTCCATAAGGGAATGGGCTGCGAAACTAATTATCTGAATCCAATCTAGCAAAGGATGATATAAGAGAACCACCTCTTCCCTCTTCTTTCTTCTCCAACCTAGGAAGTTATATGATATTATTTATGTGAATCCAAATCTAGAAAATGGGGTGCAACATTAGTTATGTGAATCCAATCTAGCAAAGGATGATAAAGAGAACCACCAGTTCCCTCTTTTTTCTTCTCCAATCTAGGAAGTTATGTGACATAGGTGCTTGTAATGGCTAAAGGGAGAGAGATGGAGAGAGAAAGGGGGGAGAGAGGTCTAACAAAGGATGATAAAAAAGAACCACCTCTTCTCTTTTCTTTCTTCTCCAATCCAGGAAGTTATGTGAGATAAATACTTTTAATGGCATGTGCACGCGAGAGAGAGAGAGAGAGAGAGAGAGAGAGAGAGAGAGAGAGAGAGAGAGAGAGAGAGAGAGAGAGAGAGAGCACATCCATTTGTCAAATGATTAATTTGCTCAAGGGCTTTGAATCGATTACAAATCTTATGAATGTAGAATATGCAACATTGCACTTTATAACTTTTGTAATTGCTAACTGGCATTTGATATATGTACTTCAAATTCTTGGATTTCTGGGTACTTTATGGCGTTAATTAAATATAGACATTTGCACATTGTTATAAATACTCTACATGACACCATGATTGGCACTCCACACCATGCTCAGACCGTCATCCATGTGTGACACTTTAATTAATTTTCTTGCACTGCTCAACACACATTACTCGTAAGCGTTATAATCACATCGGTTAGAATAATTAATGGGAATCCTTAACAATTAAGATTATGTTCATTGTGGTAGAAACACAACAGGAGTAATACACTAGCTCAATATTCATCAACATGATAAATATAGAAATTTGCTTACTGCTGTAAGATTCCTCCCCCAACCCCCTTTTTTGATGTCTAGTATCTTCCCCTGTAATCAATCCCTCTTCAGAAATATAAAGACCTTGTTTCTAACTGTTTTAACCTAGAGAGAGAAAATATTCTAGAGAGAGAATATTCATATTTTGAATATTTTTGGATAGAAAAATATCTCATATAATTAAGATGAATTTCCCTGAAACAGAAATTCAGAAAGAATTTTCCAATGTGCAGTTGGAATTAATTGGAAATAGGTATAAAGAACCTTAGTCTAAGGCTCTAGATTTTCAGAAATTTTTAGATTATGGTCCAATTAAGGTTCCTATGGGCCAATAGCATCAATATATGTGTAGGGAGGAGATAAATCCAATTTGTAAAAAGAAGATACCCAAAAATGAGTAAATGCTCACATAAGGTGAAGAGTTGAAAATGTACAAGGTTTATTAGTAAAAAACTATGAGCAATATTAAAAATATAAGATATTTTGGGTATCCAAAAATGAGTAAATGCTCACATAAGATGAAGAGTTGAAAATGTACAAGGTTTATTAGTAAAAAAAAAAAACTATGACACATATGTAAGGAAGGAGAGTTCTTTAAAGGAGGTGCATATTTCACATGCTTGAATGAGTTTTAAACTCATAAAAATGGAGATATTTCATCTCTCCTCTCTCCTCATTCAAGACTAGTTCCAAAAAGTTAGCTTAACTGACCTAAAAATGGTCAAAAAGTGACCTAACTGACTTGGAAAATTCTAGAATCAGTTTGTTTGGTTAGGAGCTCAAATTTTCCTATAAATAGAAGTCTCCCCTTGTTGAAAAAAATATAATGTCTTATGCTTTGTTACTCTACTCCACCTAAGCCAAAATATATAGTGTCTTATGCTTTGTTACTCTACTCCACCTAAGCCAAAATATATAGTGTCTTATGCTTTGTTACTCTACTCCACCTAAGCCAAAATATATAATGTCTTATGCTTTGTTACTCTACTCCACCTAAGCCAAAATATATAGTGTCTTATGCTTTGTTACTCCACCTAAGCCAAGAACTGTGAATTCTTAAATAATTCACTAGTTTTTGACACTTCTCTCCTTCTTCAATCCCCATTGGTGGCTCCATCAACATACTAAACCAATTGATTGGTTGGGGGCCTCTACCGTGAATAAAGAATCAAGCAAATTATAAGGTAAGTATATTGAATTTTGATCTTTTCTATAATTTCTCAATGATTCTCTCTTCTCAACCCCTCTCAAGCTTGAGAAGCTTAATTGGTATGGTTTTTTAAATGCTATTGAAGTTAATTGGTGAATAGTAGTGAAGAGTTACATAATTTAATAAATGCTATTGAAGTTAATTTCCATTTATGTTTAAATTCTAATGGTTTTTATGTAATTTCTCTCTCTCACTCAAGAAATGGTCATACTCATGACCCATTCTCAATCCAAATGAAGCTTTTCATAAAGCTTTTTCTTAATCCAAGATTAAGCTATGCTTGAGGCCAAATTAATGGCTTTTTTCTATGCTTTTAGTTTATGCACATTGATGATTCAATCCATTATGGATTGATGACCCAATTAGAGACCATTCTAATTATTTCCTTAATGATAAGCTTTATCCCTTAGAAAAAATTGAGATTTATCAGTCATAGTAGCGGAGCTATGGCAAAATTTTTATAGAAATTACGCATAAAATAATTTCATTCAAAGCATAAAAAGAGGACTTCCTACCATATTCTAGGAACTATCATCCTAGATTAATTAAAAGAGTTTTATTATGCATGGAGATGTGGATGTATGCATGTAGATGTGAATGTACGCATATAGATGTGGATGTATGGATGTGAATGTGCATGTAGATGTGGATGTATGGATGTGGATGCATGAATGTGCATGTAGATGTGGATGTGAAAATAGATGTATGGATGTAGATGTGGATGTATGGATGTGAATGTGGATGTGGATGTAGATATATGTATGGATGTGAATATATGATATGTGATGTGAAGGAATCTGAAGTGATGAGATGGAAAATGATGTGGTGGGGTGAGTACACATATAACTGGAATGTGGAATAAGCAATGTGGATTGATGAGGGATAATGTGGAAAAATGAGATTTAATATAGAAACTGTATTTTGTGACTATTTGTAAATGCTGTTTGTAAATGACTGTTTTATGTCAAGATTGCTGTTTGTAAATGACTGTTTGTAAATGCTGTTTGTAAATGACTGTTTTATGTCAAGATTGCTGGGAAATCATTGTGACCATCTTGTGATTAAGGTCGTGGAGACCTAACTGAAAAAGTTGCAACTGCTGACGGAGAGTCAATGAAGGACGTCTCGCGTAGCAAGGTCGGCCGAGGTCTTGACTAGCCTCGGTGCGATTAAAATGGTGAGCTTCTGGTACGGTGGATGAGGGGCCAAGGAAGCGGCCTATGAGTGAAGCGCTAGGTCACCTGCGAAGGATCCTAGAGGGTGCTGACCATACGGTGCTCGGGCTCTAGGTCGCCTAGGATACCCACGCGTGCATCGAGGAAGATATTGGAACAAGAGTAGGAGTTGTTTTCTGAAATCGGGCATGGATCTGGTTGATTGACCTTGCTGGTCTTCAATGGATGAGTCCATGGCTCTTTATATGGATCTGTTGGTTGATCTTGCTGATCTTCAACGAGAGTCCATCTTGATAAGGGATTATATTGCCGAGTATTATGGGCTAGGGATTAGGAAACGGCCCCTGTGTGGACAGGTGGTGAGCGTCCTAGTTGCCAATGATGCCATAGATACTCTGATGAAGGAATGATGGAAAAATTAAGAATCAATTGGATAAATTGGAAGATGGTAATCAGTGATACTATGGTTTTATTAAAGGATTGTTTTAAACTGGTTGAATCTGTGAAAAGGCAATTTCATATTGGGTGTGTGAGTGGTGTGACTAGTTTTATTTTTGCATGAACATCCGGCTAGGGGGCCTTGGGACTCTTTTCCTTGGTACCCGGGATAAAACCTAACCAAATTCTTAATTGGATCCCATCACGACAGTGGTTGGGCGGTTGGCTAACCCATGGGATCGGATGGGGTTAGGCTGGACTGATGGATCCGTAAATCGAGACTCAAACTTTTGTTTTTACGATAGATAAAATAAATCCCGGACAGTAACTGTTTTATGGATAGGAATCAACGGCTGTGCCTCTTGAATGGGAAAAAAAGCGTTGATCCCAATGATCCAAGTGCAAGTTTCTTCCTTGATCTGACCAAGTATCTTATAGATGCATTTGGATCAGCTCGATCAGAAATGATCTTGACTACGTTAGAGTAAAAAGGTATCCTGGTGGAATCGCCCGTGCTTTCCGGTAAAGGAAGTTTTTTCGGGTTCGGTCTTGGAACAACCGACGGATTAGTCTCTTATCCGGATATCCATGGGTGAGGCCCCGAGTGTGGGACTCCTGTCCCGCGCGAGAAGTGCTACTTCCGCTGCTAGTATCCCGAATCTGTTGCTCGGTGGGAACAGGGGGATCTCACAGTAAATTCTTTCTGAATTTCTGTTTCAGGGGAATTCATCTTAATTATATGAGATATTTTTCTATCCAAAAATATTCAAAATCTGAATATACTCTCTCTAGAATATTTTCTCTCTCTAGGTTAAAACAGTTAGAAACAAGGTCTTTATATTTCTGAAGAGGGATTGATTACAGGGGAAGATACTAGACATCAAAAAAAGGGGGTTGGGGGAGGAATCTTACATTCTACCCCACTTAAAAAATGCGAGATGTCCTCATCTCGCAACTTGTGATAATTTCTCAAGATGCACGAATATGAGACTTAGAGAAAAATTTTAATCAAGATTAACCACCAAGAAAAGTCTTAAAGAGAGCAAGATTCAAAATAAGAACAAGATTTAAACTTTATTCATTCTCGGAACTTATACAATAAAGATAGAAGAACTCTTTACAGTTCCATAAGCCCGTCCATCATATGGTCACAAAAGCAGTCCTCACAAGCTGCACAAGTATAGGGTAACTCATCTATGGGAATGATTCTGCTGGTTATTGCCCCACCTATCTCAGTGGTATGAGGTGATCTAACAAAAGGACCTCTGAGAGGCAAGCCAAAACGGGATAAAGGTATATCTTCTCATGAGGAAGAAAACACGCCAGTAAGAAGACCCGCTCAGAAAACCCAAGATGCCTTGATCTCATGACGCAGTAGTATCGGGGACCCAAACCCAAGGCTTCAATAACCATGGCCAAGCGGACATTATTACGAAAGTGCTGCTGACCCCAGGGTGTTACCCTAGTTATGTCTTGAAAGGTCCACCATTTGGTCTGCGCTACAGAAGTTCCCAAGTGAGGGAAAAGTGAGCGCTCATACTGTTCTATAAAATCTTTCTTCACAGACTCTCTTGCGTCTTGAAGGTGAGAAATCATCATGGATAAAACTAATTCCTGTTGCCAAGCCATGAAGGAGATTAATAAAGAAAGGAGATTGATGGGAGTAAGATTACTGTGAGCGACAGTTAAAGTTACGACTTATATAAAGGAAGGAGCTAGCGTAACCTAGAAGCCAACGGTAACTTGCCACTGAAGTTTTACCGTCTTTCCATGATTTGTGTTTGACACATTTTTCTATAGAAGGCATTAAGAATTTTGAGATAAGGAGATAAAAGAAGCTTGTAGGCTAAGTCACCTACTTTCATATTGAATTCAGATATAAGGGTCACAATATCTGGGGGATAACTTCTTATACTCCCCGAGAGATAAAGAACTTCTTTTGAGCCGTACTCGAATGAATACCAAAACCTTGGTATTCAAAACACCGATTCTCACTTCTGAACTCATTGTTCTAAATCCTTAAAACAGGTGGGACTCCTGAGAAGTATTCTAGGAAAAGGGTCTTCCTTTTTTTAAACAGAAACTTTCTTTTATTTTAGAGAGGGAATAATTATAAGATCAGAAAGGGAGATTCTTACTCATGTATACCTCGAAGGCTGGGGAGGAATCTTACAACTACCATAAACACTCAACATGACACCTTGATTGTTGGCACCCCACACCATGGTTAGACCGTCATCCATGTGTGACACTTGAATCAGTATCCTTGCACTGCTCAACACCCATTACTCATAAGCATTAATCACAACATGCTTATGTTCATAGGAAGAAACACAACACTAGTAATACTCTAGCTCAATATTCATCTACATGATTATGTTCATAGAGGTAGAATTTCTACACAACACCAATTATATGCTAGCTCAATATTCATCAGCATGGTATATCACCCACAATACCAATAACACTAAAATGGCACCAACAAATGCATATACTAATAAAACGAGCCTATCAATATTAGTATGAACATAATTATGTTCATAGGTAAAAAAACAAGACGCCAATAATACACTATCTCAATATTCATGAACATAATAAATCACCCACAATACCAATAACACTAACATGGCCCCAACAAATGCATATAATAATAATACAAGCATGTCAATATTAATAATAATGGCATCCCCCATGATAGTGGCCAATAACACTAACATGGCCCAAATGCATATACTAATAATACGAGCCTATCAGTATTAATATGGCATCACCCACAATACAATATATCATTATGGTACAATGGTATCTCAGATATCCCCAATCAACCATAGAGTGGTCTTCCTAACATCCCTCTTGCTTGGGTTTGCAATTGAGCCTCTTTAAGCCTTGCTTGGACCCATTTAATGCTGAGGTGAGTCACAACTATATCAACTCACATTTTGGGAATCAATTACTCCATATAGTTTTGGACATATCTTAAACATACTAACTCCAAATTTGTCGAAGATCGTAGATTTAGATTCTACTCTTCAAGATCTTTCCGATGATATGTCACATGAGGGGGTTTTGACAAACTTTTGGACAAGTTCACCATGCTCCCATTTTTCAAATGGGAATGGGATTTTTTCCAAATTATCTAATATGGTGTTTAAAGTCTCTTCGAATCTCTACAAAGAGCATGGACCTCTTTCCTAGAGGTGTACACCTCCACGAATCCTAAAGTCTCTATATTTTAATCACTACTAAGAGCATGGAGACACCTCTTTTCTAGAGATGTCTCCATGACCTTTCAATGTAATCTCTTCTTTGTTTATTCCTTTTACCACATTCCCTTAGTTCAGCTCCCTCTCATGTGCCTTACCCCCTCCCAAACACCCTTTGGATGCTATCATACTGGTTAGGTCCATGTGTGGTATGGTTGCATCATGTATAAAAAAAACCATGTGCTAATTCACCTTAATTAATTATCAATTGATTTTAGAACTAAAACTGCCAAAATTTTAGCCATTTTGCCAAGGTAAGATAAAAGTTCACATGGCATTTTTCAAGCGGATAGTTGCAAGCCATGTTAAAAATATAATTAAATTAAAAGTTGAATCGTTTATTTCCATAAGGGAATGGGCTGCGAAACTAATTATCTGAATCCAATCTAGCAAAGGATGATATAAGAGAACCACCTCTTCCCTCTTCTTTCTTCTCCAACCTAGGAAGTTATATGATATTAGTTATGTGAATCCAAATCTAGAAAATGGGGTGCAACATTAGTTATGTGAATCCAATCTAGCAAAGGATGATAAAGAGAACCACTAGTTCTCTCCTTTTTCTTCTCCAATCTAGGAAGTTATGTGACATAGGTGCTTGTAATGGCTAAAGGGAGAGATATGGAGAGAGAAAGGGGGGAGAGAGGTCTAACAAAGTATGATAAAAAAGAACCACCTCTTCCATTTTCTTTCTTCTCCAATCCAGGAAGTTATGTGACATAAATACTTTTAATGGCGTGCACGCGAGAGAGAGAGAGAGAGAGAGAGAGAGAGAGAGAGAGCACATCTATTTGTCGAATGATTAATTTGCTCAAGGGCTTTGAATTGATTACAAATCTCATGTATGTAGAATATGCAATATTGCACTTTATAACTTTTGTAATTGCTAACTGGCATTTGATATATGTACTTCAAATTCTTGGATTTCTGGGTACTTTATTTTTCTTGCTATGTTCATGTTCACAGATGACTCTTCTCCTTATCAAGATTCTTACTATTACTATTACTATTTGCAATCAAAAGCAAGGTAAGCTCTGTGGGTGCAACCGATTGCATAACAATGCTAACCTCACACAATCTCATTATAGAGAAAAAGCACTCTGTTGCATAAGTGTGCAAGTAATCCCTCTCTAATTATGAAAACAACCACTTAGCACACAAGAGAGCGAGAGAGTACACTCTAGTTTGGATAATGGGTTTATGTCCTTTCTCATTAGAATGCAGGACCAACTTTTTTATGTGTGGCCGCCGAAGACTTGCTCATAGATTTACAAAAGCTTTTAAGTACGTATACCATTTCTCTCTTTGAAACAAGACTATAAACATAATCCACCAATAGAAAGTGCAAAAATAAGGAAGAAAAACTCACAGCACAGCATTGGGTCTAATGTGTCCCTTGTAGATGGTGGCTCCCCTTCCCATCTGTATTATTTATATCTTTTATTCCAAAAATAGACCCATGGAGGCAATAATAGGATTGAGTACATCCAAATGTGGGTCTTTTTTTTCAAATATAAACCTTAGTACCTTATGCAATACCTAACAATAGAAAAATTGATCTCTTACACATCTAAGATGTGCAAACATAGAATACATTGCAATTACAACTATAACATTCGACGGACAAAGCTAAAATATGGCGTTAATTAAATATAGACATTTGCACACTGTTATAGATACTCTACATGACACCATGATTGGCACTCCACACCATGCTCAGACCGTCATCCATGTGTGACACTTTAATTAATTTTCTTGCACTGCTCAACACACATTACTCGTAAGCGTTATAATCACATTGGTTAGAATAATTAATGGGAATCCTTAACAATTAAGATTATGTTCATTGTGGTAGAAACACAACACGAGTAATACACTAGCTCAATATTGATTCATCAACATGATAAATATAGAAATTTGCTTACTGCCATAAACACTCAACATGACACCTTGATTGTTGGCACCCCACACCATGCTTAGACCGTCATCCATGTGTGACACTTGAATCAGTATCCTTGCACTGCTCAACACCCATTACTCATAAGCATCAATCACAACATACTTATGTTCATAGGAAGAAACACAACACTAGTAATACTCTAGCTCAATATTCATCTACATGATTATGTTCATAGAGGTAGAATTTCTACACAACACCAGTTATATGCTAGCTCAATATTCATCAACATGGTATATCACCCACAATACCAATAACACTAAAATGGCACCAACAAATGCATATACTAATAATACGAGCCTATCAATATTAGTATGAACATAATTATGTTCATAGGTAAAAAAAACAAAACGCCAGTAATACACTATCTCAATATTCATGAACATAATAAATCACCCACAATACCAATAACACTAACATGACCCCAACAAATGCATATAATAATAATACAAGCATGTAAATATTAATAATAATGGCATCCCCCATGATAGTGGCCAATAACACTAACATGGCCCAAATGCATATACTAATAATACGAGCCTATCAGTATTAATATGGCATCACCCACAATACAATATATCATTATGGTACAATGGTATCTCAGATATCCCCAATCAACCTTAGAGTGGTCTTCCTAACATTCCTCTTGCTTGGGTTTGCAATTGAGCCTCTTTAAGCCTTGCTTGGACCCATTTAATGCTGAGGTGAGTCACAACTATATCAACTCACATTTTGGGAATCAATTACTCCATATATTTTTGGACATATCTTAAACATACTAACTCCAAATTGGTCGGAGATCGTAGATTTAGATTCTACTCTTCAAGATCTTTCCGATGATATGTCACATGAGGGGGTTTTGACAAACTTTTGGACAAGTTCACCATGCTCCCATTTTTCAAATGGGAATGGGATTTTTCCCAAATTATCTAATATGGTGTTTAAAGTCTCTTCGAATCTCTACAAAGAGCATGGACCTCTTTCCTAGAGGTGTCTCCACGAATCCTAAAGTCTCTATATTTTAATCACTACTAAGAGCATGGAGACACCTCTTCTCTAGAGATGTCTCCATAACCTTTCAATGTAATCTCTTCTTCGTTTATTCCTTTTACCACATTCCCTTAGTTCAGCTCCCTCTCATGTGCCTCACCCCCTCCCAAACACCCTTTGGATGCTATCATACTGGTTAGGTCCATGTGTGGTATGGTTGCATCATGTATAAAAAAAACCATGTGCTAATTCACCTTAATTAATTATCAACTGATTTTAGAACTAAAACTGCCAAAATTTTAGCCATTTTGCCAAGGTAAGATAAAAGTTCACATGGCATTTTTCAAGCAGATAGTTGCAAGCCATGTTAAAAATATAATTAAATTAAAAGTTGAATCGTTTATTTCCATAAGGGAATGGGCTGCGAAACTAATTATCTGAATCCAATCTAGCAAAGGATGATATAAGAGAACCACCTCTTCCCTCTTCTTTCTTCTCCAACCTAGGAAGTTATATGATATTAGTTATGTGAATCCAAATCTAGAAAATGGGGTGCAACATTAGTTATGTGAATCCAATCTAGCAAAGGATGATAAAGAGAACCACCAGTTCCCTCTTTTTTCTTCTCCAATCTAGGAAGTTATGTGACATAGGTGCTTGTCATGGCTTGTAAGATCCCTGTTCCCACCGAGCAACGGATTCGGGGTACTGGCGCAGCGGAAGTAGCACTTCTCGCGCGGGATAGGGGTCCCCTTTATCGGAAAGCACGGGCGATTCCACCAGGATAACTTTTTACTCTAACGTAGTCAAGATCATTTCTGATCGAGCTGATCCAATTACATCTATAAGATACTTGGTCAGATCAAGGAAGAAACTTGCACTTGGATCATTGGGAGCAACGCTTTTTTCCCCATTCAAGAGGCACAGCCGTTGATTCCTATCCATAGAACAGTTACTGTCCGGGATTTATTTTATCTATCGTAAAAATAAAAGTTTGAGTCTCGATTTACGGATCCATTAGTCCAGCCTAACCCCATCCAATCCCATGGGTTAGCCAACCACCCAACCACTGTAGTGATGCGATCCAATTAAGAATTTGGTTAGGTTTTGTCCCGGGTACCAAGGAAAAGAGTTCCAAGGCCCCCTAGCCGGATGTTCATGCAAAAATAAAACTAGTCACACCACTCACACACCCTGTGAGATCCCCTTGTTCCCACCGAGCAACAGATTCGGGGTACTAGCAGCGGAAGTAACACATCATGCGCGGGTAGGGGTCTCACACTCGGGGCCTCGCCCACGGATATCCGGACAAGAGACTAATCCGTCGGTTTGTCCAAAACCGAAACCGAAAAAACTTCCTTTACCCGGAAAGCATGGGCGATTCCACTAGGATAACTCTTTACTCTAGCGTAGTCAAGATCATTACGGATCAACTGATCTGACTGCACCTTTAACGGTACTTGGTCAAATCAAGGAAGAAACTTGCACTTGGATCATTAGGATCAACGCTTTTTTCCCCATCAAGAGGCACAGCCGTTGATTCCTATCCATAGAACAATTTCTATCCGGGATTTACTTCATCTATCGTAATAATAGAAATTAAATCTTGATTTACGGATCCATCAGTCCAGCCTAACCCCATCCGATCCCATGGGTTAGCCAACCGCCCAACCACTGTAGTGATGGTATCCAATTTGGAATTTGGTTAGGTTTTGTCCCGGGTACCAAGGAAAAGAGTTCCAAGGCCCCCTAGCCGGAATTTCATGCAAACATAAAACTAGCCACACCACTTACACACCCAATATGAAAATTGCCTTTTTCTTAGCATCAGCTAACTTTAAAACAATCCTTTAATGAAACCATAGTACCACTGATCACAATCTCCCAATTTATCCAGTTGATTCATAATTTCCCATCATTCCTTCATCAGAGTATCTATGGCATCATTGGCAACTAGAACGCTCACCACCTGTCCACACAGAGGCCGTTTCCATAGTTCCTAGCCCATAATACTCGGCAATATAATCACTTATCAAGATGGACTCTCGTTGAAGATCAGCAAGATCAACCAACAGATCCATATAAAAGAGCCATGGACTCATCCGTTGAGGACCAGCAAGGTCAGTCAACCAGATCCATGCCCGGTTTCACAAAACAACTCTTACTCCTTGTTCCAATATCTTCCTCGACGCACGCGTGGGTATCCTAGGCGACCCAGAGCCCGAGCACCGTATGGTCAGCACCCTCTAGGATCCTTCGCAGGTGACCTAGCGCTTCACTCATAGGCCGCTTCCTTGGTCCCTCATCCACCGTACCGGAAGCTCACCATTTTAATCGAACCGAGGCTGGTCAAGACCTCGGTCGACCTTGCTACGCGAGACGTCCTCCATTGACTCTCCGTCAGCAGTTGCAACTTTATCAGTTAGGTCTCCACGACCTTAATCACAAGACGGTCAAAATGCTTCCCCAGCATTCTTGACATAAAACAGCCATTTACAAACAGCATTTACAAACAGTTTACAAATACAGTTTCTATATTAACTCTCATTTTTTCACATTATCCCTCATTAATCCACATTACTTATTCCACATTCCATGTATATGTGTACTCATCCAATCACCTCCTTTTCCATCTCTTCACTTCAGATTCCTTCACATCACATATCATATATTCACATCCATATCCACATCCATACATCCACATCCACATCCACATTCACATCCATACATCCACATCTACATGCTTATCTCCATTTTCACATCCTCATTTATACATCCACATCCCATATCCACATTCATACATACACATCCATATCCACATCCACATCCACATCCACATTCACATCCACGCATCCACATCTACATGCTTACCTCCATTTTCACATCCTCATTTATACATCCACATCCCATATCCACATTCATACATACACATCCATACATCCACATCTACATCCACATACATACATACATCCACATCCACATTCCACATTCACATCTATACATCCACATCTACATTCACATTCATATACATCCACATCCACATTCCCATACATCCACATCTATACATCCACATTCCACATTCACATCTACATTCACATTCGCATACATCCACATCTACATTCACATTCACATACATCCACATCCACATTCCACATTCACATCTATACATCCACATCTACATTCACATTCACATACATCCACATCCACATTCCCATACATCCACATCTATACATCCACATTCCACATTCACATCTACATTCACATTCACATACATGCATCCACATCTACATGCTTACCTTCATTTTCACATCCTCATTTACATCTATGCATATACATCTTCATGCATATATCCATTTTCATGTTCATACATCCACACTCCCATCTCCATATCCACACATCCACATACATACATCCATTTTCACATTCCCATTTATATAACCCCATATACCTTCACATCTAATCTTTTACATCACATCCATTCTCGCCCTATCACAACCCATATACATCTTATCCTATCACATACACTTCTTACCTCATCCCCCCATACACATCTTAATTCATCTTATGACATCCTAACTTATTTCATAAGCATCTTATCACCTCTTATCACACCTCTTATCACATCCTATCACTTTCCATACGCATCTTATCAATTCTTATCACATCTCATACACCTCTTATCACATCTTATCACATTTCATATCTTTTTTTTTTTAAAAGAGAATTCTTTTATTTGATATAAGATTTCTCTACACATTTATTTATACATAAATTCCATTTAAGGAGACTAACACTTTCGAAATTAAAATCAATCTTTTATGCATCTTCTTATGCATGATTTCAATTTGGTAGGGAATTATACTTTTAGAATAAAAGAATTTCTCTTATGCATCTAAGTTAAGCATAAAATCCATTTATGAGGAAAATCATACTTTTAGTATAAAAAGAATATCTTTTATGCATACCTATATGCATGAAATCCAATATGATAAAAGTAACACTTTTGATATAAAATTTTTTCCTTTATGCATACTTCTATGCATGAAAATTAAAAATGATAAAAGTAACACTTTTGATATAAAAATTTTCCTTTATGCATACTTCTATGCATGAAAATTAAAAATGATAAAAGTAACACTTTTGATATAAAAATTTTCTTTTATGCATACTTTTATGTATGAAATAAAAATGATAAAAGTAACACTTTTGATATAAAAATTTATCCATTATGCATACTTCTATGCATGAAAATAAAAATGGTAAAAATAACACTTTTGATATAAAAATTTATCCTTTATGCATACTTCTATGCATGAAAGTAAAAATGATAAAAGTAACACTTTTGATATAAAAATTTATCCATTATGCATACTTCTATGCATGAAAATAAAAATGGTAAAAATAACACTTTTGATATAAAATTTTATCCTTTATGCATAATATTAAAATTCAATTTCTCCATGATTATAATGAAATTCTTTCAATTAATCTAGGATGATGATTCCTAGAATATGGTAGGAAGTCCTCTTTTTATGCTTTGAATGAAAATTTTTTATGCATAATTTTTATAAAAATTTTGCCATAGCTCCGCTGCTATGACTGATAAATCTCAATTTTTCTAAGGGATAAAGCTTATCATTAAGGAAATAATTAAAATGATTCTCTAATTGGATCCTTAATCCATAATGGATTGAATCATCAATATACATAAACTAAAAACATAAGAAAAAGCCATTAATTTGGCCTCAAGCATAGCTTAATCTTGGGTTAAGGAAAAGCTTTATGAAAAGCTTGATTTGGATTGAGAATGGGTCATGAGTATGACCATTTCTTGAGTGAGAGAGAGAATTTACATAAGAATCATTAGAATTTAAACATAAATGAAAATTAACTTCAATAGCATTTATTAAATTATGTAACTCTTCACTACTATTCAAACTTCAATAGCATTTAAAAAAAACCATACCAATTAAACTTCTCAAGCTTGAGAGGGGTTGAGAAGAGAGAAACATTGAGAAATTATAGAAAGATGAATATTCACTAATTACCTTACAACTTGCTTGATTCTTTGTTCACGGTAGAGGCCCCCAACCAATCAATTGGTTAAGTATGTTGATGGAGCCACTAATGGGGATTGAAGAAAGAGGGAAGCTCCAAAAAACTAGTGAATTATTAAATGAATTCACAGTTCTTGGCTTAGGTGGAGTAGAGTAACGATGCATAAACACTATATATTTTTCAACAAGGGGGAGGCTTCTATTTATAGGAAAAATTGAGCTCCTAACCAAACAAACTGATTCTAGAATTTTCTAAATCAGTTTGGTCAATAATTGACCATTTTTAGGTCAGTTAAGCTAACTTTTTGGAACTAGACTTGAATGAGGAGAGAGGAGAGATGAAATATCTCAATTTTTATGAGTTTAAAACTCATTCAAGCATGTGAAATATGCACCTCCTTTAAAGAACTCCCTTTCCTTACATATGTCATATTTTTAATATTGCTCATAGTTTTTTACTAATAAACCTTGTACATTTTCAACTCTTCATCTTATGTGAAATATGCACCTCCTTTAAAGAACTCCCCTTCCTTACATATGTCATACTTTTAATATTGCTCATAATTTTTTTACTAATAAACCTTGTACATTTTCAACTCTTCATCTTATGTGAAATATGCACCTCCTTTAAAGAACTCCCCTTCCTTACATATGTCATACTTTTAATATTGCTCATAATTTTTTTACTAATAAACCTTGTACATTTTCAACTCTTCATCTTATGTGAAATATGCACCTCCTTTAAAGAACTCTTCTTCCTTACATATGTCATACTTTTAATATTGCTCATAATTTTTTACTAATAAACCTTGTACATTTTCAACTCTTCATCTTATGTGAAATATGCACCTCCTTTAAAGAATTCCCCTTCCTTACATATGTCATATTTTTAATATTGCTCATAGTTTTTTACTAATAAACCTTGTACATTTTCAACTCTTCACCTCATGTGAGCATTTACTCATTTTTGGGTATTTTCTTTTTACAAGTTGGATTTATCTCCTCCCTACACATGGATTGATGCTATTGGTCCATAGGAGCCTTAATTGGACCATAGTCTAAAGATTTCTGAAGATCTAGACCCTTAGGCTAAGGTTCTTTATAGCTATTTTCAATTAATTCCAATTGCACATTGGAAAATTCTTTTTGAATTTCTGTTTCAGGGGAACGCATCTGAATTAGAAGAGATATTTTTCTATCCAAAAATATTCAAAATCTGAATATTCTCTCTCTAGAATATTTTTCTCTCTCTAGGCTAAAACAGATAGAAACAAGGTCTTTATATTTCTGAAGAGGGATTGATTACAGGGAAAGATACTAGACATCAAAAAGGGGGTGGGAGAGGAATCTTACATTCTACCCCACTTAAAAAACGCGAGATGTCCTCATCTCGCAAACTGGGATAATTTCGCAAGATGCACGAATTATGAGACTTAGAGAAAAATTTAAATCAGGATTAACCACCAAGAAAAAGTCTCAAAGAGAGCAAGATTCAAGATAAGAACAAGATTTAAACTTTATTCATTCTCGGAACTTATACAGTAAAGATAGAAGAACTCTTTACACTTCCATAAGCCCGTCCATCATATGATCACAAAAGCAGTCCTCACAAGCTGCACAAGTATAAGGTAACTCATCTATGGGAATGATTCTGTGGGTTATTGCTGCGCCTATCTCAGTGGTATGAGGTGTTCTAACAAAAGGACCTCTGAGAGGCAAGCCAAAAACGGGGTAAAGGCATATCTTCTCATGAGGAAGAAAACACGCCAATAAGAAGACCCGCTCAGAAAACCCAGGATGCCTTGATCTCATGACGCAGTAGTATCGGGGACCCAAACCCAAGGCTTCAATAACCATGGCCAAGCGGACATTGTTGCGAAAGTGCTGCTGACCCCAGGGTGTTACCCTAGTTATGTCTTGATAGGTCCGCCATTTGGTCTGCGCTACAGAAGTTCCCAAGTGAGGGAAAAGTGAGCGCTCATACTGTTCTATAAAATCCTTCTTCACAGAATCACTTGCGTCTTGAAGGCGAGGAATCATTATGGATAAAACTAATTCTTGTTGCCAAGCCATGAAGGAGATTAGGAAGAAAGGAGATCGATGGGAGTAAGATTACTGTGAGCGACAAGTAAAAGTTACGACTTATATAAAGGAAGGAGCTAGCGTAACTTAGAAGCCAACGGTAGCTTGCCACTGAAGTTTTACCGTCTTTCCATGATTTGGGTTTGGCACAATTTTCTATAGAAAGCATTAAGAACTTTGAGATGAGGAGATAAAAGAAGCTCGTAAGCTAAGTTACTTACTTTCTTTGAAGTCAGATAAGGCTCACAATATCTGGGGGATAACTTCTTAAACTCCCCAATAGATAAAGAACTTCTTTTGTGCCGTACTCGAATGAAGACCAAAACCTTGGTATCCAAAACACCGATTTTCACTTCTGAACTCATTGTTCTGAATCCTTAAAACAGCGTGACTCCTGAGAAGTATTCTAGGGAAAGGGTCTTCCTTTTTTTTTAAACAGAATCTTTCTTTTATTTTTGAGAGGGAATAATTTTAAGATCAAAAAGGGAGATTCTTACTCCTGTATGCCTCGAAGGCTGGGGAGGAATCTTACATTCTACCCCACTTAAAAAAGTGCGAGATGTCCTCATCTCGCCAAGTAGAGGACAACTCTTTTTCTTAAGATCCAATTTATTCTAGGGTTCCTTATATTCTGGTCAACCCAACAGAATACGGGGATAAATATCCCTTATATAGAACTCATCATTAAATAAATTCATTTCAGATCATATCATTCATATCTTTAACACGATAATGGTCCATCAGATCGAAATTTTTTCTTTCTGAACATTCCTCCACGGGAATTTCAGTCAAGCAAGTTTTCAATTTGTCATCCCTTAACTTGATATACCGAGTCAAGTGTTAACAGTAGTACTTTGACAGCACAATCCACTAATCTCATAGTGATTTGTTGAAATCATTATCATCATTTATCATTGCAGGGACTCGTCCCATTCATCCTCATTGCGGTTTTGCTCAAGTTATTATATTTCAACTAAATTTCAAAAATCATCATTTTTCAATCAGAATCCCAATCAATTCATCAGTTCCCGAACAGAATTAAAAATCATATCAACCACATTCAAATTCATCATCTGGATAGCATTAACGCTTATAATTTCAAGTCTTAGATTTACTCGTATATACTGTCAGTAAAGAGCTGCAGTTATACTCTCGGTATATACGGATAGTCACGGCCCTTGGAATTATAAGGTAAATACCATCATGTCTAGGCCTCAAGCAAGTCAAGGATTCTATATAATTGCGGTACTTCCATCTGAAGACCCAATTACCAAATTACGAATTTCAATTTGAATATCAAATTGTATGAATTATATCACACAATTACAACCTTTTTGTGTTTCTTGATAAACTTTTGACATAATTTGCTCCTCAGTTGATCTTATTGGAGATCTATGACTTAAGTCTGATAAATAGATTTTTCTTTATCCGATCGTCCGTAAAAAAAAAACATTTGTATATTTATATACAAGTTGCAATAATTACATAGAGTGGTTCGGCTCCAAAATTCAAAATCTCTTCGAGAGACGTATAAGACGACGGTACTGGGCCATAGTCATGCCCTGCTACATAAGTTCTCTAACTGCGAAGGAAGTTATTATTTTCTCCTTAGGGATAAATCGACTAAGGAGTCTATAAATTTGACATGAAAGTCTGAAATTTCGAGGTGTCGAATGATATAGAATGACACCACGCACCATTTTCAGCTTTAACAGGATCATAGTCAATGAGAGATTCTGCCACAGCATTGTACGGCGGTTGCAATGAGCGTGGACATATTGCCCTGCAACCCACTTATGTTGTATTCTCTCCACTGGGGTAGGAAAATATAAATCCTTGAAATGGCGTGCAAGTCTTACTCGGCTTGTTTGAGTTGAAGCGGAAGAGATGAGATGCTCGAAGGCAAATGCAATCATATCTTGAGACTGGGTGAGGTCGGGAATACCAGATAAATGTGGAACTTTCATCTATAAAAACAATTTCTTTGATTAAAATTTCTTCATTAAAGAAGCTTACGGGATGAAAATACATTATGAAAATGCTGTTTCTGAATTCTTATTACCAATTTCAGATAAGAATTTAATTATCTTTATTAGCTTTCAAAAGCGGCTCTGATACCAACTGTGAGATCCCCTTGTTCCCACCGAGCAACAGATTCGGGGTACTAGCAGCGGAAGTAACACATCATACGCGGGTAGGGGTCTCACACTCGGGGCCTCGCCCACGGATATCCGGACAAGAGACTAATCCGTCGGTTTGTCCAAAACCGAAACCGAAAAAACTTCCTTTACCCGGAAAGCATGGGCGATTCCACCAGGATAACTCTTTACTCTAGCGTAGTCAAGATCATTACGGATCAACTGAACTGATCTGACTGCACCTTTAACGGTACTTGGTCAAATCAAGGAAGAAACTTGCACTTGGATCATTAGGATCAACGCTTTTTTCCCCATCAAGAGGCACAGCCGTTGATTCCTATCCATAGAACAATTTCTATCCGGGATTTACTTCATCTATCGTAATAATAGAAATTAAATCTTGATTTACGGATCCATCAGTCCAGCCTAACCCCATCCGATCCCATGGGTTAGCCAACCGCCCAACCACTGTAGTGATGGTATCCAATTTGGAATTTGGTTAGGTTTTGTCCCGGGTACCAAGGAAAAGAGTTCCAAGGCCCCCTAGCCGGAATTTCATGCAAACATAAAACTAGCCACACCACTTACACACCCAATATGAAAATTGCCTTTTTCTTAGCATCAGCTAACTTTAAAACAATCCTTTAATGAAACCATAGTACCACTGATCACAATCTCCCAATTTATCCAGTTGATTCATAATTTCCCATCATTCCTTCATCAGAGTATCTATGGCATCATTGGCAACTAGAACGCTCACCACCTGTCCACACAGAGGCCGTTTCCATAGTTCCTAGCCCATAATACTCGGCAATATAATCACTTATCAAGATGGACTCTCGTTGAAGATCAGCAAGATCAACCAACAGATCCATATAAAAGAGCCATGGACTCATCCGTTGAGGACCAGCAAGGTCAGTCAACCAGATCCATGCCCGGTTTCACAAAACAACTCTTACTCCTTGTTCCAATATCTTCCTCGACGCACGCGTGGGTATCCTAGGCGACCCAGAGCCCGAGCACCGTATGGTCAGCACCCTCTAGGATCCTTCGCAGGTGACCTAGCGCTTCACTCATAGGCCGCTTCCTTGGTCCCTCATCCACCGTACCGGAAGCTCACCATTTTAATCGAACCGAGGCTGGTCAAGACCTCGGTCGACCTTGCTACGCGAGACGTCCTCCATTGACTCTCCGTCAGCAGTTGCAACTTTATCAGTTAGGTCTCCACGACCTTAATCACAAGACGGTCAAAATGCTTCCCCAGCATTCTTGACATAAAACAGCCATTTACAAACAGCATTTACAAACAGTTTACAAATACAGTTTCTATATTAACTCTCATTTTTTCACATTATCCCTCATTAATCCACATTACTTATTCCACATTCCATGTATATGTGTACTCATCCAATCACCTCCTTTTCCATCTCTTCACTTCAGATTCCTTCACATCACATATCATATATTCACATCCATATCCACATCCATACATCCACATCCACATCCACATTCACATCCATACATCCACATCTACATGCTTATCTCCATTTTCACATCCTCATTTATACATCCACATCCCATATCCACATTCATACATACACATCCATATCCACATCCACATCCACATCCACATTCACATCCACGCATCCACATCTACATGCTTACCTCCATTTTCACATCCTCATTTATACATCCACATCCCATATCCACATTCATACATACACATCCATACATCCACATCTACATCCACATACATACATACATCCACATCCACATTCCACATTCACATCTATACATCCACATCTACATTCACATTCATATACATCCACATCCACATTCCCATACATCCACATCTATACATCCACATTCCACATTCACATCTACATTCACATTCGCATACATCCACATCTACATTCACATTCACATACATCCACATCCACATTCCACATTCACATCTATACATCCACATCTACATTCACATTCACATACATCCACATCCACATTCCCATACATCCACATCTATACATCCACATTCCACATTCACATCTACATTCACATTCACATACATGCATCCACATCTACATGCTTACCTTCATTTTCACATCCTCATTTACATCTATGCATATACATCTTCATGCATATATCCATTTTCATGTTCATACATCCACACTCCCATCTCCATATCCACACATCCACATACATACATCCATTTTCACATTCCCATTTATATAACCCCATATACCTTCACATCTAATCTTTTACATCACATCCATTCTCGCCCTATCACAACCCATATACATCTTATCCTATCACATACACTTCTTACCTCATCCCCCCATACACATCTTAATTCATCTTATGACATCCTAACTTATTTCATAAGCATCTTATCACCTCTTATCACACCTCTTATCACATCCTATCACTTTCCATACGCATCTTATCAATTCTTATCACATCTCATACACCTCTTATCACATCTTATCACATTTCATATCTTTTTTTTTTTAAAAGAGAATTCTTTTATTTGATATAAGATTTCTCTACACATTTATTTATACATAAATTCCATTTAAGGAGACTAACACTTTCGAAATTAAAATCAATCTTTTATGCATCTTCTTATGCATGATTTCAATTTGGTAGGGAATTATACTTTTAGAATAAAAGAATTTCTCTTATGCATCTAAGTTAAGCATAAAATCCATTTATGAGGAAAATCATACTTTTAGTATAAAAAGAATATCTTTTATGCATACCTATATGCATGAAATCCAATATGATAAAAGTAACACTTTTGATATAAAATTTTTTCCTTTATGCATACTTCTATGCATGAAAATTAAAAATGATAAAAGTAACACTTTTGATATAAAAATTTTCCTTTATGCATACTTCTATGCATGAAAATTAAAAATGATAAAAGTAACACTTTTGATATAAAAATTTTCTTTTATGCATACTTTTATGTATGAAATAAAAATGATAAAAGTAACACTTTTGATATAAAAATTTATCCATTATGCATACTTCTATGCATGAAAATAAAAATGGTAAAAATAACACTTTTGATATAAAAATTTATCCTTTATGCATACTTCTATGCATGAAAGTAAAAATGATAAAAGTAACACTTTTGATATAAAAATTTATCCATTATGCATACTTCTATGCATGAAAATAAAAATGGTAAAAATAACACTTTTGATATAAAATTTTATCCTTTATGCATAATATTAAAATTCAATTTCTCCATGATTATAATGAAATTCTTTCAATTAATCTAGGATGATGATTCCTAGAATATGGTAGGAAGTCCTCTTTTTATGCTTTGAATGAAAATTTTTTATGCATAATTTTTATAAAAATTTTGCCATAGCTCCGCTGCTATGACTGATAAATCTCAATTTTTCTAAGGGATAAAGCTTATCATTAAGGAAATAATTAAAATGATTCTCTAATTGGATCCTTAATCCATAATGGATTGAATCATCAATATACATAAACTAAAAACATAAGAAAAAGCCATTAATTTGGCCTCAAGCATAGCTTAATCTTGGGTTAAGGAAAAGCTTTATGAAAAGCTTGATTTGGATTGAGAATGGGTCATGAGTATGACCATTTCTTGAGTGAGAGAGAGAATTTACATAAGAATCATTAGAATTTAAACATAAATGAAAATTAACTTCAATAGCATTTATTAAATTATGTAACTCTTCACTACTATTCAAACTTCAATAGCATTTAAAAAAAACCATACCAATTAAACTTCTCAAGCTTGAGAGGGGTTGAGAAGAGAGAAACATTGAGAAATTATAGAAAGATGAATATTCACTAATTACCTTACAACTTGCTTGATTCTTTGTTCACGGTAGAGGCCCCCAACCAATCAATTGGTTAAGTATGTTGATGGAGCCACTAATGGGGATTGAAGAAAGAGGGAAGCTCCAAAAAACTAGTGAATTATTAAATGAATTCACAGTTCTTGGCTTAGGTGGAGTAGAGTAACGATGCATAAACACTATATATTTTTCAACAAGGGGGAGGCTTCTATTTATAGGAAAAATTGAGCTCCTAACCAAACAAACTGATTCTAGAATTTTCTAAATCAGTTTGGTCAATAATTGACCATTTTTAGGTCAGTTAAGCTAACTTTTTGGAACTAGACTTGAATGAGGAGAGAGGAGAGATGAAATATCTCAATTTTTATGAGTTTAAAACTCATTCAAGCATGTGAAATATGCACCTCCTTTAAAGAACTCCCTTTCCTTACATATGTCATATTTTTAATATTGCTCATAGTTTTTTACTAATAAACCTTGTACATTTTCAACTCTTCATCTTATGTGAAATATGCACCTCCTTTAAAGAACTCCCCTTCCTTACATATGTCATACTTTTAATATTGCTCATAATTTTTTTACTAATAAACCTTGTACATTTTCAACTCTTCATCTTATGTGAAATATGCACCTCCTTTAAAGAACTCCCCTTCCTTACATATGTCATACTTTTAATATTGCTCATAATTTTTTTACTAATAAACCTTGTACATTTTCAACTCTTCATCTTATGTGAAATATGCACCTCCTTTAAAGAACTCTTCTTCCTTACATATGTCATACTTTTAATATTGCTCATAATTTTTTACTAATAAACCTTGTACATTTTCAACTCTTCATCTTATGTGAAATATGCACCTCCTTTAAAGAATTCCCCTTCCTTACATATGTCATATTTTTAATATTGCTCATAGTTTTTTACTAATAAACCTTGTACATTTTCAACTCTTCACCTCATGTGAGCATTTACTCATTTTTGGGTATTTTCTTTTTACAAGTTGGATTTATCTCCTCCCTACACATGGATTGATGCTATTGGTCCATAGGAGCCTTAATTGGACCATAGTCTAAAGATTTCTGAAGATCTAGACCCTTAGGCTAAGGTTCTTTATAGCTATTTTCAATTAATTCCAATTGCACATTGGAAAATTCTTTTTGAATTTCTGTTTCAGGGGAACTCATCTGAATTAGAAGAGATATTTTTCTATCCAAAAATATTCAAAATCTAAATATTCTCTCTCTAGAATATTTTTCTCTCTCTAGGCTAAAACAGATAGAAACAAGGTCTTTATATTTCTGAAGAGGGATTGATTACAGGGAAAGATACTAGACATCAAAAAGGGGGTGGGGGAGGAATCTTACACACCCACCAGTATGAAATTGCCTTTTCATCGATTCAACCAGTTTAAAACAATCCTTTAATAAAACCATAGTATCACTGATCACAATCTTCCAATTCATCCGGTTGATTCTTAATTTTCCCATCATTCCTTCATCAGAGTATCTATGGCATCATTGGCTACTAGGATGCTCACCACCTGTCCACTCAGGGGCCGTTTCTTAGTTTTCCTAGCCCATAATACTCGGCAATATAATCACTTATCAAGATGGACTCTCGTTGAAGATCAGCAAGATCAACCAACAGATCCATATAAAGAGCCATGGACTCATCCATTGAAGACCAGCAAGGTCAATCAACCAGATCCATGCCCGATTTCAGAAAACAACTCTTACTCCTTGTTCCAATATCTTCCTCGACGCATGTGTGGGTATCCTAGGCGACCCAGAGAGCCCGAGCACCGTATGGTCAGCACCCTCTAGGATCCTTCGCAGGTGACCTAGCGCTTCACTCATAGGCCGCTTCCTTGGCCCCTCATCCACCGTACCGGAAGCTCACCATTTTAATCGCACCGAGGCTCGTCAAGACCTCGGCCGACCTTGCTACGCGAGACGTCCTCCATTGACTCTCCGTCAGCAGTTGCAACTTTATCAGTTAGGTCTCCACGACCTTAATCACAAGATGGTCAAAATGCTCCCCCAGCATTCTTGACATAAAACAGTCATTTACAAATAGCATTTACAAACAGTTTACAATACAGTTTCTATATTAATTCTCATTTTTCCACATTACCCCTCATCAATCCACATTACTTATTCCATATTCCATTTATATGTTTACTCATCCCATCACATCATTTTCCATCTCATCACTTCAGATTCCTTCACATCACATATCATATATTCACATCCATACATATATCCACATCCACATCCACATTCACATCCATACATCCACATCTACATCCATACATCTATTTTCACATCCACATCTACATGCACATTCATGCATCCTCATCCATACATCCACATCTATATGCGTACATTCACATCTACATGTATACATCCACATCTCTATGCATACACCCACATCCACCTTCACATTCACCTCCATACATCTACATCTACATGCATACATCCACCTCCACATTCACATCCACGTCTATACATCTACATCTACATGCATACATCCACCTCCACATTCACATCCACGTCTATACATCTACATCTACATGCATACATCCACATCTCCATTCACATCCACATCTATACATCTACATCTACATGCATCCATCCACATCTCCATTTACATCCACATCTATACATCTACTTCTACATGCATACATCCACATCCACATGCATACATCTATTTACATCCACATCTATACATCTACTTCTACATGCATACATCCACATCTCCATGCATACATCCACCTCCACATTCACATTCACATCCATACATCTACATCTACATGCATACATCTACATCCACATTCACATCCACATCTATACATCTACATCTACATGCATACATCCACCTCCACATTCACATCCACATCTATACATCTACATCTACATGCATACATCCACATCTCTAATCACATCCACATCTATACATCTACATCTACATGCATACATCCACATCTCTATTCACATCCACATCTATACATCTACATGCATACATCCACATCTCTATTCACATCCACATCTATACATCTACATGCATACATCCACATCTCCGTTCACATCCACATCTATACATCTACATCTACATGCATACATCCATATCTCCATTCACATCCACATCTATACATCTACATCTATATGCATACATCCACATTTCTATGCATACATTCACAGTCACATCCATACATCTACATCTACATGCAAACATCCACATTTCCATGTATACATTCACACTCACATCCATACATCTACATCTACATGCAAATATCCACATCTCCATGCATAATAAAATTCTTTTAATTAATCTAGGATGATAGTTCCTAAAATATGGTAGGAAATCCTCTTTTCGTGCTTTGAATGAAATTATTTTATGTGTATATTTTTATAAAATTTTGCCATAGCTCCGCTAACCATTAGAATTAAACATAAATGGAAATTTATGTAATTCTTTACTATCATTAATTAATTAACTTCATTAGCATTTCAAAAACCATACCAATTAAGCTTCTCAAGCTTGAGAGGGTTTGAGAAGAGAGAATCATTGAGAAATTATAGAAAAGATCAAAATTCACTATACTTATCTTATAATTTGCTTGATTCTTTGTTCACGGTAGAGGCCCCCAACCAATCAATTGGTTTAGTATGTTGATGGAGCCACCAATGGGGATTGAAGAAAGAGAGAAGTATCAAAAACTAGTGAATTATTAAAGAATTCATAGTTCTTGGCTTAGGTGGAGTAGAGTAACAATGCATAAGATACTATATTTTTTTCAACAAGGGGAGGTTCCTATTTATAGGAAAAATTGAGCTCCTAACCAAACAAACTGATTCTAGAATTTTCAAGGTCAGTTTGGTTGAATTTGGACTAGATTTGGACCTATTTTGTTACTTTTTGATTCGGTTTGGTTCTATTTTGATTTGGTTTGGTTCAAGAGAGATGAGAGATAAAAATATCACATTATTTTTTAGTTTAAAACTCATTCAAGCATGTGAAATATGCACCTCCTTTAAAGAATTCCCCTTTCTTACATATGTGTCAAAATGGAATGATTATACCCAAAATATCTCATATTTTAAATATTGCTCATAGTTTTTTTACTAATAAACCTTGTACATTTTCAACTCTTCATCTTATGTGAAATATGCACCTCCTTTAAAGAACTCCCCTTCCTTACATATGTGTTTTTTTACTAATAAACCTTGTACATTTTTAACTCTTCATCTTATGTGAGCATTTACTCATTTTTGGATACCCAAAATATCTTATATTTTTAATATTGCTCATAGTTTTTTACTAATAAACCTTGTACATTTTCAACTCTTCATCTTATGTGAGCATTTACTCATTTTTGGATACCCAAAATATCTCATATTTTTAATATGAGATATTTTTGGATACCCAAAATATCTTATATTTTTAATATTGCTCATAGTTTTTTACTAATAAACCTTGTACATTTTCAACTCTTCATCTTATGTGAAATATGCACGTCCTTTAAAGAACTCCCCTTCCTTACATATGTGTTTTTTTACTAATAAACCTTGTACATTTTTAACTCTTCATCTTATGTGAGTATTTACTCATTTTTGGATACCCAAAATATCTTATATTTTTAATATTGCTCATAGTTTTTTACTAATAAACCTTGTACATTTTCAACTCTTCATCTTATGTGAGGATTTACTCATTTTTTGATATCTTCTTTTACAAATAGGATTTATCTCCTCCCTACACATGGATTGATGCTATTGGCCCATAGGAACCTTAATTGGACCATAATCCAAAAATTTCTGAAAATCTAGACCCTTAGACTAAGGTTCCTTATACCTATTTCCAATTAATTCCAATTGCACATTGGAAAATTCTTTTTGAATTTTTGTTTCAGGGAAACTTATTTTAATAAGATGAGTTATTTTTCTATCCAAAAATATTCATAATCTGAATATTCTCTCTCTAGAATAATTTTCTCTCTTTAGGCTAAAATAGTTAGAAACAAGGTCTTTATATTTCTCAAGAGGGATTGATTACAGGGGAAGATACTAGACATCAAAAAAGGGGGTTGGGGGAGGAATCTTACATTCTACCCCACTTAAAAAATGCGAGATGTCCTCATCTTGCAAACTGGGATAATTTCGCAAGATGCACGAATATGAGACTTAGAGAAAAATTTTAATCAAGATTAACCACCAAAAAAAGTCTTAAAGAGAGCAAGATTCAAAATAAGAACAAGATTTAAACTTTATTCATTCTTGGAACTTATACAATAAAGATAGAAGAACTCTTTACACTTCCATAAGCCCGTCCATCATATGGTCACAAAAGCAACACTCACAAGCTGCACAAGTATAGGGTAACTCATCTATGGGAATGATTCTGCTGGTTATTGCCACACCTATCTCAGTGGTATGAGGTGATCTAACAAAAGGACCTCTGAGAGGCAAGCCAAAAACGGGTTAAAGGCATATCTTCTGATGAGGAAGAAAACACGCCAGTAAGAAGACCCGCTCAGAAAACCCAAGATGCCTTGATCTCATGACGCAGTAGTATCGGGGACCCAAACCTAAGGCTTCAATAACCATGGCCAAGCGGACATTGTTACGAAAGTGCTGCTGACCCAGGGTGTTACCCTAGTTATGTCTTGATAGGTCCGCCATTTGGTCTGCGCGCTACAGAAGTTCCCAAGTGAGGGAAAAGTGAGCGCTCATACTGTTCTATAAAATCCTTCTTCACAGACTCACTTGCATCTTGAAGGTGAGGAATCATTATGGATAAAACTAATTCTTGTTGCCAAGCCATGAAGGATATTAAGAAGAAAGGAGATCGATGGGAGTAAGATTACTGTGAGTGACAAGTAAAAGTTACGACTTATATAAAGGAAGGAGCTAGCGTAACTTAGAAGCCAACGGTAACTTGCCACTGAAGTTTTTACCGTCTTTCCATGATTTGGGTTTGGCACATTTTTCTATAGAAGGCATTAAGAACTTTGAGATGAGGAGATAAAAGTTCGTAAGCTAAATCACCTACCTTCTTTGGTCCACAATATCTGGGAGATAACTTCTTATACTTCCCAAGAGATAAAGAACTTCTTTTGGGCCGTACTCAAATGAAAACCAAAACCTTGGTATCCAAAACACCAATTCTCACTTCTGAACTTATTGTTCTAAATCCTTAAAACAGGTGGGACTCCTGAGAAGTATTCTAGGGAAAGGGTCTTCCTTTTTTTAAACAGAAACTTTCTTTTATTTTAGAGAGGGAATAATTATATCATCTGTTTATCGCAAAAAGAAAGATAAAAATGTAAGAAAAATATTTAAATATTCTTTCACAATACAATATATCATTATGGTACAATGGTATCTCAGATATCCCCAATCAACCATAGAGTGGTCTTCCTAACATCCCTCTTGCTTGGGTTTGCAATTGAGCCTCTTTAAGCCTTGCTTGGACCCATTTAATGCTGAGGTGAGTCACAACTATATCAACTCACATTTTGGGAATCAATTGTTGGAATTAGGGTTGCAGGAATGCACACACAACTTCAACAATTGGTATCAGAGCAGGCTTCCTCCTCCCGGGCAGCATCACCGGCACCTGCCGCTTCATCTCCTCCGATTGCGACGAGGTTTCACGAGCGTCAGCAGATTAGTATATGTCGTTTCAGAATTTTGATCTGAAGTCATTTCGCCCTCCGTTTTTGCATTCCAAGTACTGCGCAGGCAAAATCGTCCTACTGTGCAGATTTTCTGTCAAGATTAAAATCTGCAGGACAGGTGCCCATTCGTCTGTTTTGGGCTGTGCTACATAGCACAGGTCGATTTTATACAGGTTTACCTCTTACAGACAGCATTTACATCTAGTAGTACAGTCATTGGCCATGGCTGACAACAATGATGTATTCCGCATGTTGGCTGCTGAGGATAAGTTGGATGGCACCAACTATCCATTGTGGGCATATATGATGCGACATGTATTGGTAGCAAAAGGGTTATGGAACATTGTGCAGGGTATTGATGCACGTCCTATTGTGGCTGGGAATGCTGCAAACACATCAGAAACAGGTACTGTAGATGATGGTGCAGGCACAAGTGCTGTAGCAGCTGTTCGAGAACCACCACTTTCAGCAGAGCAGATTCGTTGGGATGGTAGAGATGCGCAGGCTCATGCCTTGATTGCGCTGTCTGTCAAACGTACCATTATCCCACATATTCGCTCCTACAGGACTTCTAAGGATGCTTGGGATGTACTTGCCACATTGTATCAGGCAAGAAATGAGGCTCGTGTTGCTTACCTCCGAAAACAGTTGGAGAGTGAGCATATGAACGAAGGTGATTCTATGGATAGCTTTTTGACAAAGATCAAGGATTTCAAAGAGCAGCTCATTTCTGCAGATGAAATCCTGTCAGACAGTTCACTTGTGCAGACTGTTTTGAATGGTCTACCAGATTCTTATCAGGGTTTTGCTTCCACTCTTCGCTTGATGATGAAAGGCAATCCCAATGCCTTATCATTTGAGGAGTTAGTTTCTGTTTTGCTGCAAGAAGACCAGTCAAGGCAAAACAGGAATATTATGCGTGTCGCAGATCAAGCTTTCGTTGCTAGTCAGAGAAGCGGGAAAGGTAAAGCTGGCTTTTCTTCTAGTAAGCAGAAATCTGCAAATGCTGCGCAACCAAAGAAGGAAGACAAAGATGAGAAGAAGGGTGACAAACAGAAGACATTTTGCAAGTACTGTAAGGGAAATGATCATGTCATCAAAGCTTGTCCTAAGCTGGCTGCGAAAGAGGCTAAGAAGAAAGAGGCTGGTATGGCTGTTGCAGATGCCTCTCCTTCTAACAATGAATCTGCTAATGTTGTGCTAGATACAGAATGGGCATTCAATGCGCAGTGCAGTTATGACCCATCTTTGCATGACACATGTATGTCTGCAGTAGATTCAGATGTATGGTACTTTGACAGTGGTGCCACTAAGCATATCACCTCGCAGCGCAGTTTATTCACTTTCCTTGAGTCTGCTCCCACAGGGAATACTGTCACTTGTGCCAATAACTCCTCTTATCCCGTTGAAGGAGTTGGACAGATTGTGCTGAATGTTGCAAATGGCAACACCTTTACACTTTTTGATGCATTGTATGTGCCAGGGATCAAAAAGAATCTGCTGTCAGTCTCCGCATTTGCCAAAACAGGTTTGGTTGTAAAATTTGTGGATGACAGATGTACTGTTCATGATCTCTCTTGTGGTGACATCATTGTAGCATCTGGTTCACTATGTCGAGGGCTGTATAAGCTCAATATGGATGGCAAATGTGTAGAGGATTCAGCATGTGCTATTATGGATACGCAGGCTATTTCAGATGCAAAACTGTGGCATGCACGTTTTGGTCATCTGAATTTTGCAAGTTTGCTGCGCCTGCAGAAATCTGAAATGGTGTCTTCTTTGCCTAAGCTTGAGGCACCTGTCAAGCATGTTTGTGAGGGCTGCATATTGGGTAAAATGCAGCGTGCTTCCTTTCCCAAAGATGGATCAGTGAGAGCTGAACGCAGATTGCAGCTTGTTCACAGTGATGTTTGTGGTCCCATGCAAACTCCATCATTTGGAAACTACCTTTACTTCGTGACTTTCATTGATGATTTTACCAGGCATGCATGGGTATATCCTTTGAAGGCAAAGTCCGAAGTGTTTTTGTGCTTCAAACAGTTTATGGTTATGGCTGAAAATGTGTCAGAAAGTAAGATAAGCACCCTCCGTTCAGATCGAGGGGGGGAGTATATGTCTTCAGAATTTAATGCATTTCTGGCTGAGCGTGGGATAAAACACCAATGTACAGTGCCGTATACACCACAGCAAAATGGTGTGGCTGAGATAAAAAACAGGTCTCTCATGGAAATGGCAAGATGTATGGTTAAGAGTCAAAGTCTACCACATGGTTTTTGGCTTGAGGCTGTCATGTGTGCCACTTATGTACTAAACAGGTGTCCCACCAAAGCATTACAGGTTGTCACTCCATATGAGGCTTGGCATAGCCGTAAGCCATCTGTTGGCCATTTACGTGTTTTTGGTTGCCTGGCATATGCATTAGTGCCTGTGCAACATCGCAGAAAATTGGATGACAAAGCTGTCAAATGTATTTTTGTTGGATATAGTGCTGAGAGCAAAGGCTATCGTTTGTATCATCCACAGACAAAGCGCATTTTGGTTAGCCGTGATGTTGTATTTGTGGAAGATGCAGTTCAGCCCTTGGTTTCATGTACTAAGGAGACAGATATCAGCTCACGTGATGTCTATGATACATTGTTGCCTCTTTTCAGTGGTGCACAGTCAAGTGCAATACCTCATGAGGCAGTTTTTCAGCCTATGCAGGTTTTAAATGATGGCACAGATCAGCCTATATCTGATGCAGATGTGCATGATGCACTTGAGGATGAGAGACAAGAGATTGAGGGCTCTAGGAATATGCCTAGATGGCTGGTGCAGACTTTGCGTGACAGCAAGTTGGATGCCCCTTTGTCTAGTCGCACTCGTTCTGGCTCTCATGGTGCCTCTTATGCGTCAGATTGTTATGCATTGGCTATTTCTAGTATGTGCGATGAAAGTGAGCCTGTTTCATTTGATGAGGCACAAAGTTCAGAAAATTGGATGGCTGCTATGCAAGCAGAATACGATGCTATTATGAAGAATGGTACATGGTCTTTATGTGACTTGCCCCCTGGCAAGAAGGCCATTGGCACTAAGTGGGTTTACAAATTGAAGCGTAAGCCTGATGGCACAGTGGATCGCCATAAGGCTAGGCTTGTTGCAAAAGGTTATGCTCAAGAGAAGGGCATTGATTTTGATGAGACTTTTGCTCCCACATGTCGTATGACCACTGTTCGTAGCATCTGTGCATTAGCAGCTCATAATGGTTGGAATGTACATCAGCTGGACATAAAGACTGCGTTCTTAAATGGAGATTTGCATGAGGAGGTGTATGTATCGCAGCCTCGTGGTTTTGTTCAAAGAGGGCAGGAAAACAAAGTGTGCAGATTAAAAAAGGCTTTATATGGTTTAAAGCAAGCTCCACGAGCTTGGTATGAAAAAATACATGCATATTTGACTGCACATGGGTTTCAGAATAGTGCAACAGAAAGCACTTTGTATGTTAAACGTGTGGATGGTGTACATCTAATCATTGCTCTCTATGTCGATGACATGCTGCTCACAGGACCAAATGAGAGTCATATTGCTGATTTTAAGGCTGATTTGAATGCCTCTTTTGAGATGTCAGATTTGGGGCATTTGCATCATTATTTGGGGATACAATTTAAGCAGTGTGATGGAGGTATTGCTTTGTGTCAGACAAAGTATATTGAAACATTGTTGCGGAGATTTGGCCTTGAAGACTGCAAGCCTATTGCTACTCCAATGGAGACAGGTTTGAAGTTGAGTCTTCATGATGCTGGAGATCACTTTGATGTCACACTCTATCAGACAGCTGTTGGTTGCCTCATTTATGTATGCATTACGAGGCCAGACATTCAGTTTGCAGTCTCACAGGTGAGTAGATTTATGCATAGCCCAGGCATTAAGCATTGGCAGGCAGTGAAGCGTATCTTTCGCTATTTGAGTGGTACTCGGCATCTTGGGTTGTTTTATCCCAAGGGGGGATCATTGCCGCCAGATTTACATGTTTTTTCAGATTCTGACTGGGCTGGTTGTTATGACACACGCGTGTCCACGAGTGGTTTTTGCTTCATGCTTGGAAGCTCATGCATATCATGGTTGAGCAAGAAGCAGCCTACTGTGGCCACTTCTAGTTGTGAAGCTGAGTACAGGGCAGCTTTCACAGCTACGGTTGAGTGTGTGTGGCTCAGACGCCTTATGGCTGATTTGGGTGTTGGGCAGCCATCTGCCACCACCATCTTCACTGACAGTCAGAGCGCATTGGCAGTTGCGCGGAACCCAGTGTTCCATGCTCGTACGAAGCACATTGAGGTGCACTACCATTATGTCAGGGAGAGACTCTCTGCACGAGAGATCAGTTTGGCTTATGTGCCAACACAGGATAACCTTGCAGACCTTTTCACAAAGGCTCTGCCTCGTGAGAAGTTCGAAGCTTTTCGCAAAGCTTTGGGCTTACTCCCTTTTGTGGATTCGTCCACATAGCTAGACACTTCCCTATACATGAGTGCTAGCTCTTGTTCACCGCATCACTCCAGGGGGGATTTGTTACCATATTATAGTAGTGATGTGTGTGAACACACTTAGGACCGCCGGGGCACTTTTTCCCTCACTAGGAGGTTTTTTCCCCCGTGCATTGTATATACGCCCATTATCTTCTAGGGCTTGTTATCTTTCATTTTTGGCACTCATAATACACTACTGTGTTGTGCTCAAGCTTCCTCATCTTCTTGAAGTTGTGTGTGCATTCCTGCAACCCTAATTCCAACATCAATTACTCCATATAGTTTTGGACATATCTTAAACATACTAACTCCAAATTTGTCGGAGATCGTAGATTTAGATTCTACTCTTCAAGATCTTTCCGATGATATGTCACATGAGGGGGTTTTGACAAACTTTTGGACAAGTTCACCATGCTCCCATTTTTCAAATGGGAATGGGATTTTTCCCAAATTATCTAATATGATGGTGTTTAAAGTCTCTTCGAATCTGTACAAAGAGCATGGACCTCTTTCCTAGAGGTGTCTCCACGAATCCTAAAGTCTCTATATTTTAATCACTACTAAGAGCATGGAGACACCTCTTCTCTAGAGATGTCTCCATAACCTTTCAATGTAATCTCTTCTTCGTTTATTCCTTTTACCACATTCCCTTAGTTCAGCTCCCTCTCATGTGCCTTACCCCCTCCCAAACACCCTTTGGATGCTATCATACTGGTTAGATCCATGTGTGGTATGGTTGCATCATGTATAAAAAAAACCATGTGCTAATTTACCTTAATTAATTATCAATTGATTTTAGAACTAAAACTTCCAAAATTTTAGCCATTTTGCCAAGGTAAGATAAAAGTTCACATGGCATTTGCAAGCGGATAGTTGCAAGCCATGTTAAAAATATAATTAAATTAAAAGTTGAATCGTTTATTTCCATAAGGGAATGGGCTGCGAAACTAATTATCTGAATCCAATCTAGCAAAGGATGATATAAGAGAACCACCTCTTCCCTCTTCTTTCTTCTCCAACCTAGGAAGTTATATGATATTAGTTATGTGAATCCAAATCTAGAAAATGGGGTGCAACATTAGTTATGTGAATCCAATCTAGCAAAGGATGATAAAGAGAACCACCAGTTCCCTCTTTTTTCTTCTCCAATCTAGGAAGTTATGTGACATAGGTGCTTGTAATGGCTAAAGGGAGAGAGATGGAGAGAGAAAGGGGGGAGAGAGGTCTAAAAAAGGATGATAAAAAAGAACCACCTCTTCCCTTTTCTTTCTTCTCCAATCCAGGAAGTTATGTGACATAAATACTTTTAATGGCGTGTGCACGCGAGAGAGAGAGAGAGAGAGAGAGAGAGAGAGAGAGAGAGAGAGAGAGAGAGAGAGAGAGAGAGAGAGAGAGAGAGAGAGAGCACATTATTTGTCGAATGATTAATTTGCTCAAGGGCTTTGAATTGATTACAAATCTTATGAATGTAGAATATGCAACATTACACTTTATAACTTTTGTAATTGCTATTTGGCATTTGATATATGTACTTCAAATTCTTGGATGTCTGGGTACTTTATTCCCCACCATGCTCAGATCGTCATCCATGTGTGACACTTTAATTAATTTTCTTGCACTGCTCAACACACATTACTCGTAAGCATTATAATCACATTGGTTAGAATAATTAATGGGAATCCTTAACAATTAAGATTATGTTCATTATGGTAGAAACACAACACGAGTAATACACTAGCTCAATATTCATCAACATGATAAATATAGAAATTTGCTTACTGCCATAAACACTCAACATGACACCTTGATAGTTGGCACCACCATGCTTAGACGGTCATCCATGTGTGACACTTGAATCAGTATCCTTGCACTGCTCAACACCCATTACTCCATAAGCATTAATCACAACATGCTTATGTTCATAGGAAGAAACACAACACTAGTAATACTCTAGCTCAATATTCATCTACATGATTATGTTCATAGAGGTAGAATTTCCACACAACACCAGTTATATGCTAGCTCAATATTCAGCAACATGGTATATCACCCACAATACCAATAACACTAAAATGGCACCAACAAATGCATATACTAATAATACGAGCCTATCAATATTAGTATGAACATAATTATGTTCATAGGTTTAAAAAAAAACGCCAGTAATACACTATCTCAATATTCATGAACATAATAAATCACCCACAATACCAATAACACTAACATGGCCCCAACAAATGCATATAATAATAATACAAGCATGTCAATATTAATAATAATGGCATCCCCCATGATAGTGGCCAATAACACTAACATGGCCCAAATGCATATACTAATAATACGAGCCTATCAGTATTAATATGGCATCACCCAAAATACAATATATCATTATGGTACAATGGTATCTCAGATATCCCCAATCAACCATAGAGTGGTCTTCCTAACATCCCTCTTGCTTGGGTTTGCAATTGAGCCTCTTTAAGCCTTGCTTGGACCCATTTAATGCTGAGGTGAGTCACAACTATATCAACTCACATTTTGGGAATCAATTACTCCATATAGTTTTGGACATATCTTAAACATACTAACTCCAAATTTGTCGGAGATCATAGATTTAGATTCTACTCTTCAAGATCTTTCCGATGATATGTCACATGAGGGGGTTTTGACAAACTTTTGGACAAGTTCACCATGCTCCCATTCAAGTTTCAAATGGAAATGGGATTTTTCCCAAATTATCTAATATGGTGTTTAAAGTCTCTTTGAATCTCTACAAAGAGCATGGACCTCTTTCCTAGAGGTGTACACCTCCACGAATCCTAAAGTCTCTATATTTTAATCACTACTAAGAGCATGGAGACACCTCTTCTCTAGAGATGTCTCCATAACCTTTCAATGTAATCTCTTCTTCGTTTATTCCTTTTACCACATTCCCTTAGTTCAGCTCCCTCTAATGTGCCTTACCCCCTCCCAAACACCCTTTGGATGCTATCATACTGGTTAGGTCCATGTGTGGTATGGTTGCATCATGTATAAAAAAAACCATGTGCTAGTTCACCTTAATTAATTATCCATTGATTTCAGAACTAAAACTGCCAAAATTTTAGCCATTTTGCCAAGGTAAGATAAAAGTTCACATGGCATTTTTCAAGCGGATAGTTGCAAGCCATGTTAAAAATATAATTAAATTAAAAGTTGAATTGTTTATTTCCATAAGGGAATGGGCTGCGAAACTAATTATCTGAATCCAATCTAGCAAAGGATGATATAAGAGAACCACCTCTTCCCTCTTCTTTCTTCTCCAACCTAGGAAGTTATATGATATTAGTTATGTGAATCCAAATCTAGAAAATGGGGTGCAACATTAGTTATGTGAATCCAATCTAGCAAAGGATGATAAAGAGAACCACCAGTTCCCTCTTTTTTCTTCTCCAATCTAGGAAGTTATGTGACATAGGTGCTTGTAATGGCTAAAGGGAGAGAGATGGAGAGAGAAAGGGGGGAGAGAGGTCTAACAAAGGATGATAAAAAAGAACCACCTCTTCCCTTTTCTTTCTTCTCCAATCCAGGAAGTTATGTGACATAAATACTTTTAATGGCGTGTGCACATGAGAGAGAGAGAGAGAGAGAGAGAGAGAGAGAGAGAGAGAGAGAGCACATCCATTTGTTGAATGATTAATTTGCTCAAGGGCTTTGAATTTATTAAAAATCTTATGAATGTAGAATTTGCAACATTGCACTTCATAACTTTTGTAATTGCTAACTGGCATTTGATATTAATGTACTTCAAATTCTTGGATTTCTAGGTACTTTATTTTTCTTGCTATGTTCATGTTCACACACGACTCTTCTCCTTATCAAGCTTCTTACTATTACTATTACTATTTGTAATTAAAAGCAAGGTAAGCTCTGTGGGTGCAACCGATTGCATAACAATGCTAACCTCACACAATCTCATTATAGAGAAAAAGCACTCTATTGCTTAAGTGTGCAAGTAATTCCTCTCTAATTATGAAAACAACCACTTAGCACACAAGAGAGCGAGAGAGTACACTCTAGTTTGGATAATTGGTTTATGTCCTTTCTTATTAGAATGCAGGACCAACTTTTTTATGTGTGGCCGCCGAAGACTTGCTCATAGATTTACAAAAGCTTTTAAGTACGTATACCATTTCTCTTTTTGAAACAAGACTATAAACATAATCCACCAATAGAAAGTGCAAAAATAAGGAAGAAAAACTCACAACACAGCATTGGATCTCATGAGTCGCTTGTAGATGGTGGCTCCCCTTCCCATCTGTATTATTTATATCTTTTATTCCAAAAATAGACCCATGGAGGCAATAATAGGATTGAGTACACCCAAATGTGGGTCTTTTTTTCAAATATAAACCTTAGTACCTTATGCAATACCTAACAATAGAAAAATTGATCTCTTACACATCTAAGATGTGCAAACATAGAATACATTGCAATTACAACTATAACATTCGACGGACAAAGCTAAAATATGGCGTTAATTAAATATAGACATTTGCACACTGTTATAAATACTCTACATGACACCATGATTGGCACTCCACACCATGCTCAGACCGTCATCCATGTGTGACACTTGAATTAATTTTCTTGCAGTGCTCAACACACATTACTCGTAAGCGTTATAATCACATTGGTTAGAATAATTAATGGGAATCCTTAACAATTAAGATTATGTTCATTGTGGTAGAAACACAACACGAGTAATACACTAGCTCAATATTCATCAACATGATAAATATAGAAATTTGCTTACTGCCATAAACACTCAACATGACACCTTGATTGTTGGCACCCCACACCATGCTTAGACCGTCATCCATGTGTGACACTTGAATCAGTATCCTTGCACTGCTCAACACCCATTACTCATAAGCATTAATCACAACATGCTTATAAGTTCATAGGAAGAAACACAACACTAGTAATACTCTAGCTCAATATTCATCTACATGATTATGTTCATAGAGGTAGAATTTCTACACAACACCAGTTATATGCTAGCTCAATATTCATCAGCATGGTATATCACCCACAATACCAATAACACTAAAATGGCATCAACAAATGCATATACTAATAAAACGAGCCTATCAATATTAGTATGAACATAATTATGTTCATAGGTAAAAAAACAAGACGCCAATAATACACTATCTCAATATTCATGAACATAATAAATCACCCACAATACCAATAACACTAACATGGCCCCAACAAATGCATATAATAATAATACAAGCATGTCAATATTAATAATAATGGCATCCCCCATGATAGTGGCCAATAACACTAACATGGCCCAAATGCATATACTAATAATACGAGCCTATCAGTATTAATATGGCATCACCCACAATACAATATATCATTATGGTACAATGGTATCTCAGATATCCCCAATCAACCATAGAGTGGTCTTCCTAACATCCCTCTTGCTTGGGTTTGCAATTGAGCCTCTTTAAGCCTTGCTTGGACCCATTTAATGCTGAGGTGAGTCACCACTATATCAACTCACATTTTGGGAATCAATTGCTCCATATAGTTTTGGACATATCTTAAACATACTAACTCCAAATTTGTCGGAGATCGTAGATTTAGATTCTACTCTTCAAGATCTTTCCGATGATATGTCACATGAGGGGGTTTTGACAAACTTTTGGACAAGTTCACCATGCTCCCATTTTTCAAATGGGAATGGGATTTTTCCCAAATTATCTAATATGGTGTTTAAAGTCTCTTCGAATCTCTACAAAGAGCATGGACCTCTTTCCTAGAGGTGTCTCCGCGAATCCTAAAGTCCCTATATTTTAATCACTACTAAGAGCATGGAGACACCTCTTCTCTAGAGATGTCTCCATAACCTTTCAATGTAATCTCTTCTTCGTTTATTCCTTTTACCACATTCCCTTAGTTCAGCTCCCTCTCATGTGCCTTACCCCCTCCCAAACACCCTTTGGATGCTCTCATACTGGTTAGGTCCATGTGTGGTATGGTTGCATCATGTATAAAAAAAACCATGTGCTAATTCACCTTTATTAATTATCAACTGATTTTAGAACTAAAACTGCCAAAATTTTAGCCATTTTGCGAAGGTAAGATAAAAGCTCATATGGCATTTTTCAAGCGGATAGTTGCAAGCCATGTTAAAAATATAATTAAATTAAAAGTTGAATCATTTATTTCCATAAGGGAATGGGCTGCGAAACTAATTATCTGAATCCAATCTAGCAAAGGATGATATAAGAGAACCACCTCTTCCCTCTTCTTTCTTCTCCAACCTAGGAAGTTATATGATATTAGTTATGTGAATCCAAATCTAGAAAATGGGGTGCAACATTAGTTATGTGAATCCAATCTAGCAAAGGATCATAAAGAGAACCACCAGTTCCCTCTTTTTTCTTCTCCAATCTAGGAAGTTATGTGACATAGGTGCTTGTCATGGCTAAAGGGAGAGAGATGGAGAGAGAAATGGGGGAGAGAGGTCTAACAAAGGATGATAAAAAAGAACCACCTCTTCCCTTTTCTTTCTTCTCCAATCCAGGAAGTTATGTGACATAAATACTTTTAATGGCGTGTGCACGCGAGAGAGAGAGAGAGAGAGAGAGAGAGAGAGAGAGAGAGAGAGAGAGAGAGAGAGAGAGAGAGAGAGAGAGCACATCCATTTGTCGAATGATTAATTTGCTCAAGGGCTTTGAATTGATTACAAATCTTATGAATGTAGAATATGCAACATTGCACTTTATAACTTTTGTAATTGCTAACTGGCATTTGATATATGTACTTCAAATTCTTGGATTTCTTGGTACTTTATTTTTCTTGCTATGTTCATGTTCACACACGACTCTTCTCCTTATCAAGCTTCTTACTATTACTATTACTATTTGCAATCAAAAGCAAGGTAAGCTCTGTGGGTGCAACCGATTGCATAACAATGCTAACCTCACACAATCTCATTATAGAGAAAAAGCACTCTATTGCTTAAGTGTGCAAGTAATCCCTCTCTAATTATGAAAACAACCACTTAGCACACAAGAGAGCGAGAGAGTACACTCTAGTTTGGATAATGGGTTTATGTCCTTTCTCATTAGAATACAGGACCAACTTTTTTATGTGTGGCCGCCGAAGACTTGCTCATAGATTTACAAAAGCTTTTAAGTACGTATACCATTTCTCTCTTTGAAACAAGACTATAAACATAATCCACCAATAGAAAGTGCAAAAATAAGGAAGAAAAACTCACAACACAGCATTGGGTCTAATGTGTCCCTTGTAGATGGTGGCTCCCCTTCCCATATGTATTATTTATATCTTTTATTCCAAAAATAGTCCCATGGAGGCAATAATAGGATTGAGTACATCCAAATGTGGGTCTTTTTTCTCAAATATAAACCTTAGTACCTTATGCAATACCTAACAATAGAAAAATTGATCTCTTACACATCTAAGATGTGCAAACATAGAATACATTGCAATTACAACTATAACATTCGACGAACAAAGCTAAAATATGGCGTTAATTAAATATAGACATTTGCACACTGTTATAAATACTCTACATGACACCATGATTGGCACTCCACACCATGCTCAGACCGTCATCCATGTGTGACACTTTAATTAATTTTCTTGCACTGCTCAACACACATTACTCGTCGTAAGCATTATAATCACATTGGTTAGAATAATTAATGGGAATCCTTAACAATTAAGATTATGTTCATTGTGGTAGAAACACAACACGAGTAATACACTAGCTCAATATTCATCAACATGATAAATATAGAAATTTGCTTACTGCCATAAACACTCAACATGACACCTTGATTGTTGGCACCCCACACCATGCTTAGACCGTCATCCATGTGTGACACTTGAATTAGTATCCTTGCACTGCTTAACACCCATTACTCATAAGCATTAATCACAACATGCTTATGTTCATATAGGAAGAAACACAACACTAGTAATACTCTAGCTCAATATTCATCTACATGATTATGTTCATAGAGGTAGAATTTCTACACAACACCAGTTATATGCTAGCTCAATATTCATCAACATGGTATATCACCCACAATACCAATAACACTAAAATGGGACCAACAAATGCATATACTAATAATACGAGCCTATCAATATTAGTATGAACATAATTATGTTCATAGGTAAAAAAACAAGACGCCAGTAATATACTATCTCAATATTCATGAACATAAAAAATCACCCACAATACCAATAACACTAACATGGCCCCAACAAATGCATATAATAATAATACAAGCATGTCAATATTAATAATAATGGCATCCCCCATGATAGTGGCCAATAACACTAACATGGCCCAAATGCATATACTAATAATACGAGCCTATCAGTATTAATATGGCATCACCCACAATACAATATATCATTATGGTACAATGGTATCTCAGATATCCCCAATCAACCATAGAGTGGTCTTCCTAACATCCCTCTTGCTTGGGTTTGCAATTGAGCCTCTTTAAGCCTTGCTTGGACCCATGTAATGCTGAGGTGAGTCACAACTATATCAACTCACATTTTGGGAATTAATTACTCCATATAGTTTTGGACATATCTTAAACATACTAACTCCTAATTTCTCGGAGATCGTAGATTTAGATTCTACTCTCAAGATCTTTCCGATGATATGTCACATGAGGGGGTTTTGACAAACTTTTGGACAAGTTCACCATGCTCCCATTTTTCAAATGGGAATGGGATTTTTTGCAAATTATCTAATATGGTGTTTAAAGTCTCTTCGAATCTCTATAAAGAGCATGGACCTCTTTCCTAGAGGTGTCTCCACGAATCCTAAAGTCTCTATATTTTAATCACTACTAAGAGCATGCAGACACCTCTTCTCTAGAGATGTCTCCATAACCTTTCAATGTAATCTCTTCTTCGTTTATTCCTTTTACCACATTCCCTTAGTTCAGCTCCCTCTCATGTGCCTTACCCCCTCCCAAACACCCTTTGGATGCTATCATACTGGTTAGGTCCATGTGTGGTATGGTTGCATCATGTATAAAAAAAACCATGTGCTAATTCACCTTAATTAATTATCAATTGATTTTAGAACTAAAACTGCCAAAATTTTAGCCATTTTGCCAAGGTAAGATAAAAGTTCACATGGCATTTTTCAAGCGGATAGTTGCAAGCCCTGTTAAAAATATAATTAAATTAAAAGTTGAATCGTTTATTTCCATAAGGGAATGGGCTGCGAAACTAATTATCTGAATCCAATCTAGCAAAGGATGATATAAGAGAACCACCTCTTCCCTCTTCTTTCTTCTCCAACCTAGGAAGTTATATGATATTAGTTATGTGAATCCAAATCTAGAAAATGGGGTGCAACATTAGTTATGTGAATCCAATCTCTCTCTTGCACATACACACTAGTCGTAATAAAAGGATTATATTTTGTGAGTTTTTCTCCCTAATTTGACTCTCTATGCATACCTCTATGCATGAAAATCAATTATGCTAAAAGTAACTCTTTTATAATAAAATATTCATCTCTTATGCATACCTCTATGAATGAATTTTAATTATGCTAAAAGCAACTCTTTTATAATAAAATATTCATCTCTTATGCATACCTCTATGCATGAATTTCAATTATGCTAAAAGTAACTCTTTTATAATAAAATATTCATCTCTTATGCATACCTCTATGCATGAATTTCAATTATGCTAAAAGCAACTCTTTTATAATAAAATATTCATCTCTTATGCATACCTATATGCATGAATTTCAATTATGCTAAAAGTAACTCTTTTATAATAAAATATTCATCTCTTATGCATACCTCTATGCATGAATTTCAATTATGCTAAAAGTAACTCTTTTATAATAAAATATTCATCTCCTATGTATACCTCTATGCATGAAAATCAATTAAGCTAAAAGTAACTCTTTTATAATAAAGTATTCATCTTTTATGCATACCTCTATGCATAAAATTCAATTATGCATACCTCTATGCATAAAATTCATCTTTTATGCATACCTCAATTATGTTAAAAGTAACACTTTTATAATAATATATTTATCTTTTATGCATAATATAAAAATTTAATTTTCCCATGATTACTATGAAATTCTTTCAATTAATCTAGGATGATAATTCCTAGAATGTGGTAGGAAATCCTCTTTTCATGCTTTGAAATGAAATTATTTTATGTGTAAATTTTTATAAAATTTTGCCATAGCTCTGCTACTATAACTAATAAATCTCAATTATTTTAAAAGATAGGTTATCTTTAAGAGAATGATTAGAATGATCCCTAATTGGATCATTAACCCTTAAAATGGATTAAATCAAAATTATCATAAACTAAAAGTATAGATAAAAAAACTATTAATTTATTCTCAAGCATAGATTAATCTTGGATTAAGAAAAAGCTTTATGAAAAGCTTCATTTGGATTGAGAATGGGTCATGAGTATGACCATTTCTTAAGTGAGAGAGAGAGAAAATCATTAGAATTAAACATAAATGAAAATTTATGTAATTCATTACTATCATTAATTAATTAACTTCAATAGCATTTTAAAAACCATACCAATTAAGCATTTCAAGCTTGAGAGGGGTTGAGAAGAGAGAAACATTGAGAAATTATAGAAAAAATCAAAATTCACCATACTTACCTTACAAATTGCTTGCTTCTTTGTTCACAGTAGAGGCCCCCAACCAATCAATTGGTTTAGTATGTTCATGGAGCCACCAATGGGGATTTAAGAAAGAGAGAAGTGTCAAAAACTAGTGAATTATTAAAGAATTCACAGTTCTTGGCTCAGGTGGAGCAGAGTAATAATGCATAAGACACTATATTTTTTTCAACAAGGGGAGGCTTCTATTTATAGGAAAAATTGAGCTCCTAACCAAACAAACTGATTCTAGAATTTTCCAAGTCAGTTTGGTTAAATTTGGACTAGATTTGGACCTAGTTTGGTTACTTTTTGATTCGGTTTGGTTCCATTTTGATTTGGTTTGGTTCAAGAGAGATGAGAGATAAAAATATCACATTATTTTTGAGTTTAAAACTCATTCAAGCATGTGAAATATGCACCTCCTTGAAAGAACTCCCCTTCCTTACATATGTGTCAAAATGGAATAATTATACCCAAAATATCTCATATTTTTAATATTGCTCATAGTTTTTTACTAATAAACCTTGTACATTTTCAACTCTTCATCTTATGTGAGCATTTACTCATTTTTGGATACTCAATTTATCTAATTTTTTTGATATTACTCATAGTTTTTTTACTAATAAACCTTGTACATTTTCAACTCTTCGTCTTATGTGAAATATGCACCTCCTTTAAAGAACTCCCCTTCCTTACATATGTGTCAAAATGGAATCATTATACTCAGAATATCTCATATTTTTAATATTGCTCATAGTTTTTTACTAATAAACCTTGTACATTTTCAACTCTTCATCTTATGTGAGCATTTACTCATTTTTGGATACCCAAAATATCTCATATTTTTAATATTGCTCATAGTTTTTTACTAATAAACCTTGTACATTTTCAACTCTTCATCTTATGTGAGCATTTACTCATTTTTGGGTATCTTCTTTTACAAATTGGATTTATCTCCTCCCTACACATGGATTGATGCTATTGGCCCATAGGAACCTTAATTGGACCATAATCCAAATTTTTTTGAAAATCTAGACCCTTAGACTAAGGTCCTTTATACCCATTTCCCATTAATTCCAATTGCACATTGGAAAATTCTTTTTGAATTTCTGTTTCAGGGAAACTTATTTTAATAAGATGAGTTAATTTTCTATCCAAAAATATTCATAATCTGAATATTCTCTCTCTAGAATAATTTTCTCTTTCTAGGCTAAAACAGTTGGAAACAAGGTCTTTATATTTCTGAAGAGGGATTGATTACAGGGGAAGATACTAGACATCAAAAAGGGGTTGGGGGAGGAATCTTACATTTTACCCCACTTAAAAAACGCGATATGTCCTCATCTCGCAACTTGGGATAATTTCGCAAAATGCATGAATAAAGATTAACCACCAAGAAAAGTCTTAAAGAGAGCAAGATTCAAAATAAGAACAAGATTTAAACTTTATTCATTCTCGGAACTTATACAGTAAAGATAGAAGAACTCTTTACACTTCCATAAGCCCGTCCATCATATGGTCACAAAAGCAGCACTCACAAGCTGCACAAGTATAGGGTAACTCATCTATGAGAATGATTCTGCTGGTTATTGCCGCACCTATCTCAGTGGTATGAGGTGATCTAACAAAAGGACCTCTAAGAGGCAAGCCAAAAACGGGGTAAAGGCATATCTTCTCATAAGGAAGAAAACACGCCAGTAAGAAGACCCGCTCAGAAAACCCAAGATGCCTTGATCTCATGACGCAGTAGTATCGGGGACCCAAACCTAAGACCCGCTCAGAAAACCCAAGATGCCTTGATCTCATGACGCAGTAGTATCGGGGACCCAAACCTAAGGCTTGAATAACCATGGCCAAGCGGACATTGTTACAAAAGTGCTGCTGACCCCAGGGTGTTACCCTAGTTATGTCTTGATAGGTCCGCCATTTGGTCTGCACTACAGAAGTTCCCAAGTCAGGAAAAAGTGAGCGCTCATACTGTTCTATAAAATCTTTCTTCAGAGACTCTCTTGCATCTTGAAGGTGAGAAATCATCATGGATAAAACTAATTCCTGTTGCCAAGCCATGAAGGAGATTAAGAAGAAGGGAGATCGATGGAAGTAAGATTACTGTGAGCGACAGTTAAAGGTTACGACTTATATAAAGGAAGGAGCTAGCGTAACTTAGAAGCAAATGGTATCTTGCCACTGAAGTTTTACCGTCATTCCTTGATTTGGGTTTGGCACATATTTCTATGAGATAAATTAAGAACTTTGAGATGAGGAGGTAAAAGAAGCTTGTAGGTTAAGTCACCTACTTTCATTGAATTCAGATATAAGGCCCACAATATCTGGGGGATAACTTCTTATACTCTCCAAGAGATAAAGAACTTCTTTTGGGCCGTACTTGAATGAAAACCAAAACCTTGGTATCCAAAACACCGATTCTCACTTCTGAGCTCATTGTTCTAAATCCTTAAAACAGGTGGGACTCTTGAGAAGTATTCTAGGGAAAGGGTCTTCCTTTTTTAAACAGAAACTTTCTTTTATTTTAGAGAGGGAATAATTATAAGATCAAAAAGGGAGATCAAAAAGGGAGATTCTTACTCCTGTATACCTCGAAGGTTGGGGGAAGAATCTTACATTCTACCCCACTTAAAAAAATGCGAGATGTCCTCATCTCGTAAGGTAGAGGACAACTCTATTTCTTAAGATTCAATTTTATTCTGGGGTTCCTTATATTCTGGTCAACCCAACAGAATACTGGGATAATTATCCCTTATATAGAACTCATCATTAAATAACAATTCTTTCAGATCATATCATTCATATCTTTAACATGATAATGGTCCATTAGACCGAAAAAATTTCCTTCTGAACATTCCTCCACGGAAATTTCAGTCAAGTAAGTTCTCAATTTGTCATCCCTTAACTTGATCTACCGTTCAACTGTTAACAATAACAATTTGACAGCACAACCCACTAATCTCATAGTGATTTGCTGAAATCATTATCATCATTCTAGTTATGAATATCATCACAGGGACTCGTCCCATTAATCCTTATTGTGGTTTTGTTCAGATTATTATATTTCAACTAATTTCAGAAATCATCATTTTTCAATCAGAATTTTCAATCAGAATCCAAATCAATTCATCAATTCTCAAACAGAATTAAAAATCATATCAATCACATTCGAAATCATCATCTGGATAGCATTAACGCTTATAATTTCAAGTCTTAGATTTACTCGTATATACTGTCAGTAAAGAGCTGCAGTTATACTCTCGGTATATACGATAGTCACGGTCCTTGGAATTATAAGGTAAATACCATCATGTCTAGGCCTCAAGCAAGTCAGGGATTCTATATAATTGCGATACTTCCATCTGAAGACCCAATTACCAAATTACGAATTTCAGTTTGAATATCAAATTGTATGACTTATATCACACAATTACAACCTTTTTGTGTTTCTCGATAAATTTTTGACATATTTGGTTTCTCAGTTGATCTTCATTAACCAATTTTGCTCTGATACCAACTGTAAGATCCCTGTTCCCACCGAGCAACAGATTTGGGATACTAGCAGCGGAAGTAGCACTTCTCACGCGGGACAGGGGTCCCACATTCGGGGCCTCACCCACGGATATCCGGATAAGAGACTAATCCGTCGGTTGTTCCAAAACCGAACCTGGAAAAACTTCCTTTATCAGAAAGCACGAGCGATTCCACCAGGGTAACTTTTTACTCTAACGTAGTCAAGATCATTTCTGATCGAGCTGATCCAATTACATCTATAAGATACTTGGTGAGATCAAGGAAGAAACTTGCACTTGGATCATTGGGATCAACGCTTTTTTCCCCATTCAAGAGGCACAGCCGTTGATTCCTATCCATAGAACAGTTATTGTCTGGGATTTATTTTATCTATCGTAAAAATAAAAGTTTGAGTCTCGATTTACGGATCCATCAGTCTAGCCTAACCCCATCCGATCCCATGGGTTAGCCAACCGCCCAACCACTGTAGTGATGGGATCCAATTAAGAATTTGGTTAGGTTTTGTCCCGGGGGTACCAAGGAAAAGAGTTCGAAGGCCCCCTAGCTGGATGTTCATGCAAAAATAAAACTAGTCACACCACTCACACACCCAATATGAAATTGCCTTTTCACAGATTCAACCAGTTTAAAACACTCCTTTAATAAAACCATAGTATCACTGATCACAATCTTCCAATTTATCCAGTTGATTCTTAATTTTCCCATCATTCCTTCATCAGAGTATCTATGGCATCATTGGCAACTAAGACGCTCACCACCTGTCAGGGGCCGTTTCCTAGTTCCTAGCCCATAATACTCGGCAGTATAATCACTTATCAAGATGGACTCTCGTTGAAGATCAGCAAGATAACCAACAGATCCATATAAAGAGCCATGGACTCATCCATTGAAGACTAGCAAGGTCAATCAACCAGATCCATGTCGGATTTCAGAAAACAACTCTTACTCCTTGTTCCAATATCTTCCTCGGCACACGCCTGGGTATCCTAGGCGACCCAGAGCCTGAGCACCGTATGGTCAGCACCCTCTAGGATCCTTCGCAGGTGACCTAGCGCTTCACTCATAGGCCGCTTCCTTGGCCCCCTCATCCACCGTACCGGAAGCTCACCATTTTAATCGCACCGAGGCTAGTCAAGACCTCGACCGACCTTGCTACGCGAGACGTCCTCCATTGACTCTCTGTCAGCAGTTGCAACTTTATCAGTTAGGTCTCCACGACCTTAATCACAAGATGGTCAAAATGCTTTCCCAGCATTCTTGACATAAAACAGTCATTTTTACAAACAGTCACAAAATACAGTTTCTATATTAACTCTCATTTTTCCACATTATCCCTCATCAATCCACATTGCTTATTCCACATTCCAGTTATATGTGTACTCATACCATCACATCATTTTCCATCTCATCACTTCAGATTCCTTCACATCACATATCATATATTCACATCCATACATATATCCACATCCACATCCATACATCCACATCTACATCCATGCATCTATTTTCACGTCCACGTCTACATGCACATTCATGCATCCTCATCCATACATCCACATCTACATGCTCATTCTCATCCATACATCCACATCTATATGCTTACATTCACATCTACATGCATACATCCACATCCCATCCATGCATCTACATCGACATCCTCATTTACATCCATACATCCACATTCACACTCACATCTACATGCATACATCCATACATACACATCCACATTTACATCCATATTCTCATCCTATCACAACCCATATACATCTTATCCCATAACATACACTTCTTACCTCATCCCATACACATCCTATCACTTCTTAACTCATCTTATCACATCCTAACTCATCTCTTATGCATACCTCTATGCATGAAATTCAATTATGCTAAAAGTAACTCTTTTATAATAAAATATTCATCTCTTATGCATACCTCTCTGCATGAATTTCAATTATGCTAAAAGTAACTCTTTTATAATAAAATATTCATCTCTTATGCATACCTCTATGCATGAATTTCAATTATGCTAAAAGTAACTCTTTTATAATAAAATATTCATCTCTTATGCATACCTCTATGCATGAAAATCAATTATGCTAAAAGTAACTCTTTTATAATAAAATATTCATCTCTTATGCATACCTCTATGCATGAATTTAAATTATGCTAAAATCAACTCTTTTATAATAAAATATTCATCTCTTATGAATACCTATATGCATGAATTTCAATTATGCTAAAAGTAACTCTTTTATAATAAAATATTCATCTCTTATGCGTATCTCTATGCATGAATTTCAATTATGCTAAAAGTAACTCTTTTATAATAAAATATTAATCTCCTATGCATACCTCTATGCATGAAAATCAAATCCTCTTTTCATGCTTTGAAATGAAATTATTTTATGTGTAAATTTTTATAAAATTTTACCATAGCTCCGCTACTATAACTAATAAATCTCAATTATTTTAAAAGATAGGTTATCTTTAAGAGAATGATCAGAATGATCCCTAATTGGATCATTAACCCTTAAAATGGATTAAATCAAAACTATCATAAACTAAAAGTATAGATAAAAAACTATTAATTTATTCTCAAGCATAGATTAATCTTGGATTAAGAAAAAGCTTTATAAAAAGCTTCATTTGGATTGAGAATGGGTCATGAGTATGACCATTTCTTAAGTGAGAGAGAGAAAAAATCATTAGAATTAAACATAAATGAAAATTTATGTAATTCATTACTATCATTAATTAATTAACTTCAATAGCATTTCAAAAACCATACCAATTAAGCATTTCAAGCTTGAGAGGGGTTGAGAAGAGAGAAACATTGAGAAATTATAGAAAAAATCAAAATTCACCATACTTACCTTACAAATTGCTTGCTTCTTTGTTCACAATAGAGGCCCCCAACCAATCAATTGGTTTAGTATGTTGATGGAGCCACCAATGGGGATTTAAGAAAGAGAGAAGTGTCAAAAACTAGTGAATTATTAAAGAATTCACAGTTCTTGGCTCAGGTGGAGTAGAGTAATAATGCATAAGACACTATATTTTTTTCAACAAGGGGAGGCTTCTATTTATAGGAAAAATTGAGCTCCTAACCAAACAAACTGATTCTAGAAATTTCCAAGCTAGTTTGGTTGAATTTGGACTAGATTTGGACCTAGTTTGGTTACTTTTTGATTCGGTTTGGTTCCATTTTGATTTGGTTTGGTTCAAGAGAGATGAGAGATAAAAATATCACATTATTTTTTAGTTTAAAACTCATTCAAGCATGTGAAATATGCACCTCCTTTAAAGAACTCCCCTTCCTTACATATGTGTCAAAATGGAATAATTATACCCAAAATATCTCATATTTTTAATATTGCTCATAGTTTTTTACTAATAAACCTTGTACATTTTCAACTCTTCATCTTATGTGAGCATTTACTCATTTTTGGATACTCAATTTATCTCATTTTTTTGATATTACTCATAGTTTTTTTACTAATAAACCTTGTACATTTTCAACTCTTCGTCTTATGTGAAATATGCACCTCCTTTAAAGAACTCCCCTTCCTTACATATGTGTCAAAATGGAATCATTATACTCAGAATATCTCATATTTTTAATATTGCTCATAGTTTTTTACTAATAAACCTTGTACATTTTCAACTCTTCATCTTATGTGAGCATTTACTCATTTTTGGATACCCAAAATATCTCATATTTTTAATATTGCTCATAGTTTTTTACTAATAAACCTTGTACATTTTCAACTCTTCATCTTATGTGAGCATTTACTCATTTTTGGGTATCTTCTTTTACAAATTGGATTTATCTCCTCCCTACACATGGATTGATGCTATTGGCCCATAGGAACCTTAATTGGACCATAATCCAAATTTTTTTGAAAATCTAGACCCTTAGACTAAGGTCCTTTATACCCATTTCCCATTAATTCCAATTGCACATTGGAAAATTCTTTTTGAATTTCTGTTTCAGGGAAACTTATTTTAATAAGATGAGTTAATTTTCTATCCAAAAATATTCATAATCTGAATATTCTCTCTCTAGAATAATTTTCTCTTTCTAGGCTAAAACAGTTGGAAACAAGGTCTTTATATTTCTGAAGAGGGATTGATTACAGGGGAAGATACTAGACATCAAAAAGGGGTTGGGGGAGGAATCTTACACATCTCTAGAGAAAAGGTGTCTACATGCTCTTAGTAGTGATTAAAATATCGAGACTTTAGGATTCGTGGAGACACCTCTAGGAAAGAGGTTCATGCTCTTTGTAGAGATTCGAAGAGACTTTAAACACCATATTAGATAATTTGGGAAAAATCCCTTTCCCAATTGAAAAATGGGAGCATGGTGAATATATAATGAACATAATCTTAATTGCTAAGGATTCCCATTAATTATTCTAACCGATGTGATTATAACGCTTACGAGTAATGTGTGTTGAGCAGTGCAAGAAAATTAATTCAAGTGTCACACATGGATGACGGTCTGAGCATGGTGTGGAGTGCCAATCATGGTGTCATGTAGAGTATTTATAACAGTGTGCAAATGTCTATATTTAATTAACGCCATATTTTAGCTTTGTCCGTCGAATGTTATAGTTGTAATTGCAATGTATTCTATGTTTGCACATCTTAGATGTGTAAGAGATCAATTTTTCTATTGTTAGGTATTGCATAAGGTACTAAGGTTTATATTTGAAAAAAAAGACCCACATTTGGATGTACTCAATCCTATTATTGCCTCCATGGGTCTATTTTTGGAATAAAAGATATAAATAATACAGATGGGAAGGGGAGCCACCATCTACAAGGGACACATTAGACCCAATGCTGTGTTGTGAGTTTTTCTTCCTTATTTTTGCACTTTCTATTGGTGGATTATGTTTATAGTCTTGTTTCAAAGAGAGAAATGGTATACATACTTAAAAGCTTTTGTAAATCTATGAGCAAGTCTTCGGCGGCCACACATAAAAAAGTTGGTCCTGCATTCTAATGAGAAAGGACATAAACCCATTATCCAAACTTGAGTATACTCTCTCGCTCTCTTGTGTGCTAAGTGGTTGTTTTCATAATTAGAGAGGGATTACTTGCACACTTAAGCAATAGAGTGCTTTTTCTCTATAATGAGATTGTGTGAGGTTAGCATTGTTATGCAATCGCTTGCACCCACACAGAGCTTACCTTGCTTTTGATTGCAAATAGTAATAGTAATAGTAAGAAGCTTGATAAGGAGAAGAGTCGTGTGTGAACATGAACATAGCAAGAAAAATAAAGTACCCAGAAATCCAAGAATTTAAAGTACATATAGTTAGAAATTACAAAAGTTATAAAGTGCAATGTTGCATATTCTACATTCATAAGATTTGTAATCAATTCAAAGCCCTTGAGCAAATTAATCATTCGACAAATTGATGTGCTGTCTCTCTCTCTCTCTCTCTCTCTCTCTCTCTCTCTCTCTCTCTCTCTCTCTCTCTCTCTCTCTCTCTCTCTCTCTCTCTCTCTCTCTCTCTCTCTCTCGCGTGCACACGCCATTAAAAGTATTTATGTCACATTCTTATATCATCCTTTGCTAGATTGTATTCAGATAATTAGTTTCGCAACCCATTCCCTTATAGAAATAAACGATTCAACTTTTAATTTAATTATATTTTTAACATGGCTTGCAACTATCCACTTGAAAAATGCCATATGAACTTTTATCTTACCTTGCCAAAATGGCTAAAATTTTGGCAGTTTTAGTTCTAAAATCAGTTGATAATTAATTAAGGTGAATTAGCACATGGTTTTTTTTATACATGATGCAACCATACCACACATGGACCTAACGAGTATGATAGCATCCAAAGGGTGTTTGGGAGGGGGTAAGGCACATGAGAGGGAGCTTGACTAAGGGAATGTGGTAAAAGGAATAAACGAAGAAGAGATTACATTGAAAGGTTATGGAGACATCTCTAGAGAAGAGGTGTCTCCATGCTCTTAGCAGTGATTAAAATATAGAGACTTTAGGATTCGCGGAGACACCTCTAGGAAAGAGGTCCATGCTCTTTGTAGAGATTCGAAGAGACTTTAAACACCATATTAGATGATTTGGGAAAAATCCCATTCCCATTTGAAAAATGGGAGCATGGTGAACTTGTCCAAAAGTTTGTAAAAACCCCCTCATGTGACATATCATCGGAAAGATCTTGAAGAGTAGTATCTAAATCTACAATCTCCGACAAATTTGGAGTTAGTATGTTTAAGATATGTCCAAAACTATATGGAGTAATTGATTCCCAAAATGTGAGTTGATATAGTTGTGACTCACCTCAGCATTAAATGGGTCCAAGCAAGGCTTAAAGAGGCTCAATTGCAAACCCAAGCAAGAGGGATGTTAGGAAGACCACTCTATGGTTGATTGGGGATATCTGAGATACCATTGTACCATAATGATATATTGTATTGTGGGTGATGCCATATTAATACTGATAGGCTCGTATTATTAGTATATGCATTTGGGCCATGTTAGTGTTATTGGCCACCATTATGGGTGATGCCATTATTAATAATATTGACATGCTTGTATTATTATTATATGCATTTGTTGGGGCCATGTTAGTGTTATTGGTATTGTGGGTGATTTATTATGTTCATGAATATTGAGATAGTGTATTACTGGCGTTTTGCTTTTTTACCTATGAACATAATTATGTTCATACTAATATTGATAGGCTCGTATTATTAGTATATGCATTTGTTGGTGCCATTTTAGTGTTATTGGTATTGTGGGTGATATACCATGCTGATGAATATTGAGCTAGCATATAACTGGTGTTGTGTAGAAATTCTACCTCTATGAACATAATCATGTAGATGAATATTGAGCTAGAGTATTACTAGTGTTGTGTTTCTTCCTATGAACATAAGCATGTTGTGATTCATGCTTATGAGTAATGGGTGTTGAGCAGTGCAAGGATACTGATTCAAGTGTCACACATGGATGACGGTCTAAGCATGGTGTGGGGTGCCAACAATCAAGGTGTCATGTTGAGTGTTTATGGCAGTAAGCAAATTTCTATATTTATCATGTTGATGAATATTGAGCTAGTGTATTACTCGTGTTGTGTTTCTACCACAATGAACATAATCTTAATTGTTAAGGATTCCGATTAATTATTCTAACCGATGTGATTATAACGCTTTTACGAGTAATGTGTGTTGAGCAGTGCAAGAAAGTTAATTCAAGTGTCACACATGGATGACGGTCTGAGCATGGTGTGGAGTGCCAATCATGGTGTCATGTAGAGTATTTATAACAGTGTGCAAATGTCTATATTTAATTAACGCCATATTTTAGCTTTGTCCGTCGAATGTTATAGTTGTAATTGCAATGTATTCTATGTTTGCACATCTTAGATGTGTAAGAGATCAATTTTTCTATTGTTAGGTATTGCATAAGGTACTAAGGTTTATATTTGAAAGAAAAGACCCACATTTGGATGTACTCAATCCTATTATTGCCTCCATGGGTCTATTTTTGGAATAAAAGATATAAATAATACAGATGGGAAGGGGAGCCACCATCTACAAGGGACACATTAGACCCAATGCTGTGTTGTGAGTTTTTCTTCCTTATTTTTGCACTTTCTAATGGTGGATTATGTTTATAGTCTTGTTTCAAAGAGAGAAATGGTATACGTACTTAAAAGCTTTTGTAAATCTATGAGCAAGTCTTCGGCGGCCACACATAAAAAAGTTGGTCCTGCATTCTAATGAGAAAGGACATAAACCCATTATCCAAACTAGAGTGTACTCTCTCGCTCTCTTGTGTGCTAAGTGGTTGTTTTCATAATTAGAGAGGGATTACTTGCACACTTAAGCAATAGAGTGCTTTTTCTCTATAATGAGATTTTGTGAGGTTAGCATTGTTATGCAATCGGTTGCACCCACAGAGCTTACCTTGCTTTTGATTGCAAATAGTAATAGTAATAGTAAGAAGCTTGATAAGGAGAAGAGTCGTGTGTGAACATGAACATAGCAAGAAAAATAAAGTACCCAAAAATCCAAGAATTTGAAGTACATATATCAAATGCTAGTTAGCAATTACAAAAGTTATAAAGTGCAATGTTGCATATTCTACATTCATAAGATTTGTAATCAATTCAAAGCCCTTGAGCAAATTAATCATTCGACAAATGGATGTGCTCTCTCTCTCTCTCTCTCTCTCTCTCTCTCTCTCTCTCTCTCTCTCTCTCTCTCTCTCTCTCTCTCTCTCTCTCTCTCTCGCGTGCACATGCCATTAAAAGTATTTATGTCACATAACTTGCTGGATTGGAGAAGAAAGAAAAGGGAAGAGGTGGTTCTTTTTTATCATCGTTTGTTAGACCTCTCTCCCCCCTTTCTCTCTCCATCTCTCTCCCTTTAGCCATTACAAGCACCTATGTCACATAACTTCCTAGATTGGAGAAGAAAAAAGTGGGAGTTGGTGGTTCTCTTTATCATCCTTTGCTAGATTGGATTCACATAACTAATGTTGCACCCCATTTTCTAGATTTGGATTCACATAACTAATATCATATAACTTCCTAGGTTGGAGAAGAAAGAAGAGGGAAGAGGTGGTTCTCTTATATCATCCTTTGCTAGATTGGATTCAGATAATTAGTTTCGCAGCCCATTCCCTTATGGAAATAAACGATTCAACTTTTAATTTAATTATATTTTTAACATGGCTTGCAACTATCCGCTTGAAAAATGCCATGTGAACTTTTATCTTACCTTGGCAAAATGGCTAAAATTTTGGCAGTTTTAGTTCTAAAATCAGTTGATAATTAATTAAGGTAAATTAGCACATGGTTTTTTTTATACATGATGCAACCATACCACACATGGACCTAACCAATATGATAGCATCCAAAGGGTGTTTGGGAGGGGGTAAGGCACATGAGAGGGAGCTGAACTAAGGGAATGTGGTAAAAGGAATAAACGAAGAAGAGATTACATTGAAAGGTTATGGAGACATCTCTAGAGAAGAGGCGTCTCCATGCTCTTAGTAGTGATTAAAATATAGGGACTTTAGGATTCGCGGAGACACCTCTAGGAAAGAGGTCCATGCTCTTTGTAGAGATTCGAAGAGACTTTAAACACTATATTAGATAATTTGGGAAAAATCCCATTCCCATTTGAAAAATGGGAGCATGGTGAACTTGTCCAAAAGTTTGTAAAAACCCCCTCATGTGACATATCGTCGGAAAGATCTTGAAGAGTAGAATCTAAATCTACGATCTCCGACAAATTTGGAGTTAGTATGTTTAAGATATGTCCAAAACTATATGGAGTAATTGATTCCCAAAATGTGAGTTGATATAGTTGTGACTCACCTCAGCATTGAATGGGTCCAAGCAAGGCTTAAAGAGGCTCAATTGCAAACCCAAGCAAGAGGGATGTTAGGAAGACCACTCTATGGTTGATTGGGGATATCTGAGATACCATTGTACCATAATGATATATTGTATTGTGGGTGATGCCATATTAATACTGATAGGCTCGTATTATTAGTATATGCATTTGGGCCATGTTAGTGTTATTGGCCACTATCATGGGGGATGCCATTATTATTAATATTGACATGCTTGTATTATTATTATATGCATTTGTTGGGGCCATGTTAGTGTTATTGGTATTGTGGGTGATTTTTTATGTTCATGAATATTGAGATAGTGTATTACTGGCGTTTTGTTTTTTTACCTATGAACATAATTATGTTCATACTAATATTGATAGGCTCGTATACTTTTAGCATAATTGAAATTCATGCATAGAGGTATGCATAAGAGATGAATATTTTATTATAAAAGAGTTACTTTTAGCATAATTGAATTTCATGCATAGAGGTATGCATAAGAGATGAGTTAGGATGTGATAAGATGAGTTAAGAAGTGAGAGGATGTGTATGGGATGAGGTAAGAAGTGTATGTGATGGGATAAGATGTATATGGGTTGTGATAGGGTGAGAATATGGATGTAAATGTGTATGTGTATGTATGGATGTATGCATGTAGATGTGAGTGTGAATGTGGATGTATGGATGTAAATGAGGATGTCGATGTAGATTGTAATATTCCTTCCCCAACCCCTTTTTGATGTCTAGTATCTTCCCCTGTAATCAACCCTCTTCAGAAATATAAAGACCCTGTTGCTAACTATTTTAGCCTAGAGAGAGAAAAATTATTCTAGAGAAAGAATATTCAGATTTTGAATATTTTTGGATAGAAAAATATCTCTTATAATTCAGATGAGTTCCCCTGAAACAGAAATTCAAAAAGAATTTTCCAATGTGCAATTGGAATTAATTGGAAATAGGTATAAACAACCTTAGTCTAAGGGTCTAGATTTTCAGAAATCTTTAGACTATGGTCCAATTAAGGTTCCTATGGGCCAATAGCATCAATCCATGTGTAGGGAAGAGATAAATCCAAATTTGTAAAAAGAAGATACCCAAAAATGAGTAAATGCTCACATAAGGTGAAGAGTTGAAAATGTACAAGGTTTATTAGTAAAAAACTATGAGCAATATTAAAAATACGAGATATTTTGGGTATCCAAAAATGAGTAAATGCTCACATAAGATGAAGAATTGAAAATGTACAAGGTTTATTAGTAAAAAACTATGAGCAATATTAAAATGATGCCATTATGACACATATGTAAGGAAGGGGAATTCTTTAAAGGAGGTGCATATTTCACATAAGATGAAGAGTTGAAAATGTACAAGGTTTATTAGTAAAAAACTATGAGCAATATTAAAATGATGCCATTATGACACATATGTAAGGAAGGGAAATTCTTTAAAGGAGGTGCATATTTCACATAAGATGAAGAGTTGAAAATGTACAAGGTTTATTAGTAAAAAACTATGAGCAATATTAAAATGATTCCATTATGACACATATGTAAGGAAGGGGAATTCTTTAAAGGAGGTGCATATTTCACATAAGATGAAGAGTTGAAAATGTACAAGGTTTATTGGTAAAAAAACTATGAGCAATATTAAAATGATTCCATTATGACACATATGTAAGGAAGGGGAGTTCTTTAAAGGAGGTGCATATTTCACATGCTTGAATGAGTTTTAAACTCATAAAAATTGAGATATTTCATCTCTCCTCTCTCCTCATTCAAGTCTAGTTCCAAAAAGTTAGCTTAACTGACCTAAAAATGGTCAAATATTGACCAAACTGATTTAGAAAATTCTAGAATCAGTTTGTTTGGTTAGGAGCTCAATTTTTCCTATAAATAGAAGCCTCCCCCTTGTTGAAAAATAGTTAGTGTTTATGCATCGTTACTCTACTCCACCTAAGCCAAGAACTGTGAATTCATTTAATAATTCACTAGTTTTTGGAGCTTCCCTCTTTCTTCAATCCCCATTAGTGGCTCCATCAACATACTTAACCAATTGATTGGTTGGGGGCCTCTACCGTGAACAAAGAATCAAGCAAGTTGTAAGGTAATTAGTGAATATTGATCTTTCTATAATTTCTCAATGTTTCTCTCTTCTCAACCCCTCTCAAGCTTGAGAAGTTTAATTGGTATGGTTTTTTAAATGCTATTGAAGTTTGAATAGTAGTGAAGAGTTACATAATTTAATAAATGCTATTGAAGTTAATTTTCATTTATGTTTAAATTCTAATGATTTTTATGTAAATTCTCTCTCTCACTCAAGAAATGGTCATACTCATGACCCGTTCTCAATCCAAATCAAGCTTTTCATAAAGCTTTTCCTTAACCCAAGATTAAGCTATGCTTGAGGTCAAATTAATGGCTTTTTCTATGCTTTTAGTTTATGTATATTGATGATTCAATCCATTATGGATTAAAATCCAATTAGAGATCATTTTAATTATTTCCTTAATGATAAGCATTATCCCTTAGAAAAATTGAGATTTATCAGTCATAGCAGCGGAGCTATGGCAAAATTTTTATAAAAATTATGCATAAAATAATTTCATTCAAAGCAAAAAAAAGAGGACTTCCTACCATATTCTAGGAATTATCATCCTAGATTAATTGAAAGAATTTCATTACAATCATGGAGAAATTGAATTTTAATATCATGCATAAAGGATAAGTTTTTATATCAAAAGTGTTATTTTTACCATTTTTATTTCATGCATAGAAGTATGCATAGTAGATAAATTTTTATATCAAAAGTGTTATTTTTATCATTTTTAAATTTCATGCATAGAAGTATGCATAAAGGAAAAATTTTTATATCAAAAGTGTTACTTTTATCATTTTTAATTTTCATGCATAGAAGTATGCATAAAGGAAAAAATTTTATATCAAAAGTGTTACTTTTATCATTTTTAATTTTCATGCATAGAAGTATGCATAAAGGAAAAAATTTTATATCAAAAGTGTTACTTTTATCATTTTTAATTTTCATGCATAGAAGTATGCATAAAAGAAAATTTTTTTATATCAAAAGTGTTACTTTTATCATTTTTAATTTTCATGCATAAAAGTATGCATAAAAGAAAATTTTTATATCAAAAGTGTTACTTTTATCATTTTTAATTTTCATGCATAGAAGTATGCATAAAGGAAAATTTTTTATATCAAAAGTGTTACTTTTATCATTTTTAATTTTCATGCATAGAAGTATGCATAAAGGAAAATTTTTTATATCAAAAGTGTTACTTTTATCATTTTTAATTTTCATGCATAGAAGTATGCATAAAGGAAAATTTTTTATATCAAAAGTGTTACTTTTATCATTTTTAATTTTCATGCATAGAAGTATGCATAAAGGAAAAAATTTTATATCAAAAGTGTTACTTTTATCATATTGGATTTCATGCATATAGGTATGCATAAAAGATATTCTTTTTATACTAAAAGTGTGATTTTCCTCATAAATGGATTTTATGCTTAACTTAGATGCATAAGAGAAATTCTTTTATTCTAAAAGTGTAATTCCCTACCAAATTGAAATTATGCATAAGAAGATGCATAAAAGATTGATTTTAATTTCGAAAGTGTTAGTCTCCTTAAATGGAATTTATGTATAAATAAATGTGTAGAGAAATCTTATATCAAATATAAGAATTCTCTTTAAAAAAAAAAGATATGAAATGTGATAAGATGTGATAAGAGGTGTATGAGATGTGATAAGAATTGATAAGAAGCGTATGGAAAGTGATAGGATGTGATAAGAGGTGTATGAGATGTGATAAGAATTGATAAGATGCGTATGGAAAGTGATAGGATGTGATAAGAGGTGTATGAGATGTGATTAGAATTGATATGATGCGTATGGAAAGTGATAGGATGTGATAAGAGGTGTATGAGATGTAAAAAGATGTGATAAGATGTGTATGAGATGTGATAAGATTTGATAAGATGCGTATGGAAAGTGATAGGATGTGATAAGAGGTGTATGAGATGTAAAAAGATGTGATAAGATGTGTATGAGATGTGATAGAATGTGTTAAGATGAGTTAGGATGTGTTAAGATGTATATGGGATGTGTTAGGACGAGAAGGGATGTAATATGGTTGTATGAATGTGATGTGGATGTATACATGTAGATGTATATGTATGAATGTGAATGTTGATGTGGATGTGGATGTATGGATGTAGATACGGATGTGTATGTATGTATGTGGATGTGTATGTATGAATGAGGATGTAAAAATGGACGTATGTATATAGATGTGGATGTATGGATGTATGTATGTAGATGTGGATGTATGGATGTGATTGTGAATGAAGAGGTGGATGTGAATGTATGGATGTAGATACAGATGTGGATGTATGTATGTAGATGTGGATGTATAGATGTGATTGTGAATGAAGAGGTGGATGTGAATGTATGGATGTAGATACGGATGTGGATGTATGTATGTGAATGTGGATGTATGAATGAGGATGTGAAAATGGATGTATGCATGTGAATGTGGATGTATGAATATGAATGTGGATGTGTGGATGTGGAAATGGAGGTATGGATGTATGAATGTAGATATGGATGTATGCATGTAGATGCGTATGTATGAATGTGAAATTGGATGTATGATGTGGACGTACGAACATGGATATGTATGTAGAATAATGAATATGAAGATGTATGTGAGATAATGTAGTCTATATGAGTGAATGGATGAGAACGAGTACACACTGAATGGAACGTGGAATAAGTAATGTGGTCCGAGAGTGGATAATATGGAAAGACAAGAGTTCGTTATAGAAACTGTATTTGTGACTGTTTGTAAATGACTGTTTTATGTCAAGAATGATGGAGAAGCATTTTGACCGTCTTAAGGATTAAGGTCATGAAGACTGAACTGATAAAGTTGCAACTGCTGACGGAGAGTCAATGGAGGACGTCTCGCGTAGCAAGGTCGATCGAGGTCTTGACCAGCCTCGGCTCGATTTAAATGGTGAGCTTCCGGTACGGTGGATGAGGGACCAAGGAAGCGGCCTATGAGTGAAGCGCTAGGTCACCTGCGAAGGATCCTAGAGGGTGCTGACCATACGGTGCTCGGGCTCTGGGTCGCCGAAGATACCCACACGTGCGTCGTGGAAGATATTGGAACAAGGAGTAAGAGTTGTTTTCTGAAACCGGGCATGGATCTGGTTGATTGACCTTGCTGGTCCTCAACAGATGAGTCCATGGCTCTTTTATATGGATCTGTGGGTTGATCTTGCTGATCTTCCACGGAGATTCCATTCTATTATATGAATATATTGTCGGTTACTATGAGCTAGGAACTATGGAAAAGGCCCCTGAGAGAACAGGTGGTGAGCGTTCTGGTTGCCAATGATGCCATAAGTACACCGATGAAAGAATGACTGGAAATAAGGATTCAACCAGAGACTTTGAGGATTGTCATCAGTGACATAATGGTTTTATTAAAGGATTGTTTTAAAGCTAGTTGATGCTAAGAAAAAGGCAATTTCATATTGGGTGTGTAAGTGGTATGACTAGTTTTATGTTTGCATGAACTTCCGGCTAGGGGGCCTTGGAACTCTTTTCCTTGGTACCCGGGACAAAACCTAACCAAATTTCAAATTGGATCCCATCACTACAGTGGTTGGGCGGTTGGCTAACCCATGGGATCGGATGGGGTTAGGCTGGACTGATGGATCCGTAAATCGAGATTTTAATTTCTGTTATTACGATAGATAAAGTAAATCCCGGATAGTAATTGTTCTATGGATAGGAATCAACGGCTGTGCCTCTTGATGGGGAAAAAAGCGTTGATCACAATGATCCAAGTGCAAGTTTCTTCCTTGATCCACCGAGTATCTTTATAGGTGCAGTCGGATCAGCGTGATCGGTAAGGATCTTGACTACGTTAGAGTATAAAGTTAACAGGTGGAATCGCCCGTGCTTTCCGGGGAAAGGGAGTTTTTTCGGTTTCGATTTTGGACAAACCGACGGATTAGTCTCTTATCCGGATATCCGTGGGCGAGGCCCGAGTGTGAGACCCCTACCCGCGCACGATGTGCTACTTCCGCTGCTCGTACCCCGAATCTGTTGCGTGGTGGAGATTGGGATCTCACATAGATGCATGGATGGGATGTGGATGTATGCATGTAGATGTGAATGTGTAAGATCCCTGTTCCCACCGAGCAACGGATTCGGGTACTGGCAGCGGAAGTAGCCCTTCTCGCGCGGGACAGGGGTCCCACACTCGTCGGGGCCTCGCCCACGGATATCTGGATAAGAGACTAATCCGTCGGTTGTTCCAAAACCGAACCCGGGAAAACTTTCTTAACCGGAAGCATAGGCGATTCCACCAGGATAACTTTTTACTCTAACGTAGTCAAGATCATTTCTGATCGAGATGATCCAATTACATCTATAAGATACTTAGTCAGTTCAAGGAAGAAACTTGCACTTGGATCATTCGGATCAACGCTTTTTTCCCCATTCAAGAGGCACAACCGTTGATTCCTATCCATAGAACAGTTACTGTCCGGGATTTTTTTTTTCCTATCGTAAAAACAAAAGTTTGAGTCTCGATTTACGGATCCATCAGTCCAGCCTAACCCCATCCAATCCCGTGGGTTAGTCAACCGCCCAACCACTGTAGTGATGGGATCCAATTAAAAATTTGGTTAGGTTTTGTCCCGGGTACCAAGGAAAAGAGTTCCAAGGCCCCCTAGCCGAATGTTCATGCAAAATAAAACTAGTCACACCACTCACACACCCAATATGAAATTGCCTTTTCACAGATTCAACCAGTTTAAAACAATCTTTTAATAAAACCATGGTATCACTGATCACCATCTTCCAATTTATCCAGTTGATTCTTAATTTTTTCATCATTCCTTCATCAGAGTATCTATGGCATCATTGGCAACTAAGACGCTCACCACCTCAGGGGCCGTTTCTTAGTTCCTAGCCCTTAATACTCGGCAATATAACCACTTATCAAGATGGACTCTCGTTGAAGATCAGCAAGATCAACCAACGGATCCATATAAGGAGCCATGGACTCATCCATTGAAGACCAGCAAGGTCAATCAACCAGATCCATGCTCGATTTCAGAAAACAACTCCAACTCTGTTCCAATATCTTCCTCGACGCACGCGTGGGTATCCTAGGCGACCCAGAGCCCGAGCACCGTATGGTCAGCACCCTCTAGGATCCTTCGCAGGTGACCTAGCGCTTCACTCATAGGCCGCTTCCTTGGCCCCTCATCCACCATACCGGAAGCTCACCATTTTAATCGCACCGAGGCAGGTCAAGACCTCGGCCGACCTTGCTACGCGAGACGTCCTTCATTGACTCTCCGTCAGCAGTTGCAACATTATTAGTTAGGTCTCACGACCTTAATCACAAGATAGTCACAATGCTCCCCCAGCAATCTTGACATAAAACAGTCATTTACAAACAGCATTTACAAACAGTTTACAATACAGTTTCTATTTTTACTTTTATTTTTCCACATTATCCCTCATCAATCCACATTACTTATTCCATATTCCATTTATATGTATACTCATCCCCTCCCATCATTTTCCATCTCAACACTTCATATTCCTTCACATCACATATCGTATATTCACATTCATACATATATTCACATCTCCACATCCACATCCACATTCACATCCACACATCCACATCTACATCCATACATCTATTTTCACATCCACATCTACATGCACATTCATGCATCCACATCCATACATCCACATCTGCATGCACATTCACATCCATACATCTACATCTATATGCGTATATTCTCATCTACATGCATACATCCACATCTCTATGCATACATCCACATCCACATCCACATTCACATTCTCCTCCTACATCTACATCTACATGCATACATTCACCTCCACATTCACATCCACATCTATACATCTACATCTACATGCATACATCCATCTCCACATCCACATCCACATCTACATCTACATGCATACATCCACCTCCACATCCACATCCATATCTATACATCTACATCTACATGCATACATCCACATCCACATCTATACATCTACATCTACATGCCTACATCTACATCTCCATTCACATCCACATCTATACATCTACATCTACATGCATCCATCCACATCTCTATTTACATCCTCATCTATACATCTACTTCTACATGCATACATCCACATCTCCATGCATACATCCACCTCCACATTCACACTCACATCCATACATCTACATCTACATGCAAACATCCACATCTCCATGCATAATAAAATTCTTTTAATTAATCTAGGATGATAGTTCCTAGAATATGGTAGGAAGTCCTCTTTTTATGCTTTGAATGAATTTATTTTATGCGTAATTTCTATAAAAATTTTGCCATAGCTCCGCTACTATGACTGATAAATCTCAATTTTTTTCTAAGGGATAAAGCTTATCATTAAGGAAATAATTAGAATGGTCTCTAATTGGGTCATCAATCCATAATGGATTGAATCATCAATGTGTGTAAACTAAAAGCATAGCAAAAAGCCATTAATTTGGCCTCAAGCATAGCTTAATCTTGGATTAAGAAAAAGATTTATGAAAAGCTTCATTTGGATTGAGAATGGGTCATGAGTATGACCATTTCTTGAGTGAGAGAGAGAAATTACATAAAAACCATTAGAATTTAAACATAAATGGAAATTAACTTCAATAGCATTTATTAAATTATGTAACTCTTCACTACTATTCACCAATTAACTTCAATAGCATTTAAAAAACCATACCAATTAAACTTCTCAAGCTTGAGAGGGGTTGAGAAGAGAGAATCATTGAGAAATTATAGAAAAGATCAAAATTCACTATACTTATCTTATAATTTGCTTGATTCTTTGATCACGGTAGAGGCCCCCAACCAATCAATTGGTTTAGTATGTTGATGGAGCCACATGGGGATTGAAGAAAGAGAGAAGTATCAAAAACTAGTGAATTATTAAAGAATTCACAGTTCTTGGCTTAGGTAGAGTAGAGTAACAATGCATAAGACATTATATATTTTGGCTTAGGTGGATTAGAGTAACAAAGCATAAGGAACTATATATTTTGGCTTAGGTGGAGTAGATTAACAAAGCATAAGACACTATATATTTTGGCTTAGGTGGAGTAGAGTAACAAAGCATAAGACACTATATATTTTGGCTTAGGTGGAGTAGAGTAACAAAGCATAAGACACTATATATTTTGCAACAAGGGGAGGCTTCTATTTATAGGAAAATTTGAGCTCCTAACCAAACAAACTGATTCTAGAATTTTCCAAGTCAGTTTGGTCACTTTTTGACCATTTTTAGGTCAGTTAAGCTAACTTTTTGGAACTAGACTTGAATGAGGAGAGAGGAGAGATGAAATATCTCAATTTTTATGAGTTTAAAACTCATTCAAGCATGTGAAATATGCACCTCCTTTAAAGAACTCCCCTTCCTTACATATGTGTCAAAATTCTATTGCTCATAGTTTTTTTTTACTAATAAACCTTGTACATTTTCAACTCTTCATCTTATGTGAAATATGCACCTTCTTTAAAGAACTCCCCTTCCTTACATATGTGTCATAATGAAATCATTTTAATATTGCTCATAGTTTTTTATTAATAAACCTTGTACATTTTCAACTCTTCATCTTATGTGAAATATGCACCTCCTTTAAAGAACTCCCCTTCCTTACATATGTGTCATAATGGAATCATTTTAATATTGCTCATAGTTTTTTACTAATAAACCTTGTACATTTTCAACTCTTCATCTTATGTGAGCATTTAAGGGACTCCCCTTCCTTACATATGTGTCATAATAAAATCATTATACCCAAAATATCTCATATTTTTAATATTGCTCATAGTTTTTTACTAATAAACCTTGTACATTTTCAACTCTTCATCTTATGTGAGTATTTAAGGGACTCCCCTTGCTTACATATGTGTCATAATAAAATCATTATACCCAAAATATCTCATATTTTTAATATTGCTCATAGTTTTTTACTAATAAACCTTGTACATTTTCAACTCTTCACCTCATGTGAGCATTTACTCATTTTTGGGTATTTTCTTTTTACAATTTGGATTTATCTCCTCCCTACACATGGATTGATGCTATTGGCCCATAGGAACCTTAATTGGACCATAGTCTAAAGATTTATGAAAATCTAGACCCTTAGGCTAAGGTTCTTTATACCTATTTCCAATTAATTCCAATTGCACATTGGAAAATTCTTTTTAAATTTCTATTTCAGGGGAACTCATCTGAATTATAAGAGGTATTTTTCTATCCAGAAATATTCAAAATCTGAATATTCTCTCTCTAGAATATTTTCTCTCTCTAGGTTAAAACAGTCACAAACAAGATCTCTTATATTTCAGAAAAGGAATTGATTACAGGGGAATATACTAGACATCAAAAGGGGTTGGGGGAGGAATCTTACATTCTACCCCACTTAAAAAACGCGAGATGTCCTCATCTCGCAACTTGGGATGTCCTCATCTCGCAAGATGCACGAATATGAGACTTAGAGAAAAATTTTAATCACGATTAACCACCAAGCAAAGTCTTAGAGAGAGCAAGATTGAAATAAGAACAAGATTTAAACTTTATTCATTCACGGGACTTATACAGTAAAGATAGAAGAACTCTTTACACTTCCATAAGCCCGTCCATCATATGGTCACAAAAGCAGTCCTCACAAGCTGCACAAGTATAGGGTAACTCATCTATGGGAATGATTCTGCTGGTTATTGCCGCACCTATCTCAGTGGTATGAGGTGATCCAACAAAAGGACCTCTGAGAGGCAAGCCAAAAACGGGGTAAAGGCATATCTTCTCATGAGGAAGAAAACACGCCAGTAAGAAGACCCGCTCAGAAAACCCAAGATGCCTTGATCTCATGACGCAGTAGTATCGGGGACCCAAACCCAAGGCTTCGATAACCATGGCCAAGCGGACATTGTTACGAAAGTGCTGCTGACCCCAGGGTGTTACCCTAGTTATGTTTTGATAGGTCCGCCATTTGGTCTGCGCTACAGAAGTTCCTAGGTGAGGAAAAAGTGAGCGCTCATACTGTTCTATAAAGTCTTTCTTCACAGACTCTCTTGCGTCTTGAAGGTGAGAAATCATCAGGGATAAAACTAATTCCTGTTGCCAAGCCATGAAGGAGATTAAGAAAGAAAGGAGATTGATGGGAGTAAGATTACTGTGAGCGATAAGTAAAAGTTACGACTTATATAAAGGGAGGAGCTAGCGTAACCTAGAAGCCAACGGTAGCTTGCCACTGAAGTTTTACCGTCTTTCCATGATTTGAGTTTGACACATTTTTCTATAGAAGGCATTAAGAATTTTGAGATGAGGAGATAAAAGAAACTTGTAGGCTAAGTCACCTACTTTCATTGAATTCAGATATAAGGATCACAATATCTGGGGGATAACTTCTTATACTCCCCAAGAGATAAAGAACTTCTTTTGGGCCGTACTCGAATGAAAACCAAAACCTTGGTATCCAAAACACCGATTCTCACTTCTAAACTCATTGTTCTAAATCCTTAAAACAGGCGTGACTCCTGAGAAGTATTCTAGGAAAAGGGTCTTCCTTTTTTAAACAGAAATTTTCTTTTATTTTAGAGAGGGAATAATTGTAAGATCAAAAAGGAAGATTCTTACTCCAGTATACCTTGAAGGTTGGGGAGGAATCTTACATTCTACCCCACTTAAAAAGTGCGAGATGTCCTCATCTCGCAAGGTAGAGGACAACTCTTTTTCTTAAGATCCAATTTTTATTCTGGGTTCTTTATATTCTGGTCAACCCAACAGAACACTGGGATAAATATCCCTTATATAGAACTCATCATTAAATAACAATTCATTCAGATCATATCATTCATATCTTTAACATGATAAAGGTCCATTAGACCGAAAAGTTTCCTTCGGAACATTCCTCCCCACGGAAATTTCAGTCAAGCAAGTTCTCAATTTGACATCCCTTAACTTGATCTACCGGTCAAGTATTAACAGTAGCAATCTGACAGCACAATCCACTAATCTCATAGTGATTTGCTGAATTCGTTATCATCATTCTAGTTATGAATATCATCACAGGGACTCCTCCCATTCCCCCTCATTGTGGTTTCATTATATTTCAACTAATTTTTAAAAATCAACATTTTTTTTTCAATCAGCATTTTCAATCAAAATCCAAATCAATTCATCAATTCTCAAACAGAATTATCATATCAATCACATTCGAAATCATCATCTGGATAGCATTAACGCTTATAATTTCAAGTCTTAGATTTACTCCTATATACTGTCAGTAAAGAGCTGCAGTATACTCTCGATATATACGGGTAGTCACGGCCCTTGGAATTATAAGGTAAATACTATCATGTCTAGGCCTCAAGCAAGTCAGGGATTCTATATAATTGCGGTACTCCCATCTGAAGAACCAATTACCAAATTATGAATTTCAGTTTGAATATCAAATTGTATGAATTATATCACACAATTATAACCTTTTTGTGTTTCTTGATAAATTTTTGACATATTTGTCTTCTCAGTTGATCTTTATTAACCAAATGCTCTGATACCAACTGTAAGATCCCTGTTCCCACCGAGCAACGGATTCAGGTACTGGTAGCGGAAGTAGCGCTTCTCGCGTGGGACAGGGGTCCCACACTCGGGGCCTCGCCCACGGATATCCGGATAAGAGACTAATCCGTCGGTTGTTCCAAAACCGAACCCGGGAAAACTTTCTTAACCGGAAGCACGGGCGATTCCACCAGGATAACTTTTTACTCTAACGTAGTCAAGATCATTTCTGATCGAGATGATCCAATTACATCTATAAGATACTTAGTCAGTTCAAGGAAGAAACTTGCACTTGGATCATTGGGATCAACGCTTTTTTCCCCATTCAAGAGGCACAGCCGTTGATTCCTATCCATAGAACAGTTACTGTCCGGGATTTTTTTTTTCTATCGTAAAAACAAAAGTTTGAGTCTCGATTTACGGATCCATCAGTCCAGCCTAACCCCATCCAATCCCATGGGTTAGCCAACCGCCCAACCACTGTAGTGATGGGATCCAATTAAAAATTTGGTTAGGTTTTGTCCTGGGTACCAAGGAAAAGAGTTCCAAGGCCCCCTAGCCGGATGTTCATGCAAAATAAAATTAGTCACACCACTCACACACCCAATATGAAATTGCCTTTTCACAGATTCAACCAGTTTAAAACAATCCTTTAATAAAACCATGGTATCACTGATCACCATCTTCCAATTTATCCAGTTGATTCTTAATTTTTCCATCATTCCTTCATCAGAGTATCTATGGCATCATTGGCAACTAAGACGCTCACCACTTGTCCACAGGGGCCGTTTCTTAGTTCCTAGCCCTTAATACTCGGCAATATAATCACTTATCAAGATGGACTCTCGTTGAAGATCAGCAAGATCAACCAATGGATCCATATAAGGAGCCATGGACTCATCCATTGAAGACCAGCAAGGTCAATCAACCAGATCCATGCTCGATTTCAGAAAACAACTCCAACTCTGTTCCAATATCTTCCTCGACGCACGCGTGGGTATCCTAGGCGACCCAGAGCCCGAGCACCGTATGGTCAGCACCCTCTAGGATCCTTCGCAGGTGACCTAGCGCTTCACTCATAGGCCGCTTCCTTGGCCCCTCATCCACCGTACCGGAAGCTCACCATTTTAATCGCACCGAGGCTGGTCAAGACCTCGGCCGACCTTGCTACGCGAGACGTCCTTCATTGACTCTCCATCAGCAGTTGCAACATTATCAGTTAGGTCTCACGACCTTAATCACAAGATAGTCACAATGCTCCCCCAGCAATCTTGACATAAAACAGTCATTTACAAACAGCATTTACAAACAGTTTACAATACAGTTTCTATTTTTACTTTCATTTTTCCACATTATCCCTCATCAATCCACATTACTTATTCCATATTCCATTTATATGTATACTCATCCCCTCCCATCATTTTCCATCTCAACACTTCATATTCCTTCACATCACATATCGTATATTCACATTCATAC